>NC_089848.1:6129655-6494655 GCF_035609145.1 Eleutherodactylus coqui | reverse complement strand
AATTGTCTCTGATAGCTGCATAGTCCTCCTGGCCAGCCGTGTCCAAGATGTCTATCTGCACCTCCACTCCATCCAGCACAACTTTCTTGCGGTAGCTATCTGCTTTGGTTGGTTCATAGTCCTCTACAAACTAAACAAAGAAAATCATAATACAACAAGTTGCTGGCTTCGCTACCAGTAATGTAACTGAACCCTTGTAAGGAGCAGAATCTATCAGGACAGCACAAATGTCAAACTATCGTGACAAGGGTTTAAAGCCAAGCCGATTTCTCAGGAGCCTTCTCTCTACATCACATGTAAACCAGGTTTATGGGTTTATCCTAAAGTATCAGTGCACAGAGAGGGAATATCGTCCCAATCTTTCCCAAAGTCTAGAGTTATATCTGACCCCTATATAATAAGCAACCACTATCCCACTACAGTAATGCTTAAAACCTGTGTGTCATTTCAGGTGACTTTTAGAATAAGTGGTCATGTATATAAATGAGGAATAACACCATTTCCATCCTGTATGCCGCATTTATCTTCCCTCTGCAGGCTGTATCTTTAATAGTCGTGGGTGTAGACTAGCTGCTATGTCTCCCATACCCTACACACAGAAGAGAGGAGCCTGCTGCCCTGTCTTTTTCTCACACACAAAGCAACATCATGAAGGAAATCATACAGCAGGACTGAGCAGTGTGACTGTAAGCACTGGGGTGATGTAGAAAACTTACTCAAGCCTTTAGCTACACCATTGTTTATGATTGTGCCACCTCCTCGTTTCTTCATGTCTCCATAGACTTTTAAAGATAGCAACTGAACCCCTTATCGCTCGATGAAGCTGTAAATCAGTCTGTTCTTTTAGGCCACTCACACCAGCTGCTTTTTACCGCGATTGGCGTGGCATTCTGAGCGCCGCTATAATCGTGGTGCAACGCTCCCTCGGATTTCAATAGGGCTTCACAGACCTGTGCTCGAACACAGCATTTCTAATGCCCCGATTTTCAAGCAGTCTCTCCTGTTCTATTTTCGCACATTTCAGCACTTTTTCATGCACCTCATCACCAATCACAATGATGAGGTGCGTTAAAAAGCGCTGTCAAAACACCCTGGCATGCGTTCAAAAACGTCGCTCAAAATCACAGTAAAAATACCCCGATTTCGAGCAGCGTTTTCTAAACGCATGTGTGAGAGAGGCCTTACTGAAGGTGAATGTTCAGTGCAGGAGGAGACGTTGTGGCCGGCAAATCAGTAAGAGGCAATTTTCTGTAGTAAGATATAACAAAGTTACCATATTTGTACTTACCTCATCATACATGAATTGAAGGGTTAAAGCAGATTTTCCGACACCACCACTTCCCACCATGATGACTTTATGTAATGCCAACGAGTTCTGTCCCTTAGGCTTATTAGCTGCCATCTTTGGGGGTTCTTGCAATTTGCACCTTAATAAGTATTCGTTTTCTATTTAAAAAAAAAAATTATAATAATCTGTTAGAACTGATATGAATTTTTTTCAGTTTTTTACTAAGAGTTAATCAAATTTACAGAAATGTGAATATGGATGTATAAGCAGGGCTGTGGAAGAGGGCGCATCACCTGACTGGCGATCAGTAGCGGTGGGCAGGGGATGGATGTGCGCTGCAGTGAGGGTGCAGTTTTTGGAGGCAAAGAGGAACACTATGCAGGCCGAAATCTGCTGTAGATCTGCAGCTGTAACATGGGTATTAGCTGCGTATCTGAAATTCCCATAGCCTGTATTGCTGCATAATACGCACCAAAATAGGGGGATGCTGTGTTTTTTCTCACACACGTAATATGTGTGTGTTAAAAAAATAAAAAACGCAGGTGTGAGCGTCCCAATAGAAATCAACGGGCTTTTAGCACTGCAAATTAGGAGCGTGAAAATAACACAGGCCAAATACGCTCTTGTGAGTGAACCTGTGTGTTCCTTTAACCATCTTACAAATTTTCACACCTTTAGCAAAACACAAATAAAACCCAAATTAAAACATAAGAAGAAGAAAAAAAAAAAAAAAAAAAAAAAAAACTTTTAGGCCGCCTGAGAATTCTCCTGCAGGGACGAGCGCGTACTCACCCGCGCTTGGCGGCCCCGGCTCTTTCCTCTGCGAGCCCCGCACAGAAATAGGACATGCCGCGGTTTGTTAGCCGCGCGACATTTCGCGCGGCCAAACCGCGGCCGTCTGCATAGGAGTGCGTATTGTAATGCACTCCTATGCAGGCTTTTAGTGGTGGAAATCCCGGGGAAAATCCTGCCGCGGGATTTCCGCCCGTGTGCAGGCGGCCTTACCCCTATACTTACATATTTTCTCAAAGTGCATACATGGCACATTGTGATAACATCAGTTACCATGGTAGTCAGGGGTGCTTTCATGCAGCTTTTCATTGAAGTGCCACATTTTGTAACAAATGCATACAAAATCATGTTCGTAACTAAAAGGTCAGACCAAAGCAAAGCCTTAGGCCGCCTGCAGACGAGCGGAAATCCCGCCGCGGGATTTCCGTCGCTGAAAGTTTGCATAGGAGTGCATTAAAATACGCACTCCTATGCAGACGGCCGCGGTTTGGCCGCGCGAAATCTCGCGCGGCAAACAAACCGCGGCATGTTCTAATTTTCTGCGGGGCTCGCACTCACCCGGCCGCCGGCTCCGGTCTGCGCATGAGCCGGCTGCGCGGCAGCCAGCACATGAAAGAGCCGGGGCCGCCAGGCGCGGGTGAGTACGCGCTCGTCCCTGCAGGCGCTCGGGTCGGATCGCGCGGCGAGAATTCTCGCTGCCGGATCCGACCCGCTCGTCTGCAGGCGGCCTTACGGCTCGTTCACATCAGCAGGTTCCGTTCAGAATCTCTGTTGCCGATTTCTTCTAGCAGAAGCTGTGCTCTTTTGTCTTAGAAATTTTGGCAAAATGCCAGACTGCTAGTCAGAAATTAAATGGATCCTATTATAGTCAATATACGGCACCGTTCAGGTTCGGACTAGGGGATGCCGTTTACCTGGTCCCCAGACAGAGCAGGAAGACTGAAATCCAGAATGCGGATGTGAACGAGCCCTGAAATGCACAAAGCCTTCTAAGAATAAAAGGTCGGGATGTGCAGAGTCCATATTAGACCAAAAGTGTGTGAAAAGGGTAGTTGGTACCTAATTAGACCATACGCATTCTGCCTGAGACCGCTTTCACACGGCTGAGAAAATTGCGCAAGATTTGTGCATTGCGAGATGCACAAATATGAACCCTATTCTTTTTAATGGGGTCAACTACATCCTTTTTTCCCCTCACATTGCGTGTGGGGGGACAAAAATAAATAAATAAAAAAACGCAGCATGTTCCATCTTTCACCGTTCCCTTGGAACGCCCTGCCCCTTGTTTTCAGTGGGCCCGGAAAAAAAAACCCACTGCGCAGTGTGTGAGGTGCACACAAGTGCGATGCGGGGTTTCCTATTGAATGGGAAACACTTGCCGATCCTTTCAGCCATGCCGGGGGATCGCTACTTCCTTCAAGTGATGGGAGGCGTCTTTGACACTAAGATATCGCACATGTGCAATATTGGGCTGAGTTTCACGGCCCCATATCGTGCTTACTCGAGTGATATTAGCCTTACTAGGGTTAAAAAAAAACCAACTCTCTGAAATATGACCAATCAGCGGCACATATTGTATACGTTGTGATAAAGGAAATTGTCAGTTACAAATCCACAGAAAGTTCCAGTATTTATTGACACGACTCGATTAGAAACTGAATAGCCCAGGGTGATGCTTAGACATGTCAAACAATTATTAGTCTTCATTTTTAAAGCAACATTAATTCCGAGCCAATGTACAAATAAATAGGGGTTGATAACGAGGAGTTCCTGCGTCCCTCTTGAGATCCCCGGAGGCCATCATGTGGGACAGATGACAGTAACCGACCGTGACTTTTCTTCCTGTTGTGCTGCATAAAGTAAAAGCTACTGGAAAGTTTTTTTATCATAGATCATCATTATTACACTTCTGGTATATATATATATCGAAAGTTTAATGTCCTTCAATGCGTTAAGCAGTAAATCCTTCTCACAGACAGCAGTCGCGGATTCTTTTATTAAACTTCATTGGTGTGAGACCTCCACCCCGCCTTACTCTGAGACCTCCACCCCGCCTTACTCTGAGGCCTCCACCCCGCCTTACTCTGAGGCCTCCACCCCGCCTTACTCTGAGGCCTCCACCCCGCCTTACTCTGAGGCCTCCACCCCGCCTTACTCTGAGGCCTCCACCCCGCCTTACTCTGAGACCTCCACCCCGCCTTACTCTGAGACCTCCACCCCGCCTTACTCTACAGCTACAATACTTTGAAAAACTCAAGCTTAAAATGCATAAAACCAACAGCTGTTTAATTCATAAATATTTTTTCTCCACCTTCCACTTCTTTATGATGGTGATTAATATGAAGAGCCGTAAGTCTACAGCAGTTGGGTGGTGCTGATGCCAGAGCTGCGCTCCCACTATCAGTGGCGGGATCAGCTCTAGCACACCGCAGACCAAGTGCTGCAGCGGCTGGGATGCTAGTCAAGAGGGACTGTCATTTAGGCGGTTAGAGGCAGTACCTACAGGGGTGCTAGCCAGCATTGCATTAGATTAGCAATCATGGGGTCAAGTTAAAAAATAAAGCTGCGTAAAAAATGGCTAAATTGTTACGGGTGCTGCAATGTGGCGACACAAACTTACTCTGTTGTGGTTTACACCTTATGGTCCATTTACATGGGATGAGCAGTCAGGAAAACTATGCCCAACAGCACAACCCAGAAGTGCTCGCTGAGCGGATACACAGGAGCGAGCATCGCTCACAGTGCTGCCATAAGGGAGGCAGAGCGTCCAGAGAGCCCCCCCCCCCCCCCCCCGCCTCCAGTCACAGTAAGCAGACAGTCGGTCAGAACCGAACAACTGCAGTTCACACTGAAGGGTTCATCGGTCCATTTTCTGCATGCGGGAGCACGGGAATCTGAACAATACCATCTCATGTAAAAGAGCCGTTAGTGCTTCTGTCCAAGCTTACATTGATTGGGTATTAGTGTTTCTTGACACCACCACCAGGTGGAGTCAAGATTGAGAGGGGGGGGGGGGGGGGTGACCCGCCCTGTTGCTGATTGGCTGCAGAGGTCGATGGGCCGCAGGTCCTGGCAGCCCACTAAAGTAATGCAGCAGCTCCAGAGATTTCTGAGAGGGATGGAGGGTTAGGATGAGGGCAAAGTGTAACAGTTAGTCTTAAATATAGAATATAAGGCTGTTAGACGTACCCCTCACCCTAACCCTCCCTCCCTGGCACAAATGTTCGGACGGTGCTTTGCCTCACATCTGTCAGGTCCCCTATTTCCCTCCCCGCCACAGTCTAGTTCCGCGGCCGCTCCCCCTGCAACCGAAGCAGCCGGGAGCACTGTGACTAGCGTACCCGCTACTGTGCCCTGCGCCCGCTCAGGGACCGCTGTGACTGGCGTATCCGCTGCTTTGCCTTGCTTCCACTCACGCAGCATGGCCACAGGACTCTTGAGCTGCCGCTCCACCTGCAGCAACAGTGTCTGAAAGGAGCCCAAGGCCGCTCTCACATGGGCATTTTTGTTTTAATGCGTATGACAAGCGCGTGAAATATGCAGCACTAAACCTCCATGTATTTCAATGCGGCCTCTTCACGGTAGCGTTTTTGCTCCACATATTTTATGTTTGCAAAATCACACGCAGCGTGTCCCATTTTAGGCGTTTAGGGTTGCTTCACATGAGTGTGTTTTTGTGCGTGCATACGTGTGCACAAAAACACGCGTCTATTACAATACATGCATTCCCTATGGTGTGTTCACATGTCCGTGTTTTACAGGTGCGTGCGCCTGTGAAGATAGGACAAGCGTGCACAATTCGGGAATGCACGCTTTGCCTTCAATAGAGCCGCGGCTGCATTAAAGGCAATGGTCTGCCGACACCCCTGAAATGTTTTTCAGGGAAAAGCTTTAAATATAAGCTCTTCCCTGATTAACAAGAATTAAAGTGTAAAGAAAAAAATACTTACCTGTCCGCCGCTGCCATGTCCCCTCACCTGTCATTCATTCATTGAGAGCTGCCTGTGATTGGCTGAGGTGCTCAGCCAATCAGAAGCACCTGTCAGAGATGTCGCAGATGTAGCAGCAGGGGATTCTTTTTACTCGCGGGGAATGCACGGACCTGCATTCACGCGTGTTTTTGCAGGTACATAGGTGCGCACTTATGTACGCACAAAAACACGCTTGTGTGAAGCCACCCTTAAGATGGGGTGCATAAAAAACACAGTAAATACGCATTGGCAAGTGTAATGCTTCTCTCACATCCCATTTTTTACCACGATTGCCGTGGCATTTCAAACGCTGCACTGATTGTGGTACAATACGAATACTGCACTTATTGTAATGTAGATTCCTATGCTACCGTGAGGGAAAGAAGAAGAAAACAAAAAAGTTGTGACATCAGGCAAACGCACACAAAAACACAGATCTGCGCGCAGTAAAACGCTGCGTAAAAAAACCCAGTGTTTTTACATACTGTTGCATAAGAGCGGTCCAATTATTGTATTCAACATTATTCAAAGATTGAGGATTATACCTCGAAATCGTAAAAATGCCATCTGACGGTGACAGTATACGTAGGTGTATACCCTCCTGTACAGTCAGCGAGCCAACCTTGTCCCTAATACTAAATATATTATTCTGCTCTGGCCGGAATCACATCAGCGATGCTACTGGGTTTCCCAATCAAACAACGACAGAGCGACTTTTTTATTTTGAACATTACATTAAAAAAATTCAGGCAATGGCACGAACGCAGCAGGGGCGCAGGTTGTCATTTTCGCAACCTTAGACAAAAACTTATATTAAAAAAAAAACAAAAAACTGCAACAAAAGGAGTTCAAGGAAATAAAAAAAACACATGAGAAATCCATACTGCGGTCTTGGAGGGATATCCCTGTCCAAGTATCTGTACGGTAAAGTCACCGCCAGAAAGAAGCCTTCAGCAATACAGGAAAGGGCTCAGCGCTAATTACCACAAATCAGTCTTGTAAATGAAGAGATAATATCTGGTGTGGGTATGATCCCCCTATCCTTGAGATAACCCTTTTAGCAAGGCCACAGTTAGGCCCAATGTCAACGGGCGGATTGGATTTGTGGGAAGCATGGGGCGTCCGCACTTTATGCAACACCTGCAGATTTTTTTAAAATTTGATTTGTGAATGTCTCACGCGGATAATAAATCGCAGTATGCTCCATTTTACCATGGATCACACATGGATGTCTCCTTGCTGAGGTTTACAGGCTGTGATAACTCGTAAACCTGCCGCTGCAGCCAATAAGAGCTCAGTGATGATTGCCGAGCTCTGTCATTGGCTGCAGCAGCCCCTTTACACAATGGCTCAGGCTGACTCCAGGCTGTAAACATGTCAGCGACCTGCTTTATCCCAGCTCCGTTCTATGGGACAGTAGGACATGGTCTATGGAGATAGCTGAGCAGTATGGCTATGAATGACACTGTGGTCATACGTGCACTTCCAATTCATTCACTAAGGGAAATTTGGGGGCGCAGTTCCTGTGATCCCTGGAGGTGCAATTGGGTGGACCCCTAGTGATCATATATTACCTATCCTTGGGACATGTGATAAAGGTCTTTATGGTGAAGAAAGTTATAAAACTTCCCAGCACCTAATCTAGAGACTCCAGAAAAAAAACTTTCAGAAGCGCCATAGAACTGAAGATCTCTCTAAGTTTATATAAGCTGAGTGTTCGGATATCCACTCACATCATTGTTCTCTCATTACCAAATGCATAGTTACTGATCACCAAGCTGTTTGGGATGAGCCAAAAGCATGGACAAGAAAGATTAATGTCTGGTATAAAGCAAATAATGTCCATATTAATTAACAGCCCTCCTACCAAGTCGTTATACAGAAGAGGCCGTTGGTAAGGTCTGGGAAAATTACTTTTCCTTGGATCGGAGTATACACAAAGTTCACTTCAGAGACTAGTTTTCATCAGCATAAGCAAAATAACTTTTCGCTGAAACATGAGACTGTAATGCAGATATGTGCACAAATTGTATCAGTCACTGACCACTGGGGATTCTAGCAAGTTCTATACACACAGTTTTGAGAAAAAAAATGAAGCCCTTAGAAGTTGTCAGACGGATGAACCTTTCTCTGTGTAATGGTAACGTCAAAATAAGTAATTACAGTATCAGAGCAAAAGGAACATTTATTGTGGAAAACTGACCCCTTATAGGGAGGCTCTAGTACCCTGTTGTACCATCTCTAGCTTGGATACAAGATGTGATACGGGCGGGCATGGAGGCTCTAGTACCCTGTTGTACCATCTCTAGCTTGGATACAAGATGTGATACAGGCAGGCATGGAGGCTCTAGTACCCTGTTGTACCATCTCTAGCTTGGATACAAGATGTGATACGGGCGGGCATGGAGGCTCTAGTACCCTGTTGTACAGCTTCTAGCACCCTGTTGTAAAGCCTCTAGCTGTGACACAAGATGTGATATGGGCAGGCATGGAGGCTCCAGTACCCTATTATACTGCCTCTAGCTCATGCAATTGATGCTCTTGTAATGGATGCGGAATACCACGGATCATCCACACAGGTGACCATTGCAGATTCCGTGATTCAAATCTTGTCATGTGAGACCTAACAGTCTGGTCAGAACGGCCCAGTGGGGGAAAATTCTTCGATACAACCATCCAGTAAGCCTAACAGTGAAACTACCCCTAATCCTCCATCCCACGGCAAAAGTCCTTCCATGCTGCTGTCGGCTCGCCACCCAACCGGAAGCTAGGGGTGTGCCAGCGGCGTTCCTCCATCTCAGCCCTGTCAAACCCCTAGCTTCCGGTAGCGTCAAGGTACAATAGTACCTTATAGGCCAAGGGGTGAGTTTTAGAGCCTCAGGTGACAAGACCGTTCATCTAATCACCCCACAACTATCATCATTTACATATCTGCCTGAGAAGGAACTGCAGGACGAGTTTTACAGCAGTCTAAGAGTCATATTAGTCATATTTAACCCCTTAGTGACCACCAATTCATTTTTTTTAAAATTTTTTACAGCAGTCACTAACAGGCCTTATTCCCATGCTTATGTAAGGCTGGGTTCACATAGGGCGGATTTGCCGCGGAACTTCCGTCCGGAATGTCGCTGCGGCAAATCCGCCTGCAGCTGCTAATCCCGGGATTATCCAGCCATTCATACAAGATTTGTCAAAAATCTCGTGCACACAGGACGGCCAATCCATTGAGGCAAAGCCGGCAGAAGCCGAGGCTGTGGGGCGGATTCCCTGGCCGCATGTCAATTCTCTTTTCTTTTCCGTTGCAGCCGCGCTCTCCTCCATGGAAGCGCCGGCTGCAGTGGAAAGGCATGCGGCCAAGCGGTTAACTGCTGCAGGTTTTGGAGCAGCGCTTTCCCAGCGGAGATCTTCCGTTTTTTCGCTGTGGCCAAACCGTGAGATTTTCAGCGGGATTCCACCCTGTGAAAACCCAGCCTAAGGGTGCCTACCCACTTGTGATTTTTTTTCCTGCGATGTTTTGCGTTTTTTCTCAAGAGCAATTAGTATAGAATGTGTTCTTGTCCATCTGGGGGTTTTTTTCCGTTTCGTGGGGTTTTTTCACATAGGAGCTGTCAGTTGCATATGTGTCCTTATTTTTCTCTTAATGCACCCATGATTGTCAATGGAGGGCTGCAAAAAAACGCACAAAAAAAGCCGCAAAAAAAAACCGCAAAAAACACCGCGAAAAATGCCACGTTTTTCACGCGCGAAAATCGGCGACGCAAGTGGGTAGGCGCCCTTACTGTGCATTGGAATAAGGCCAGCATGGGGTCTCCCATTCCAAAAGGAACAGGGGCGCGGCTGGGAGTGGAGAGATTTCCTATTGCAGTGATTTAATCCTTTGCATCCCACAGTTAACGTGACCTTGGCATGTAAAAGGCTGGCAGAGAGAGAAACTCCCTCAGTCACCCAGTAGACTCCTGAAAAGTAGTCATCACGGGATGCCAATGGTTTTCTATGGCATTAGGAAGCTTGAAAATGGCCTCTGGGTTTGCCATCTATGGTGACCTATGAGGCCCAGCTGAAGGCCACATAGAAAGTTGACACATTTAACCCTTCCTCTTGGAGCCCCCCCCCCCCACTTTTTTTTATTTGACATGCGTCCCTTAAAGTGGACTTTAGAATCCCTTACTTGTCCGAGTGATGAATGGAGGTCATGCATGTGAGCTGCTGCTCCATCCATGTCAATGGGAGCTCTGGAGATTGCGATTGCTTGTACGCAGCAATTTCTGACGTTTCCACTGAAACACACGAAGCGGGAGCGCACACGCGTGACTTACAGGCCCTTCATATGGATCCCCATCAGGGCCCTGATTCTATTGCATCACGATATTCCGCCGCGGGGGAGCAGGGGAGAGAACTGACAGTCTCTGTGGTGAGCCTACTATCTAGTAGATAGGCTCACCGTGGAAAATCGCAGCATGCCACGTTTTGAATCCCGCAAGCAGAGAATTACTATGATTCTCCGCTTGTGGACGTCGGGCTGCGCTTTCCATAGTTAGCTTATGGAAAGCGTGTCATGCGAGGTCCGCGGGTGATTTATCGACGTGGATCTCGCAATGACAACTCGCTCATGGACAGCTAGCCTAAGGGGAAAAAAACTCAACATTTTTTCGTCCACGTGCAGAGCTGTGTGCCGTCAGTGAGCATTTTCTTCCGTATCATCTTTTTCATTGCATCTTTTAACCAAGAGGAACCGCACACCGATGGCATCTCGAAGGGGCGAGTCCAATATGCAAATCACATCAGAATAGCGCAAGCCACGTGGTGTCTCACGCAATTCAGGTGTCCGTTTTTTTTTAATTGGACACGACACAGATGAAAAAAAAAAAACGCTAATTTGCCGAAGGCCTAATTCACAGCATAAAGACAATAATTGAGTCTCTCCTTCACTAAGCATACCTCTCACTAAAAGCGTGCTTGGAAAAAAAATGCAATGAGAATAGACCAATTGTTCGAGGCGCCATAAGATAATAAAGAATAATGGGATCATTGGGACAAATGTCACAGTAACAAAGGCTTACATTCACATCCAGGAGCAGGAAAAGGGAAAATAAAATGTAAGCTGCTCGGGCCGCAGCGCACAGGGGGGAGCGACAGACACGTACAGCGGTCTGTTGCTTAAACCAACTGATTTAATGGTTTTCAAAAAATTACTATTGCAGTTTTGTAGGGCTGGACTAGAGATCCCACAGGACAGGTTAATGGGATACCCGTCAGATACTGTGGTGCCACACCGCCGCGGGGACAATATTGATTTTATATAGTTTTGAGCACATAAGGCCCATAACTAGATTTTAAAAGTTTGGAAAATCCCTTTAACCCCTTGAGTGGCACGCCCGGAAAAGTTCCGTGACGAGCTCCACTGCCCATAGTGATATACCCCGGAAGATTTCCGGGCTATGTATCACTATGGGAGCTGCAGAGCACAATGCCACAAGCTGTGACATTGTGCTCTGCCTGCACAGACCCACACAGAGCAGTGCAAGGGCTTTGAAAAACCAGCAGAAGATATTGCCGACATGTCGGCAATGTCCTGCTTTGTTTACAGGTTGCCATAGAGACCATCGGCTTGTCAGAAGCAAGCCGATGGCCTCTGTGGCAGGGAGAGCTGGTTGTTAGCTGTCAGAGGACAGCTAGGTACTAGCTCTTACAGCAGAGATCAGAGAAAACCTCCGATCTCTGCTGTGTTAACCCTTTACATGCTGCAGTCTATGTGACTGCAGCATGTAAAGGGCTGTCACTGCAGCATGTAAAGGGCTGTCACCATCGGACCCCTGGAATGTGATCAGGGGTCCTGATGGGTCCCTGTGGAACTCCCCTAAAGGGACAAAAAAAAATAAAAAATTTTTAAACATTTAAAAAAAAAAAAAAAAAAAAAAAGTAAAAAAATTATTAAAAAAATAAAAAAAACACTTGTCTCTCTTTACTTTGTAAAAAATCAAAAATACAATCACACATGTGGTATCCATGTGCGTCGTAATGACCCAGAGAAGGAAGTTAATACATTATTTAACCCCTTCATGACATGGCCCCTTTTTTTCTTTTTTCCCCCATTTCTTTTTTTCCTCCCCCTGTTTAAAAAAATCACAACTTGTCGCGCAAAAAACAAGCCCTTATATGGCCGTGTCAATGGAAAAATAAAAAAGTTATGGCTCTTGAGACGCAACTGCAAAATTAGTTGAAATTCAATGATTAGACCATTTTAAAAAACCTGCCCTGGTGGGCACGACAGGATGGTAGGAAACACGCCACTCAAGGGGTTAAATGACACCTCACTTGATACTCATAGAAGCCTACACTTACCTCTATAAGGCCGTGTCCTCGCATTGCCTATTGTTTTCAATGGGGCCGGCAGCAGCATCGCAACATGTTAGGTGTTCCCCAAAAAAGTTCAGTGTAAATGCACGCCCCAATTAAACGACGCATGAAAATTAGTTTGCTTATCGTTCGTCATTCAGTTTTTGCTATAAATGGAGGCGGGCGGAACGATCCCAACGCACTCCACCTCCATTCATTAGCGATGCTCATTAATGTGTAAGGGCACTGAAACACCCCGAAAAGGGCCCTTTGACAAGAGCAGCAGTCCATGGCCCTAAAGAGACCCCATCACGTCAACAGACCCATTATTCTTATTTAAAAAACAGTCCACTCAAAAATAAAGTGGACAATAAAGGTTCCATACCGCCCGGCAGCTTCGCTGACTTTTCCAAGAATCTCAGCCAATCACTTTCAGTTTGCAAGTCTTGGGCTGCCCTGCGGCTCTAAACACGCTTGGGATGTCAGATCTCGCATATATAGCGCAGGTTCCAACTAAAACTGCTCTAGTTATTGCTTTAATAAAGCAGTAATTGACCCAAAAAGCAATAAATAAACTTCTTTATTAACCACTTCTTCCCCAAACCAGCGCGGGCCTATGTGACCAAGATCAATTTTTAAAATCCAACATTATTTCACTTTACGTGGTAATAAATTTGGAATTCTATTACTAATTCCAGTCATTCTGTAATTGTAAATTTTAATCAGTATGTTTTGTGCTTATTTAAAAAAAAAAAAAAAACAAAAAAACAAAAACAAAACTAAGATGTGAGGTTTTCAGCTTGTAATACAGACAGTCATACCTCACAAAATCTATATATATATAAAATTGAATGTATGCGTGTCTGTCTGTTTGTCCTTTATGCATTACTACACCATTCATCCGATCGCCATGAAACTTTGGGAAGTTGTTGAGTACACTCCTGGGAAGATTATAGGCATAGTACAAATATTCTATGATAAATGGCGCGTGCGCGAGCGTCGTCGACAGTTACACCCCCCCACGTAGATCGTTCGATTTCCATCATTGCCACTAATTCTCACTCCCCGATGTCGTAGAAACATGACATTTGGCAGGAGCATTGAGGTCATAAATAGGAAAAGCTAATGAGCCCCAACTCGATTATTGAATTCTAGCGCAAAAGAACTGGCGTCCAAATTTTACGTACGGAATCTAATTCTCTCACTTTCCAATGTCATAGAAACATGAAATTTGGCACGAGCATTGATTATGTCATAAATAGGAAAAGCTAATGGGTCCCAACTCGATTTAATTCTAAGCGCCAAAGAATTAGCGTCCAAATTTTACGTACGGAATCTAATTCTCTCACTTCCCGATGTCACAGAAACATGAAATTTGGCACGAGCATGGATTATGTCATAAATAAGAAAAGCTAATGGGTCCCAACTCAATTATTCAATTCTAAGCGCCAAAGAATTAGCGTCCAAAATTTACATACAGAATCTAATTTTCTCACTTCCCAATGTAATTTGGCACGAGCATTGATTATGTCATAAATAGGAAAAGCTAATGGGTCCCAACTCGATTTAATTCTAAGCACCAAAGAATTAGCGTCCAAATTTTACGTACGGAATCTAATTCTCACACTTCCCAATGTCATAGAAACTTGAAATTTAGCAGGAGCATTGATTATGTCATAAATAGGAAAAGTTATTGGGTCCCAACTCGATTATTCAATTCTAAGCGCAAAAGAATTAGCATCCAAATTTTACGTACGGAATCTAATTTTCTCACTTTCCGGTGTCATAGAAACTTGAAATTTGGCACAAGCATTGATTATGTTATAAATAGGAAAAGCTAATGGGTCCCAACTCGATTATTCAATTCTAAGCGCAAAAGAATTAGCGTCCAAATTTTTCGTACGGAATCTTATTTTCTCACTTCCCGATGTAATTTGGCACGAGCATTGATTATGTTATAAATAGGAAAAGTAAATTGGTCCCAACTCGATTATTCAATTCTAAGCACAAAACTATTAGCGTCAAAACTTTACGTACGAAATCTAATTCTCTCACTTTCCAATGTAATAGAGACTTGAAATTTGGCATGAGCATTGATTATGTCATAAATAGGAATAGCTAATGGGTCCCGACTCGATTATTCAATTCTAAGCGCCAAAGAAATAGCGTCCAAATTTTACGTACGGAATCTAATTATCTCACTTCGCGATGTCATAGAAACATAATATTTGGCATGAGCATTGATTATGTCATAAATTGGAAAAGCTGATTGGTCCCAACTCGATTTAATTCTAAGCGCTAAAGAATTAGCGTCCAAATTTTACGTAGTACGGAATCTAATTCTCTCACTTCCCAATGTAATTTAGCACGGGCATTGATTATGTCATAAATAGGAAACGTTAATGGGTCCCAACTCGATTATTCAATTCTAAGCACAAAAGAATTAGCGTCCACATTTTACGTACGGAATCTAATTCTCTCACTTCCTGATGTCATCTATATATATCCGTCCGTCCGTCATGCATTACTACACCATTCATCCGATCGCCATGAGACTTTGGGAAGTTGTTGAGTACACTCCTGGGAAGATTACTGGCATAGTACAACTATCCTACGATAGGTGGCGCGCGTGCGAGCATTGTCGACAGTTATGCCCCCCAGACAAAGATCGTTTGATTTCCATCTCAAGCACAAAAGCAAAAGGCATTACGAGCAACGGGAGGCGTGTTCAACCACAAAATGATACATCCGCCGCACGTATCACAAGACAATTGCTGGATATTGAGAATGTTGAGGTAAAATGAAAGCTGTGCTGTGATTGGTTGCTATTTCTTATACTGGTGAGGTAACATGAAAGCTGTCCTGTAATTGGTTGTTACTGCTTATACTACTGAGGTTGCATGAAAGCTGTGCTGCGATTCGTTGTTATATATTATACCACTGAGGTAACATGAAAGCTGTGCTGTGATTGGTTGTTACTGCTTATACTACTCAGGTTACATGAAAGCTGCACTGCGATTCGTTGTTATATATTATACCACTGAGGTAACTTGAAAGCTGCGCTGTGATTGGTTGTTATATATTATACCGCTGAGGTAACTTGAAAGCTGTGCTGTGATTTGTTTTTATATATCTAGATAACAACCAATGTATGCATGTCTGTCTGTCTTCGCAGCAACGTGATGGGTAAGCTAGTAGTTAATAAATAACATTTCCCATATGTCCACGTTGGGTCTGTATTTTTTTAAACTTTCCTTTTTATTGTTTCCGGATGTTATGCGGCTTATAAGGACAGCAGTAATTTTTCAAATGTGTAAGAAGGTTCCAAAACTCAATTTTTTTCAGGGACCAGTTCAGTTTTGAAGTGGGTTTGATACGCCTGTGTATTAGAAAACCCCTATAAAATCACTCCGTTATAAAATCTGCACTCATCAAAATATTCAAAACTACATTTAGAAAGTTTGTAAACCCCAGTAATTAGAAGTGTTTTCTAGGCAATGCAGGCTGTCAGTGTCAGAGTGGAAGCCGCTGCTCCGACCCCTGTGTAGTGGCCAGCACTTGTAATTGCAGGCGCAGCTCTTATTGAAATTAATGGTAGCTGCACCTGTAATTACAAGCGCCGGACACTATACAACGGCCAGAGCTCCAGGCCCAGTAGAGCCGGACACAGACAGCCGACACTGCCTAGAAAACACCTTAAGGCCTCATGTCCACGGGAAAAATGTGGCCCACGCGGATATGCAACGTGGATTTCCGCAGCGGATGCAGTGCGGATGAACATAAATTCCTTTTTTTCCCCCTCATGCGGGAGATCAATTGAGCTATCCCGCACGCGTGATACGCACTTAGGCCTCATGTCCACGGGGAAAATCAGGCCCGCTACGGATTCTCCATGGAGAATCTGCAGCGGGTCCCTCCTGCCCCGCGGACATGAGTGCTGAAATCAGAATATACTCACCTGCTGCAGGCCGTGCGTGTCTTCCCTTCTTCCCAGCTCTTCTTCCGGATCTTCTTTCTTCGGCCCGGCGGATGTGCTAAAATAGGAATTTAAAAGAATTAACTCACCCGCAGCGGACCGGGAAGGTCTTCTCTTCCTCACGGCCGGATCTTTCTTGCCTCGGCTCATGTGCCCGGCGCATGCGCGCGGCACGTCGGCGACGTGCCGCCGGCGTGACGAGTTCATCCGCCGGCCGAAAAAGAAGATCCGGCCGTGAGGAAGAGAAGACCTTCCCGGTCCGCTGCGGTTGAGTTAATTCTTTTAAATTCCTATTTTAATGCCTCATGTCCGTGGGGCAGGAGGGACCCGCTGCAGATTCTCCATGGAGAATTCGTAGCATGCCTGATTTTCCCCGTGGACATGAGGCCTTAAATGGAGCATGTCGCGTTTTTTTTTCACGCACATGAAATTTTTAAATCTCTTTAAAATGCCATCCGCGGCTATTTATATAACTGCGGGTAGTCGATGCATACCTATGGGAAATTTTACATGCGGATCACATGCGCGGGTGATCCGCTGCGGATTTTAGAATATTTTTTCCCGGTGAACATGAGGTCTTAGAGCAACGTGGAGGTAAAATTCAAATGCTTTTGAATTTTCTATCAGTTTTTCAATTTTAGGACTTATGCACACGGCAGTGACGAGCTCAGCAAGCAGAATACCGCAGCGGAGTCCGTCACGGCGCCCCCCCCCCCCCCAACCCCCCAAAGACCCCATACTCACCTCCGGATCGGGGTGGAAATCGTGGATGGGGCGCGTATTCGCACTATACTTCCGCTGTGCTACAGCGGAAGTATAGCGTGACGGGCGGCTTCCATTAAATACAATGGAAGCCATCTGTGCGTATACCCGCAGCAAATAAGACATGCTGCGGGTAATTTCATGCTGCGGAATTCCGCAGCATGTACATTGAGCTATTAGGTTAAATAGAACCTAATAGCTGCAGCGAAATGCGGCAGAAATCCGGCCGTGTGCATTAGGCCTTAAGGATATATTTACAAATAGCAGAAAGGCTACGGATTTCCACAGCGGAACATTCCACGGCATTTCCGCATCCAAAACAGAGTCAACGCTCCCTGGCAGCCTATAGTAAGCACAGCAACAATGGTCAGGCGATGCCACTTCAGTATCACCTGACTAGTGGCACTGCGCTGAGCACAGCCACTGGGTGCCAGCATGAAGACTCGGGAGGTGAGGGGAGCACCATATCTTCTGAAATCAGCTGCAGATACGCTACCATTCATTTCAATGAGGCCTCGCAAACGCCTTGTGCGTTTAAGCATTGGTAACACACCTCATCACCTATGACAATGATGGGATGCGTTAAACACTGTTGCATGCCGTAACATTCTATGAAAACATAGTGCGAAAAACGCCTCGGAAGAGGCACTTTGTTTACGTGTGAGTGCGGCCGTAGGCAGGTCTCACACGGGTGCTTTTTACCGCGGTGTTTTGGCTGCGTCCATGTATGAGAGTGGCCTTAGGCACACATTTCTGCTGCAGATTCACAGACGGATTTAACCCTTTCAACTTACAAAATCCTGTCATCGCCTAGTGACAGCACAGGGAATATAAATATAAAAAAAAATCTGAACTGCGCACAACTGCCTGCAAGCCTCCGTGGTCATCCCCATTACAGATAACGCACGTATGTGGGGGTCGCCGGGCGGGGTCACATCCGGATTCCACTGTGGGATATGACATGCTGAGGACGGCTCGCTCCGTTTGCAGCCAGCCTTAGACTGGGTTCACAAGGGGCGGATTTGCCGTGGAAATTTCGTGTGGAATTTCGCCACGGCAAATCTGCATGCGGCCGCTAATCCCGGGATTAGCCAGCCATGTGGACGAGATTTCTCAGAATCCGCTGCGGCTAAGCCGGCTTTTTTTACGCTGTGGCCGTGCTCTCCTCTATGGGAGCGTTGGCCGCAGCGGAAGAGCAAGCGGCCAGGCCGCTTCAAAGCCGCCGCGGGTTTTGCAGCAGCGGTTCTCCCGGCGGAAATCTCACGGTTTTTCGCTGCGGCCAAACCGCGAGATTTCCGCCGAGAATCCGCTCTGTGAGAACCCAGCCTTAGGCCTCATGTCCACGGGGAAAATCAGATCCGCTGCAGATTCTCCATGTAGAATCTGCAGCGGGTCCCTCCTGCCCCGCGGACGTGAGCGCTGAAAATAAGAATTTAAAAGCATTTACCCATCCGTAGCGGGCGGGGAAAGCCTTCTCTTCCTCACGGCCGGATTTTTTCATGCTCCATTTTTAAAAAAATCTCTTTTATTGACCATCCGCGGGTATTTATCTACCCCGCGGGTGGTCAATGCATCCCTATGGGGTGCAGATCCGCGGGCAGAAGAAGAGTTAAAATCCGCTGCGGATTTTAATTCTTATTTTGCCCGTGGACATGAGCCCTTACTGTTATCACATGCCCAGAAGCCAGAGTGATGAGTCTCTGGACAAGGTTGTGTGACTTCAGCTTTCTTGGAACAGCTGAGTCACAGAGCTGCATGCAGGGCAGCCGGCAGAGGAGCGGCCTGAATTCCCAGATGCAGGCGGATGGCACAGCAGTGCTTTCTGCCTATGATGGCTATGATTATCAGCATAGTCATCAGGGCAGCTCTGTGATCTGAGCCATCATTAGACTCTTAGGCAGGGTTCACACAGGGCGGATTCCAGTTGGAAATTTCGCGGTTTGGCCGGAGCAAAAACCGCGAGATTTCCGCCGGGAGAACCGCCGCGGTTCAAGCCGCGGCGGCTTTGAAGCGGCTTGGCCGCATGCTTTTCCGTTGCGGCCGGCTCTCCCATAGAGGAGAGCGCGGCCGTGACATAAATAAACAAAAAAACAAAGTAAACAGACATGCTCAATCTTTGTAAACCACGGTTGCGGCCGCCGCAGCTTCAACCAGATCTACCGCTGCGGATTAGCCGTCCCGTGTGGACGAGGTTTCTGAGAAACCTCGTCCACATGGCTAGCTAATCCCGAGACTAGCGGCCGCGGGCGGATCTGCTGCGGCAGAACCGCGGCAAATCCGCCCTGTGTGAATGCAGCCTTAAGGCTCCTGCTCACGGGAGGAGATTTGCTTTGGAATCCCTAAATCGGCATCCGCACCACAAAAATCTGCAGCAAATACCGCCCATTACTTAGCCTGGGTTCACACAGGGCGGATTTGCTGCGGTTTTGCCACGGTTTTTCAGTTGCGGTTTTGCCGCAGAAGAACTGCTTCTGCGGCAAAACTGCTTCAAACGTTAATTTTGGCTTGCGTATTTTGCTGCGGATTTTCGTGCGGAAAAATCCGCAAGCGGTTTTTTCCGCAGCGCTTTTTACTTTTTGCCGCGGTTTTGGCTGCGTCCATAGAGGTTTATGGACAAAAACAGCGCTGCGGAAAAGACCAAAGAATGAACATGCTGCATCTTTTAAAACCGCGCCGCAGTTGCATTTCCGCAGTGCGGCTGTGCGGAAAAAATCCGTCCTGTGGGAACAGCTTTTTGGCAAATCTCATTTGTGCTGCATTGCACTGCAAACGCAGCGGTTTTGCCGCAGTGCGGATATGCAACGGCAACCCGTGGCAAAACCGCCCTGTGTGAACCCAGCCTTAGGGCGCCCACCCACTGGCGTTTTTTTACCTGCGTTTTTCCTGCACAGGCGTTTTTTTTGCGTTGCGTTTGCGTTTTTAACATAGGAACTGTCAGTTGCATATGTGTCCTTATTTTTCTCCTAATGCACCCATGAATGTCAATGGAAATTAACGGAAAAGCCGCGAAAACGCCGCGAAAAACGCGCGGAAAAATCGCGGGAAACGCGGCGAAAACGCTGCGTTTTTTCCCCGCGGAAAACGCAAACGCCAGTGGGTGGGCGCCCTTACTATGGAGATCTGCTGTTTCCTGCACACAAGCAGAAATCAACTGCAATTTTTTAGCTCGTGGACTAAAAATCGCAGCATGCTCCATTTTTGTGCATATCCTGCATGGACGGCTTCCATTGAAGACAATGGATGCCGTCCAATCCGCAGTCCGTCCGCAATGAACATGTAGACAGGTTGCGGATTCCGCGTCATTGCCTAGCGATGGCGCGGGGAAAAAAATAACATCTGCGACAGCGAGCTGCCGGATGCATCCATAGTACAGATTCTCTGACGTCAGAGCAGGTACATCTCCCCCCCCCCCCCCTTCCTGCTGGCAGAACCAGAATCATGCGTAATCCGGCTCTGCCGTGTGCAAGAGGCCTTAGATCAGAGAGCTCACGCACAGCAGGGGAATTGTCTGCAGGAACGTTTTTAAACATTACTGCAGAGATAGATAAAGACTTCTCGGACAAATATAGTCAATGGGCAGTCCTGGTGTGGTGTAAACAGTGAGGGTAAATCCACACGGGCGGATGTGAATTGCAGGATCCGGAGCGGGCGGCCTCCTCCGGACTCCACACCAAATACTGCCCATAGCATGCAAAGCACAAATGATTCTTCATGCACACGAGCGGATGGAAAAAAACAAAAACAAACAAATGCATTGGACACCCGCAGGTAAGTAAATAGCTGCAGATGTCCCTTTTCCCTTCCGCGCGGATTGCATATGCGGGAAATCACAAGCAGCATGCTCCATTTTCTGCGGGTCTCCCACAGGCTTCCATAGTATCCGCGGCACACCCGCAGCTGAATTCCTGATCTCCGGCGCGAGAGAGCAAGAGTTCAAAAAAAAAAAAAAAAAAAAAAAAAGAGTGCACGGCGCATGCTGCCGCCGTGCCGAAGAAAGAAGATCCGGACGCGACGGAGAGAAGATGCAGCCCACACGCCGTGAGATATGCTCGAGTCCGGCCTTATACATATGTTATTGACATATATGATATACTGTATTGACAAATAAATATAGGCAAAGTACATGGGTTTAAAAGTATATAGATATAATATACCCAGTTTCCCTAAAAAAAAAATACCGCCTACCCCAAATATAAGCCCTAGCATGAATATTCAGGATTTTTGAGGATGCTTGAAATATGAGACCCATTCCGAAAATAAGCCCTAGTTAAAGTTAATTTAAAAAAGCCAATTTAAATAGTGCCCAGGCAGCTATACATATATAAGAAAAGGTTGTTTTTTGGGGGGAGAAAATTTAATATAAGACCCGGTCTTACTTTCTGGGAAACCAAGGGTATGTAGCTATATCAGTTGCTAACATTAACCCCTTAGTGACACCAATACGCCTATTTACTGACCTCAGTAATGTTTTTAAACCTGCAAATACATTTTAAGGTGGTGGTTTAGCTGATTACTGACAGCCCAACTCCTGCTCTAACCGCCAGGAACGGAGAAACAGCAACTGTACCATGTAAGCAGATGACAGGGCAAGAGGGTTTTGTCACCCATCAGCACCCGCAGTGTGATCGCAAGGGACCAATGGGTTCTCATGGCAGCCAGAAGCCTATAAAAATAAAAAAAAACTTCTGAAAAAACATAATAGGTATTACTGCGTTTTGTAATGCCCCAGACAATGAAAAATAATTAATCACACATGGTGAATGCCGTAAAAATAATTTTAAAAAGGTAACGCTAGAATTGCTCTCTCTTTTGTTTGTCTCCCCCCAAAAATACAATAAAAAGCAATCCAAAAGTCACATTTAGCTCTAAAGGGTAGCAATAAAAACTACAACTCTCCCTGCAAAAAACAAGCCATCACACAGCCGGAAACAAACAGATGTTCTAGGTCAGTGATGGCGAACCTTTAGGAGACAGAGTGCCCAAACTGCAACCCAAAACCCATTTATCGCAAAGTGCCCACAACAAGGGGGCGGGGCTTATCACAACGTATGATTTTACCAGTCGTTCTAAAAGGACAGGGCTTTTTGGATGTGGAAATACTGCAGAATGCCCTCAGCAGAAATCTCTGTTGAAAATTCTGCAGCATTTCCGCATCCAAAATCTGCACCCTGTCTATTTTGAAGCAGCCCTGCCCATTTCCACCACATGTAAACATACCCCAGCGATAATAGTGACCCCCTCCCCATGGCGCCCCCCGGTAGAACAGTGACACCCCACGGCAGCCCTGCCCCTTGTCTGCAGCCAGCAATAAGAGGGGGCAGAGTTTAGCTCCACCCTTGTCCCGCCCCCTCCCATTGCAAACAGCCGGAGGAGAGGAGAGAGGAGGAGAGAAAAGGGAGGGAATTTAGCAGTCACGCTGCTAAACTTCCTCCCACCTCCCTTCTCCAGCCGCTGTCATTGGCTCCCATAGGAGTCTATGGGAACCGCCGCCGAAATTTCGGGCACAAAGATAGTTCCAGGACTAGGTTTGCTGCCTGGTGTAAGAGTGCTGTCCGCTATATTTGCCGGTCGGGCACTTTTAGGACGCAGTAATACGCCTATGTGATCTGATGCATCGGTATCTAATGCATCAGATGGTAGTGTATCGGCCAGATGTAAAAACAGCGGCCAAAGTACGCTTGTGTGAATAAGCCCTTAGAATGCGACAGACGATGCAGATTCAATTGTTTTACTTTGAAAATAGGTTACGTTTTTTTGCACAAAAGTAGTCAAAATTAAATCGCTATACACTTGGTGTCGCAGTAAACGAGCCAATCAGGTAAGTTAAGCTACTCCCAACAACACCGCGCTAAACGCTGTACAATACCTCTATTGATTTTAATGGGGCTTCGCAGACTAGCGTTTCAATGCAACGTTTAGAACGCCGCAGTTTTTGAACACTGTCTGTTCCGTTTTCATGCGTTTAAGCACTTTTTAATGCACCTCATCACCCATTACAATGATTGGGTGCGTTAAACATGGTAGAATGGAGTTCGAAATCGCATTGAAACACTGCTTTGCTTAATTTGGCGTCTTGCCAATACCTGTGTGAGAGCAGCCCTAGGCAGGTTTCACACACACAGTACATGTCAGGATACAGTCTACACACACACACACACACACACACACAGTACATGTCAGGATACAGTCCACACACACACACACACACAGTACATGTCACGATACAGTCCACACACACACACACACAGTACATGTCACGATACAGTCCACACACACAGTACATGTCACGATACAGTCCACACACACAGTACATGTCAGGATACAGTCCACACACACACACACACACACACAGTACATGTCAGGATACAGTCCACACACACACACACACACACACAGTACATGTCACGATACAGTCCACACACACACACACAGTACATGTCACGATACAGTCCACACACACACACACACAGTACATGTCACGATACAGTCCACACACACAGTACATGTCACGATACAGTCCACACACACAGTACATGTCACGATACAGTCTACACACACACACACACACAGTACATGTCAGGATACAGTCTACACACACACACACACACAGTACATGTCAGGATACAGTCTACACACACACACACACAGTACATGTCAGGATACAGTCTACACACACACACACACACAGTACATGTCAGGATACAGTCTACACACACACACACACACACACACACACAGTACATGTCAGGATACAGTCTACAAACACACACACACACATAGTACATGTCAGGATACAGTCTACACACACACACACACACACACACACACACACATAGTACATGTCAGGATACAGTCTACACACACACACACAGTACATGTCAGGATACAGTCTACACACACACACACACAGTACATGTCAGGATACAGTCTACACACACACACAGTACATGTCAGGATACAGTCTACACACACACACACACAGTACATGTCAGGATACAGTCTACACACACACACACACAGTACATGTCAGGATACAGTCTACACACACACACACACAGTACATGTCAGGATACAGTCTACACACACACACACACAGTACATGTCAGGATACAGTCTACACACACACACACACACAGTACATGTCAGGATACAGTCTACACACACACACAGTACATGTCAGGATACAGTCTACACACACACACACACAGTACATGTCAGGATACAGTCTACACACACACACACACAGTACATGTCAGGATACAGTCTACACACACACACAGTACATGTCAGGATACAGTCTACACACACACACACAGTACATGTCAGGACACAGTCTACACACACACACACACACACACAGTACATGTCAGGACACAGTCTACACACACACACACAGTACATGTCAGGATACAGTCTACACACACACACACAGTACATGTCAGGATACAGTCTACACACACACACACAGTACATGTCAGGATACAGTCTACACACACACACACAGTACATGTCAGGATACAGTCTACACACACACACACAGTACATGTCAGGATACAGTCTACACACACACACACAGTACATGTCAGGATACAGTCTACACACACACACACAGTACATGTCAGGATACAGTCTACACACACACACACAGTACATGTCAGGATACAGTCTACACACACACACACAGTACATGTCAGGATACAGTCTACACACACACACACAGTACATGTCAGGATACAGTCTACACACACACACACAGTACATGTCAGGATACAGTCTACACACACACACACAGTACATGTCAGGATACAGTCTACACACACACACACACAGTACATGTCAGGATACAGTCTACACACACACACACACAGTACATGTCAGGATACAGTCTACACACACACACACACAGTACATGTCAGGATACAGTCTACACACACACACACACAGTACATGTCAGGATACAGTCTACACACACACACACACAGTACATGTCAGGATACAGTCTACACACACACACACACACAGTACATGTCAGGATACAGTCTACACACACACACACACAGTACATGTCAGGATACAGTCTACACACACACACACACAGTACATGTCAGGATACAGTCTACACACACACACACACAGTACATGTCAGGATACAGTCTACACACACACACACACAGTACATGTCAGGATACAGTCTACACACACACACACACAGTACATGTCAGGATACAGTCTACACACACACACACACAGTACATGTCAGGATACAGTCTACACACACACACACACACAGTACATGTCAGGATACAGTCTACACACACACACACACAGTACATGTCAGGATACAGTCTACACACACACACACAGTACATGTCAGGATACAGTCTACACACACACACACAGTACATGTCAGGATACAGTCTACACACACACACACAGTACATGTCAGGATACAGTCTACACACACACAGTACATGTCAGGATACAGTCTACACACACACACACAGTACATGTCAGGATACAGTCTACACACACACACACAGTACATGTCAGGATACAGTCTACACACACACACACAGTACATGTCAGGATACAGTCTACACACACACACACAGTACATGTCAGGATACAGTCTACACACACACACACAGTACATGTCAGGATACAGTCTACACACACACACACATAGTACATGTCAGGATACAGTCTACACACACACACACATAGTACATGTCAGGATACAGTCTACACACACACACACATAGTACATGTCAGGATACAGTCTACACACACACACATAGTACATGTCAGGATACAGTCTACACACACACACACACAGTACATGTCAGGATACAGTCTACACACACACACAAAGTACATGTCAGGATACAGTCTACACACACACAGTACATGTCAGGATACAGTCTACACACACACAGTGCATGTCAGGATACAGTCTACACACACACAGTGCATGTCAGGATACAGTCTACACACACACAGTGCATGTCAGGATACAGTCTACACACACACAGTGCATGTCAGGATACAGTCTACACACACACAGTGCATGTCAGGATACAGTCTACACACACACAGTGCATGTCAGGATACAGTCTACACACACACAGTACATGTCAGGATACAGTCTAGACACACACACAGTACATGTCAGGATACAGTCTAGACACACACAGTACATGTCAGGATACAGTCTACACACACACACACACACACACAGTACATGTCAGGATACAGTCCCCACACACACAGTACATGTCAGGATACAGTCCCCACACACACACACAGTACATGTCAGGATACAGTCCCCACACACACAGTACATGTCAGGATACAGTCCCCACACACACAGTACATGTCAGGATACAGTCCCCACACACACAGTACATGTCAGGATACAGTCCCCACACACACACAGTACATGTCAGGATACAGTCTACACACACACACACACAGTACATGTCAGGATACAGTCTACACACACACACACAGTACATGTCAGGATACAGTCTACACACACACACACACAGTACATGTCAGGATACAGTCTACACACACACACACACAGTACATGTCAGGATACAGTCTACACACACACACACACACACAGTACATGTCAGGATACAGTCTACACACACACACACACAGTACATGTCAGGATACAGTCTACACACACACACACACACACAGTACATGTCAGGATACAGTCTACACACACACACACACACACAGTACATATCAGGATACAGTCTACACACACACACACACACACACACACAGTACATGTCAGGATACAGTCTACACACACACACACAGTACATGTCAGGATACAGTCTACACACACACACACACACAGTACATGTCAGGATACAGTCTACACACACACAGTACATGTCAGGATACAGTCTACACACACACACAGTACATGTCAGGATACAGTCTACACACACACACACACAGTACAATTCCGGATACAGTCTACACACACACACAGTACAATTCCGGATACAGTCTACACACACACAGTACATGTCAGGATACAGTCCACACACACACAGTACATGTCAGGATACAGTCCACACACACACAGTACATGTCAGGATACAGTCCACACACACACAGTACATGTCAGGATACAGTCTACACACACACACAGAGTACATGTCAGGATACAGTCTACACACACACACACAGTACATGTCAGGATACAGTCTACACACACACACACAGTACATGTCAGGATACAGTCTACACACACACACACAGTACATGTCAGGATACAGTCTACACACACAGTACATGTCAGGATACAGTCTACACACACAGTACATGTCAGGATACAGTCTACACACACAGTACATGTCAGGATACAGTCTACACACACAGTACATGTCAGGATACAGTCTACACACACAGTACATGTCAGGATACAGTCTACACACACAGTACATGTCAGGATACAGTCTACACACACACACACAGTACATGTCAGGATACAGTCTACACACACACAGTACATGTCAGGATACAGTCTACACACACACACACACACAGTACATGTCAGGATACAGTCTACACACACACACACACAGTACATGTCAGGATACAGTCTACACACACACACACACAGTACAATTCCGGATACAGTCTACACACACACACACACACAGTACATGTCAGGATACAGTCTACACACACACACACACACAGTACATGTCAGGATACAGTCTACACACACACACACAGTACATGTCAGGATACAGTCTACACACACACACACACACACAGTACAATTCCGGATACAGTCTACACACACACACAGTACATGTCAGGATACAGTCCACACACACACAGTACATGTCAGGATACAGTCTACACACACACACAGTACATGTCAGGATACAGTCCACACACACACAGTACATGTCAGGATACAGTCTACACACACACACACACAGTACATGTCAGGATACAGTCTACACACACACACACACAGTACATGTCAGGATACAGTCTACACACACACACACACACAGTACATGTCAGGATACAGTCTACACACACACACACACACAGTACATGTCAGGATACAGTCTACACACACACACACACACAGTACATGTCAGGATACAGTCTACACACACACACACACACAGTACATGTCAGGATACAGTCTACACACACACACACAGTACATGTCAGGATACAGTCTACACACACACACAGTACATGTCAGGATACAGTCTACACACACAGTACATGTCAGGATACAGTCTACACACACACACACAGTACATGTCAGGATACAGTCTACACACACACACACACAGTACAATTCCGGATACAGTCTACACACACACACAGTACATGTCAGGATACAGTCCACACACACACACACACACACACACAGTACATGTCAGGATACAGTCTACACACACACACACACAGTACAATTCCGGATACAGTCTACACACACACACAGTACAATTCCGGATACAGTCTACACACACACACAGTACATGTCAGGATACAGTCCACACACACACACAGTACATGTCAGGATACAGTCTACACACACACACACAGTACGTCAGGATACAGTCTACACACACACACACACAGTACATGTCAGGATACAGTCTATACACACACAGTACATGTCAGGATACAGTCTATACACACACACACAGTACATGTCAGGATACAGTCTATACACACACACACAGTACATGTCAGGATACAGTCTATACACACACATAGTACATGTCAGGATACAGTCTACACACACACAGTACATGTCAGGATACAGTCTACACACACACACACACACAGTACATGTCAGGATACAGTCTACACACACACACACAGTACATGTCAGGATACAGTCTACACACACACACAGTACATGTCAGGATACAGTCTAGACACACACAGTGCATGTCAGGATACAGTCTACACACACACACACACAGTACATGTCAGGATACAGTCTACACACACACACAGTACATGTCAGGATACAGTCTACACACACACACAGTACATGTCAGGATACAGTCTACACACACACAGTGCATGTCAGGATACAGTCTACACACACACACACAGTACATGTCAGGATACAGTCTAGACACACACAGTACATGTCAGGATACAGTCTAGACACACACAGTACATGTCAGGATACAGTCTACACACACACACACACACAGTACATGTCAGGATACAGTCCCCCCACACACACACAGTACATGTCAGGATACAGTCCCCCCACACACACACAGTACATGTCAGGATACAGTCCCCCCACACACACAGTACATGTCAGGATACAGTCCCCCCACACACACAGTACATGTCAGGATACAGTCCCCCCACACACACACACAGTACATGTCAGGATACAGTCCCCCCACACACACACACAGTACATGTCAGGATACAGTCCCCCCACACACACACACAGTACATGTCAGGATACAGTCCCCCCACACACACACACAGTACATGTCAGGATACAGTCTACACACACACACACACACAGTACATGTCAGGATACAGTCTACACACACACACACACAGTACAATTCCGGATACAGTCTACACACACACACACACAGTACATGTCAGGATACAGTCCACACACACACACAGTACATGTCAGGATACAGTCCACACACACACACAGTACATGTCAGGATACAGTCCACACACACACACAGTACATGTCAGGATACAGTCTACACACACACACACACAGTACATGTCAGGATACAGTCTACACACACACACACACAGTACATGTCAGGATACAGTCTACACACACACACACACACAGTACATGTCAGGATACAGTCTACACACACACACACACACATTACATGTCAGGATACAGTCTACACACACACACAGTACATGTCAGGATACAGTCTACACACACACACACACACAGTACATGTCAGGATACAGTCTACACACACACACACACACACAGTACACGTCAGGATACAGTCTACACACACACACACACACAGTACATGTCAGGATACAGTCTACACACACACACACACAGTACATGTCAGGATACAGTCTACACACACACACACACAGCAGTACATGTCAGGATACAGTCTACACACACACACACACAGCAGTACATGTCAGGATACAGTCTACACACACACACACACACAGCAGTACATGTCAGGATACAGTCTACACACACACACACACACAGCAGTACATGTCAGGATACAGTCTACACACACACACACACAGCAGTACATGTCAGGATACAGTCTACACACACACACAGCAGTACATGTCAGGATACAGTCTACACACACAGCAGTACATGTCAGGATACAGTCTACACACACACACACACAGCAGTACATGTCAGGATACAGTCTACACACACACACACAGCAGTACATGTCAGGATATAGTCTACACACACACACACACAGCAGTACATGTCAGGATACAGTCTACACACACACACACAGCAGTACATGTCAGGATACAGTCTACACACACACACACACACACAGTACATGTCAGGATACAGTCTACACACACACACACACACACAGTACATGTCAGGATACAGTCTACACACACACACACACACAGTACATGTCAGGATACAGTCTACACACACACACACACACACAGTACATGTCAGGATACAGTCTACACACACACACACACAGTACATGTCAGGATATAGTCTACACACACACACAGTACATGTCAGGATACAGTCCACACACACACACACAGTACATGTCAGGATACAGTCTACATACACACACACACAGTACATGCCAGGATACAGTCTACACACACACACACACACACACAGTACATGTCAGGATACAGTCTACACACACACACACACAGTACATGTCAGGATACAGTCTACACACACACACACACAGTACATGTCAGGATACAGTCTACACACACACACACACAGTACATGTCAGGATACAGTCTACACACACACACACACAGTACATGTCAGGATACAGTCTACACACACACACACACAGTACATGTCAGGATACAGTCTACACACACACACACAGTACATGTCAGGATACAGTCTACACACACACACACACAGTACATGTCAGGATACAGTCTACACACACACACAGTACATGTCAGGATACAGTCTACACACACACACAGTACATGTCAGGATACAGTCTACACACACACACAGTACATGTCAGGATACAGTCTACACACACACACACAGTACATGTCAGGACACAGTCCACACACACACACACAGTACATGTCAGGACACAGTCTACACACACACACACACACACAGTACATGTCAGGATACAGTCTACACACACACACACAGTACATGTCAGGATACAGTCTACACACACACACACACAGTACATGTCAGGATACAGTCTACACACACACACACACAGTACATGTCAGGATACAGTCTACACACACACACACACAGTACATGTCAGGATACAGTCTACACACACGCACACACACAGTACATGTCAGGATACAGTCTACACACACACACACAGTACATGTCAGGATACAGTCTACACACACACACACACAGTACATGTCAGGATACAGTCTACACACACACACACAGTACATGTCAGGATACAGTCTACACACACACACACAGTACATGTCAGGATACAGTCTACACACACACACAGTACATGTCAGGATACAGTCTACACACACACACACAGTACATGTCAGGATACAGTCTACACACACACACACAGTACATGTCAGGATACAGTCTACACACACACACACAGTACATGTCAGGATACAGTCTACACACACACACACAGTACATGTCAGGATACAGTCTACACACACACACACAGTACATGTCAGGATACAGTCTACACACACACACACAGTACATGTCAGGATACAGTCTACACACACACACACATAGTACATGTCAGGATACAGTCTACACACACACACATAGTACATGTCAGGATACAGTCTACACACACACACACAGTACATGTCAGGATACAGTCTACACACACACACAAAGTACATGTCAGGATACAGTCTACACACACACAGTACATGTCAGGATACAGTCTACACACACACAGTGCATGTCAGGATACAGTCTACACACACACAGTGCATGTCAGGATACAGTCTACACACACACAGTGCATGTCAGGATACAGTCTACACACACACAGTGCATGTCAGGATACAGTCTACACACACACAGTGCATGTCAGGATACAGTCTACACACACACAGTGCATGTCAGGATACAGTCTACACACACACAGTACATGTCAGGATACAGTCTAGACACACACACAGTACATGTCAGGATACAGTCTAGACACACACAGTACATGTCAGGATACAGTCTACACACACACACACACACACACAGTACATGTCAGGATACAGTCCCCACACACACAGTACATGTCAGGATACAGTCCCCACACACACACACAGTACATGTCAGGATACAGTCCCCACACACACAGTACATGTCAGGATACAGTCCCCACACACACAGTACATGTCAGGATACAGTCCCCACACACACAGTACATGTCAGGATACAGTCCCCACACACACACAGTACATGTCAGGATACAGTCCCCACACACACACAGTACATGTCAGGATACAGTCTACACACACACACAGTACATGTCAGGATACAGTCTACACACACACACAGTACATGTCAGGATACAGTCTACACACACACACACACAGTACATGTCAGGATACAGTCTACACACACACACACAGTACATGTCAGGATACAGTCTACACACACACACACACACAGTACATGTCAGGATACAGTCTACACACACACACACACAGTACATGTCAGGATACAGTCTACACACACACACACACACACAGTACATGTCAGGATACAGTCTACACACACACACACACACACAGTACATGTCAGGATACAGTCTACACACACACACACACACACACAGTACATATCAGGATACAGTCTACACACACACACACACACAGTACATGTCAGGATACAGTCTACACACACACACACACAGTACATGTCAGGATACAGTCTACACACACACACACACACAGTACAATTCCGGATACAGTCTACACACACACACAGTACAATTCCGGATACAGTCTACACACACACACAGTACATGTCAGGATACAGTCCACACACACACAGTACATGTCAGGATACAGTCTACACACACACACACAGTACATGTCAGGATACAGTCTACACACACAGTACATGTCAGGATACAGTCTACACACACACAGTACATGTCAGGATACAGTCTACACACACACAGTACATGTCAGGATACAGTCTACACACACACAGTACATGTCAGGATACAGTCTACACACACACACACACACACACAGTACATGTCAGGATACAGTCTACACACACACACACACACACACAGTACAATTCCGGATACAGTCTACACACACACACACACAGTACATGTCAGGATACAGTCTACACACACACACACACAGTACATGTCAGGATACAGTCTACACACACACACACAGTACATGTCAGGATACAGTCTACACACACACACACAGTACAATTCCGGATACAGTCTACACACACACACAGTACATGTTAGGATACAGTCCACACACACACAGTACATGTCAGGATACAGTCTACACACACACACAGTACATGTCAGGATACAGTCCACACACACACAGTACATGTCAGGATACAGTCTACACACACACACACACACAGTACATGTCAGGATACAGTCTACACACACACACACAGTACATGTCAGGATACAGTCTACACACACACACACACAGTACATGTCAGGATACAGTCTACACACACAGTACATGTCAGGATACAGTCTACACACACACACACACAGTACATGTCAGGATACAGTCTACACACACACACACACACAGTACATGTCAGGATACAGTCTACACACACACACACAGTACATGTCAGGATACAGTCTACACACACAGTACATGTCAGGATACAGTCTACACACACACACACACAGTACAATTCCGGATACAGTCTACACACACACACAGTACATGTCAGGATACAGTCCACACACACACACACACACAGTACATGTCAGGATACAGTCTACACACACACACACACAGTACAATTCCGGATACAGTCTACACACACACACACAGTACAATTCCGGATACAGTCTACACACACACACACAGTACATGTCAGGATACAGTCTACACACACACACACAGTACGTCAGGATACAGTCTACACACACACACACAGTACGTCAGGATACAGTCTACACACACACACAGTACATGTCAGGATACAGTCTATACACACACAGTACATGTCAGGATACAGTCTATACACACACACACAGTACATGTCAGGATACAGTCTACACACACACATAGTACATGTCAGGATACAGTCTACACACACACAGTACATGTCAGGATACAGTCTACACACACACACACACACAGTACATGTCAGGATACAGTCTACACACACACACACAGTACATGTCAGGATACAGTCTACACACACACACAGTACATGTCAGGATACAGTCTACACACACACACAGTACATGTCAGGATACAGTCTACACACACACACACAGTACATGTCAGGATACAGTCTACACACACACACAGTACATGTCAGGATACAGTCTACACACACACAGTGCATGTCAGGATACAGTCTACACACACACACACAGTACATGTCAGGATACAGTCTAGACACACACAGTACATGTCAGGATACAGTCTAGACACACACAGTACATGTCAGGATACAGTCTAGACACACACAGTACATGTCAGGATACAGTCCCCCCACACACACACACACAGTACATGTCAGGATACAGTCCCCCCACACACACACAGTACATGTCAGGATACAGTCCCCCCACACACACACAGTACATGTCAGGATACAGTCCCCCCACACACACACAGTACATGTCAGGATACAGTCCCCCCACACACACACAGTACATGTCAGGATACAGTCCCCCCACACACACACAGTACATGTCAGGATACAGTCCCCCCACACACACAGTACATGTCAGGATACAGTCCCCCCACACACACAGTACATGTCAGGATACAGTCCCCCCACACACACACACAGTACATGTCAGGATACAGTCCCCCCACACACACACACAGTACATGTCAGGATACAGTCCCCCCACACACACACACAGTACATGTCAGGATACAGTCCCCCCACACACACACACAGTACATGTCAGGATACAGTCCCCCCACACACACACACACAGTACATGTCAGGATACAGTCTACACACACACACACAGTACATGTCAGGATACAGTCCACACACACACACACACACACAGTACAATTCCGGATACAGTCTACACACACACACACACAGTACATGTCAGGATACAGTCCACACACACACACAGTACATGTCAGGATACAGTCCACACACACACACAGTACATGTCAGGATACAGTCCACACACACACACAGTACATGTCAGGATACAGTCCACACACACACACAGTACATGTCAGGATACAGTCCACACACACACACAGTACATGTCAGGATACAGTCCACACACACACACAGTACATGTCAGGATACAGTCTACACACACACACAGTACATGTCAGGATACAGTCTACACACACACACACACACACACACACAGTACACGTCAGGATACAGTCTACACACACACACACACACAGTACACGTCAGGATACAGTCTACACACACACACACACACACACAGTACATGTCAGGATACAGTCTACACACACACACACACACACACACACAGTACATGTCAGGATACAGTCTACACACACACACACACACAGTACATGTCAGGATACAGTCTACACACACACACACAGCAGTACATGTCAGGATACAGTCTACACACACACACACACAGCAGTACATGTCAGGATACAGTCTACACACACACACACACACAGCAGTACATGTCAGGATACAGTCTACACACACACACACACACAGCAGTACATGTCAGGATACAGTCTACACACACACACACACACAGCAGTACATGTCAGGATACAGTCTACACACACACACACACAGCAGTACATGTCAGGATACAGTCTACACACACACACACACAGCAGTACATGTCAGGATACAGTCTACACACACACACACACAGCAGTACATGTCAGGATACAGTCTACACACACACACACAGCAGTACATGTCAGGATACAGTCTACACACACACACACAGCAGTACATGTCAGGATACAGTCTACACACACACACACACAGTACATGTCAGGATACAGTCTACACACACACACACACACACAGTACATGTCAGGATACAGTCTACACACACACACACACACACACAGTACATGTCAGGATACAGTCTACACACACACACACACACACACACAGTACATGTCAGGATACAGTCTACACACACACACACACACAGTACATGTCAGGATACAGTCTACACACACACACACACACAGTACATGTCAGGATACAGTCTACACACACACACACACACAGTACATGTCAGGATACAGTCTACACACACAGTACATGTCAGGATACAGTCTACACACACACACACACACACACACAGTACATGTCAGGATACAGTCTACACACACACACACACACAGTACATGTCAGGATACAGTCTACACACACACACACAGTACATGTCAGGATACAGTCTACACACACACACACAGTACATGTCAGGATATAGTCTACACACACACACAGTACATGTCAGGATACAGTCTACACACACACACACAGTACATGTCAGGATACAGTCTACACACACACACACAGTACATGTCAGGATACAGTCTACACACACACACACAGTACATGTCAGGATACAGTCTACACACACACACACAGTACATGTCAGGATACAGTCTACACACACACACACAGTACATGTCAGGATACAGTCTACACACACACACACACACACAGTACATGTCAGGATACAGTCTACACACACACAGTACATGTCAGGATACAGTCTACACACACACACACAGTACATGTCAGGATACAGTCTACACACACACACACACAGTACATGTCAGGATACAGTCTACACACACACACAGTACATGTCAGGATACAGTCTACACACACAGTACATGTCAGGATACAGTCTACACACACACACACAGTACATGTCAGGATATAGTCTACACACACACACACACACACACACACACAGTACATGTCAGGATACAGTCTACACACACACACAGTGCATGTCAGGATACAGTCTACACACACACAGTACATGTCAGGATACAGTCTACACACACACACACAGTACATGTCAGGATACAGTCTACACACACACACACAGTACATGTCAGGATACAGTCTACACACACACACACAGTACATGTCAGGATACAGTCTACACACACACACACACACAGTACATGTCAGGATACAGTCTACACACACACACACACACACACACACACACAGTACATATTCTCTCTCGCTCTGTGTATATATTATATATACACACAGTAGATGGCCGGCTATCTGCCCCCAGTCCGTCTATAGGATGCTGTATCCGCTACTCGGACAGACATCTCCATCATGTCCGGCCACCTCCTCCCGTGTGAGGCGAGCCCCGGCCACTTACATGGGGCGGCAGGACAACCATTCACCACACGGCCGGCACTGTTGTGTGGGCCGCCTCAGCACTCACCTCACGGCTGGAGCTCCCCGCAGCCCGCTGGTCGGGGCCCTTGTTCCCTCCTCCGTGTATTGTGGCAGGGATGTGGCGGCCGGTGGGCCCGGTGTGCTGGGAGGAGGGGCTGGGAGGGGTAGGAGGGATGCTGCTCTGTGAGCTCACACTGCCCGCCCGCAGCTGAGGAGGCTCTGGGGACCGCACAGTGCTGAGGAGGGAGGCGAAGCGGTTCGTCCTTCACTTCACTGTGTCGTCCATAGGGACAAAAGGGCCGGAAGCGGCTGCCATGAGCAGCTGCGCTGGAGAGGGGCGGCCGGGTGAATGTGTTAATATGCCACCCGCATATTAGCAGTTTACGCTTAGGTTAAGCAGCGCTGCTGATTAGAGCCACCTGATTGGCTCTTTGGCACCACGTGACTACACAGCGTGCACGCGCATTGCCTTCAGCAGCCGTGTGCACTACACACTACAGTTAAGCAGCACGGGGTTAGGGTTAGGGTTACGTTTAGGGTTAGTTTTAGTGTTTACGGTTAGTGTTTAGGGTTAGGGTGGGGGTTAGGTTTAGGTAATCCTAACCCTAAACCTAACCGTAAACCTAACCCCAAACCTAACCCCGTGCTGCTTAACTGTAGTGTGTAGTGCAGGACTGCTGAAGGCAATGCACGTGCACGCTGTGTAGTCACGTGGTGCCGAAGAGCCAATCAGGTGGCTCTAATCAGCAGCGCTGCTTAACCTAAGCGTAAACTGCTAATATACGTGCTGGAGAGGGGTGGTTGGGTGTAGTGCTGGAGAGGGGTGGCTTTAGAGCTTGAGAGGGACGGCCGGGTGGCATATTAACACATTCTGCCGCAGTTCTACAGCGCGGCCGATTCAGCCAATCAGCTGGCTGGAATCGGCACCACGTGACACAGCGGCGTGCCCGCGCATTGCCGTGCACGATGAGCTGTGCCCGCGCGTCACGTGGGCTGTGACGTCACCGTGCCTTGCATTTGCCCGCGGATTTTGAACAGTATTGATCTACGGAGGAAGCAAGCTGATGGTTGGAGCCTTTTCCCCAATTTACAAGATGGGAGAGTAAGATTTGTGCGCTACGTGTGGTGAGTACCCACCTGAGATTTGTGCGCTGTGCGCTACGTGTGGAGACGCGGTTACCTGAGATTTGTGCGCTGTGCGCTACGTGTGGAGACGCGGTTACCTGAGATTTGTGCGCCGTGCGCTACGCTGTGCGCTACGTGTGGAGACGCGGTTACCTGAGATTTGTGCGCTGTGCGTGTGGAGACGCGGTCACCTGAGATTTGTGCGCTACGTGTGGAGACGCGGTTACCTGAGATTTGTGCGCCGTGCGCTACGCTGTGCGCTACGTGTGGAGACGCGGTTACCTGAGATTAATGCGCCGTGCGCTACGCTGTGCGCTTCGTGTGGAGACGCGGTTACCTGAGATTAATGCGCTGTGCGCTACGCTGTGCGCTACGTGTGGAGACGCGGTCACCTGAGATTTGTGCGCCGTGTGCTGCGCTGTGCGCTACGTGTGGAGACGCGGTTACCTGAGATTTGTGCGCTGTGCGCTACGCTGTGCGCTACGTGTGGAGACGCGGTTACCTGAGATTTGTGCGCTATGTGTGGAGACGCGGTTACCTGAGATTTGTGCGCCGTGCGCTACGCTGTGCGCTACGTGTGGAGACGCGGTTACCTGAGATTAATGCGCCGTGCGCTACGTGTGGAGACGCGGTCACCTGAGATTTGTGCGCTGTGCGCTACGTGTGGAGACGCGGTCACCTGAGATTTGTGCGCCGTGCGCTACGCTGTGCGCTATGTGTGGAGACGCGGTCACCTGAGATTTGTGCGCCGTGCGCTACGCTGTGCGCTACGTGTGGAGACGCGGTTACCTGAGATTTGTGCGCCGCGCGCTACGTGTGGAGACGCGGTTACCTGAGATTTGTGCGCTGTGCGCTACGCTGTGCGCTATGTGTGGAGACGCGGTCACCTGAGATTTGTGCGCCGTGCGCTACGCTGTGCGCTACGTGTGGAGACGCGGTTACCTGAGATTTGTGCGCCGCGCGCTACGTGTGGAGACGCGGTTACCTGAGATTTGTGCGCTGTGCGCTACGCTGTGCGCTATGTGTGGAGACGCGGTCACCTGAGATTTGTGCGCCGTGCGCTACGCTGTGCGCTATGTGTGGAGACGCGGTTACCTGAGATTTGTGCGCCGTGCGCTACGTGTGGAGACGCGGTTACCTGAGATTTGTGCGCTATGTGTGGAGATGCGGTTACCTGAGATTTGTGCGCCGTGCGCTACGCTGTGTGCTATGTGTGGAGACGCGGTTACCTGAGATTTGTGCGCCGTGCGCTACGCTGTGCGCTATGTGTGGAGACGCGGTTACCTGAGATTTGTGCGCCGTGCGCTACGCTGTGCGCTATTTGTGGAGACGCGGTTACCTGAGATTTGTGCGCTGTGCGCTACGCTGTGCGCTACGTGTGGAGACGCGGTTACCTGAGATTTGTGCGCTGTGCGCTACGTGTGGAGACGCGGTCACCTGAGATTTGTGCGCTGTGCGCTACGTGTGGAGACGCGGTCACCTGAGATTTGTGCGCCGTGCGCTACGTGTGGAGACGCGGTCACCTGAGATTTGTGCGCTGTGCGCTACGTGTGGTGAGCACGTCACCTGAGATTTGTGCGCTGTGCGCTACGTGTGGAGACAACACCCAAGATTTGTGCGCTACGTGTGGTGAGTACGTCACCTGAGATTTGCGCGACGCCACCTGGCGCAACCTGTCTTTTTTTGCAGATTTGTGCGCCTTATTGCAAAATTACGTGTGGAGAGGATCCTGACGTTTGGACGCGTTTCGAGAAGAATTTCGCTTTGCTAGGACACCACCTGACATCACTCAGCGAGGTAAGCTGTTGCATCTGCCCAAATTTTCATCGCGTGCATCTGCTCATATGCGCATATTTGGCGCATATTTGCAGGTTTTCGCTTGCATCTGCTGATATGCGCATATTTGCAGGTTTTCGCTTGCATGTGGTGATATGCTCTCCGTTTTCCACAGGACGACTCGTGTGGAGAGGAACCTGACATTTGGCTGCGTTTTGTACAACGTACGGAACCGGAGATGGGCGTTTTAGGTGCTGATCTCACATTTGCCCCCCGCCTTTTGGAGAGGACGACTCTTCTGGAGAGGAATTTCGCTTCGCTAGGACACCACCTGACGTCACTCGGCGAGGTAAGCTGCTGCATCTGCCACATTTTTCATTGCTTGCATCTGCTCATATGTACATGCATGCCTGTATGCGTACATGCATGCATGCCTGTATGCGTACATGCATGTATGCGTGCGTGCATGCATGCCTGTATGCGTACACGCATGCCTGTATGCGTACACGCATTCATGCCTGTATGCGTGCATGCATGCCTGTATGCGTACACACATTCATGCCTGTATGCGTGCGTGCGTGCCTGTATGCGTGCGTGCGTGCCTGTATGCGTGCGTGCGTGCCTGTATGCGTGCGTGCGTGCCTGTATGCGTGCGTGAGTGCCTGTATGCGTGCGTGCGTGCCTGTATGCGTGCGTGCGTGCCTGTATGCGTGCGTGCGTGCCTGTATGCGTGCGTGCGTGCCTGTATGCGTACGTGCGTGCCTGTATGCGTACGTGCATGCCTGTGTGCGTGCGTGCATGCCTGTGTGCGTACGTGCATGCATGCCTGTATGCGTGCGTGCATGCATGCCTGTATGCGTGCGTGCATGCATGCCTGTATGCGTGCGTGCATGCATGCCTGTATGCGTGCATGCATGCCTGTATGCGTGCGTGCATGCATGCCTGTATGCGTGCGTGCATGCCTGTATGCGTACGTGCATGCCTGTATGCGTACGTGCATGCCTGTATGCGTACGTGCATGCCTGTATGCGTACGTGCATGCCTGTGTGCGTGCGTGCATGCCTGTGTGCGTACGTGCATGCATGCCTGTATGCGTGCATGCATGCCTGTATGCGTGCGTGCATGCATGCCTGTATGCGTGCGTGCATGCATGCCTGTATGCGTGCGTGCATGCATGCCTGTATGCGTGCGTGCATGCATGCCTGTATGCGTGCGTGCATGCATGCCTGTATGCGTGCGTGCATGCATGCCTGTATGCGTGCGTGCCTGTGTGCATGCCTGTATGCGTATATGCGTGCATGCCTGTATGCGTGCCTGTATGCGTACATGTGTGCATGCCTGTATGCGTACGTGCGTGCTTGTATGCGTACGTGCGTGCCTGTGTGCGTGCGTGCGTGCCTGTGTGCGTGCGTGCGTGCCTGTGTGCGTGCGTGCGTGCCTGTGTGCATGCATGCGTGCGTGCGTGTATGTATACGTGCGTGCGTGGATACGTGCGTGCGTGGATACGTGCGTGCATGCGTGTATACGTGCATGCCTGTGTGTGTATACATGCGTGCGTGCATGCCTGTATGTATGTATGTCTAATTCTTCTGTCCAGGTTGGGGGAGTAGTGGTCATTGTAAGTGGGTTGAGCGGATCTAGGAATCAGTAATAATGGTGGGATGTGACTGTTAACCTGCTGATTTCTCATTTCCTGCAGATCTGATGTCCTTGAGAACGGGAAGGCTGGCGGACAGTGAAGAGACCCTCGACGTTCAGCAATCTTGAAACCCTTCTTTTTATGAACTGTTTTTTCCCAGTGACTCCCTTTTTTTTTTAATACGTTTAAAAAAAAAAAAAAAGAATTATGACGCAGGATCCTGAAAAACTGCGCAATATTTTACTGCAATCCAGTAAACAGAAAAGACCCATAAACACAGCCGCCTTTGGTCTATATCACGGAATGAACCTTGTTGTAACATCCACACTAGCAATAAATTATAAAATCTGAATTGGGTGGAGTCTGTCGTGTTTTGACTATACGTTGCAGTTGGTGGTGTGCCCTGTCCTGCTCCTGATGCAGTTGGCGGTGTGCCCTGTCCTGCTCCTGATGCAGTTGGCGGTGTGCCCTGTCCTGCTCCTGATGCAGTTGGCGGTGTGCCCTGTCCTGCTCCTGATGCAATTGGAGGTGTGCCCTGTCCTGTTCCTGATGCAGTTGGCGGTGTCTGTTATGTGGCATGTGTATGACTCCTGTTCTGTGGTGTGGCTCCTCGGATCTGCTAGGGCCCAGTTCTTAAGATCGCTGGGCCGCCCTCTTACTCGGCTGATGTCCCCGCTTAGGTAGGGCCACTGTCATCCCCCCTGTAGCACAGGCTTGGTTGCCTGGATACTGTGTGACTCTCCTGTGTTCCCGGTGTGCGTGTATACTACTAGACTACCACTCCTTTAGTCACGATCGTGTGGGCCCTCTGCTTTATCTGCTCACACGATTGTAACAGTCTGTTCAGAAAGCCACTGACTACTCCTTTCTTTTTGGGCCCAGTGGTGCATACAGACATAACATTAGGGCCACACTGTGTATACTTGTGAACACGAGACAAAACAGGGGTATCCATTTCGGAGGTTCAATCCTCCTTTTGATGTGCAATATAGAAAAAAAAAGGTCTTGAAAAGGACATGTTTTCTAAAAATTAAATATTATTTGGTCTCCTAAATTGCATTCATTCCTAAAAATAAATGTGGGGCCAAAATACTCCTGACCCTCTCAGAGAATACATTAAGGCCTCATGTCCACGGGGAAAATCTGGCCCGCTCCGGATTCTCCATGTAGAATCCGTAACGGGTCCCTCCTGCCCCGCGGACATGAGCGCTGAAAATAACAATAAATCAGAATAAACTCACCTCCCATCCGCTCCGTTTCTTCTCTTCGCCGCGGCACCATCTTCTCTCAGTCGCGGCCGGATCATTTTGCTTTGGCCCGGCGCATGTGCGGGGCACGTCACCGACGTCATCATGCACATCCGCTGAGCTGAAGAAAGAAGATCCGGCCGCGACGAGAGAAGATGACGCCGCAGCGAAGGAAGTATCCGGAGCGTGTGAGAGGTAAGTTAATTCTGATTTATTGTTATTTTCAGCGCTCATGTCCGCGGGGCAGGAGGGACCCGCTGCAGATTCTACATGGAGAATCCGTAGCGGGCCTGATTTTCCCCGTAGACATGAGGCCTAAGTGTTCCTCTAAATTCTGAAAAGAAATGTTAAATTTGTACGTCTCCTAAATGGAAAAAATAAATTTACAAAGGTTTTAAACCGTGCATCCAGAATAAAGTGAACAGATGGAAATCTATATGTTCGCAGAGATTTGTACAGAATGTTGGCACTTATTTTATATATGACATTTGACAATGTGAAAAAATGAAAATTCAAAATTGTGCAAAGTAGCAATTTTAATAAATATACACAACTTTTAACAGTCCTTTTTTACTACCTAACAGAAGTACAACAAGGGGAAGAAAAAAATGTCAGTCACTTGGATATGCAAAAGCTTTACGGACTTATGATATGTCAAGTGACACATGTAAAGTTCCAAATTTTCGGTCTGTCACTAAGGCGCAAACAGGCTTGTTCTCTAAGGGGATAAATAGCTTAGTGTATAAACTGTGAACCGACTAACGAGGGACAGTGAGCAGCATCACATGCAACCTGACAATCTTCATCGTACTGCTCCATCAGATCCTGATGATGTATTTCCATAGCAGGTGATGGGCCATTTCCAGCTTTTAAGCGTCCTCCGGAGCCAACATCTGGGAACTTCTGGCTCTCTGGTGATTCAACTCTGGTTGCGAGCAGCGGAAACGGTTACCACAGTGCAAGATTCTGACCAAAACGTATCAGCTGACCTATAACGAGGAAGAAAAAAAAAATTAACCCTGCCTGCAATTGGCTTAATTCCGTGGGTTTTCATAGTTCTTGCACTGTCCCTGCTTTTCTTCACTCCTACTTTAATAGATAAAGACATCGTATTTGGACAATTGGTATGTTTCTCCGAAGGTTTGTTCAGTTAGTGCAGATTAGGTGCAGTATTGGGATGGAACCTGTACGTTTGCTAAAATAAGTAATTAAATACTCAAATCTGATGTAATGTCTTTTTCGGCCAATAAGACGAATTTAACACAGCAAGTGTGTGTGTGTGAGAGAGAGGGGGTGGCTGAGTAAGTGGGTGAGCATACATGCATGTATACATACATACATGCATGTACGCATAAGGCATGTACGCATACAAGCACGCACGTACGCATAAGGCATGTACGCATACAAGCACGCACGTACGCATACAGGCACGCATACACGCACACAGGCACGCATACAGGCACGCACGCATGTACGCATACAGGCACGCATACAGGCACGCACGCATATACGCATACAGGCACGCATAGAGGCATGTACGCATACAGGCACGCATACAGGCATGCACGCATATACGCATACAGGCATGCACACATGTACGCATACAGGCATGCACGCATATACGCATACAGACATGCACGCATGTACGCATACACGCATGTACACATACAGGCATGCACGCATACAGGCATGCACGCATATACGCATACAGGCACGCATACAGGCATGCACGCATGTACGCATACAGGCACGCATAGAGGCATGCACGCATGTACGCATACAGGCACGCATACAGGCATGCACGCATATACGCATACAGGCACGCATACAGGCATGCACGCATATACGCATACAGGCATGCATACAGGCATGCACACATGTACGCATACAGGCATGCACACATATACGCATACAGGCATGCACGCATACACGCATGTACGCATACAGGCATGCAGGCATATACGCATACAGGCACGCATACAGGCATGCACGCATGTACGCATACAGGCACGCACGCATGTACGCATACAGGCATGCACGCATATACGCATACAGGCACGCACGCATATACGCATACAGGCACGCACGCATATACGCATACAGGCACGCATACAGGCATGCACACATGTACGCATACAGGCATGCACGCATATACGCATACAGGCATGCACGCATGTACGCATACAGGCATGCACGCATGTACGCATACAGGCATGCACGCATGTACGCATACAGGCATGCACGCATGTACGCATACAGGCATGTACGCATACAGGCATGCACGCATGTACGCATACAGGCATGCACGCATGTACGCATACAGGCAGGCACGCATGTACGCATACAGGCAGGCACGCATGTACGCATACAGGCAGGCACGCATGTACGCATACAGGCAGGCACGCATGTACGCATACACGTATGTACGCATACAGGCATACACGCATGTACGCATACAGGCAGGCATGCATGTACATATGAGCAGATGCAAGCAATGAAAAATTTGGCAGATGCAGCAGCTTACCTCGCCGAGTTATGTCAGGTGGTGTCCTAGCAAAGCGAAATTCCTCTCCAGAAGAGTCGTCCTCTCCAAAAGGCGGGGGGCAAATGTGAGATCAGCACCTAAAACGCTAATCTCCGGTTCCGTACGTTGTACAAAACGCAGCCAAATGTCAGGTTCCTCTCCACACGAGTCGTCCTGTGGAAAACGGAGAGCATATCACCACATGCAAGCGAAAACCTGCAAATATGCGCATATCAGCAGATGCAAGCGAAAACCTGCAAATATGCGCCAAATATGCGCATATGAGCAGATGCACGCGATGAAAATTTGGGCAGATGCAGCAGCTTACCTCGCTGAGTGATGTCAGGTGGTGTCCTAGCAAAGCGAAATTCTTCTCGAAACGCGTCCAAACGTCAGGATCCTCTCCACACGTAATTTTGCAATAAGGCGCACAAATCTGCAAAAAAAGACAGGTTGCGCCAGGTGGCGTCGCGCAAATCTCAGGTGACGTACTCACCACACGTAGCGCACAAATCTTGGGTGTTGTCTCCACACGTAGCGCACAGCGCACAAATCTCAGGTGACCGCGTCTCCACACGTAGCGCACGGCGCACAAATCTCAGGTGACCGCGTCTCCACACGTAGCGCACAGCGCACAAATCTCAGGTGACCGCGTCTCCACACGTAGCGCACAGCGCACAAATCTCAGGTAACCGCGTCTCCACACGTAGCGCACAGCGTAGCGCACAGCGCACAAATCTCAGGTAACCGCGTCTCCACAAATAGCGCACAGCGTAGCGCACGGCGCACAAATCTCAGGTAACCGCGTCTCCACACATAGCGCACAGCGTAGCGCACGGCGCACAAATCTCAGGTAACCGTGTCTCCACACATAGCGCACGGCGCACAAATCTCAGGTAACCGCGTCTCCACACATGGCACACAGCGTAGCGCACGGCGCACAAATCTCAGGTGACCGCGTCTCCACACATAGCGCACAGCGTAGCGCACGGCGCACAAATCTCAGGTGACCGCGTCTCCACACGTAGCGCACAGCGCACAAATCTCAGGTGACCGCGTCTCCACACGTAGCGCACGGCGCATTAATCTCAGGTAACCGCGTCTCCACACGTAGCGCACAGCGTAGCGCACGGCGCACAAATCTCAGGTAACCGCGTCTCCACACATAGCGCACAAATCTCAGGTAACCGCGTCTCCACACGTAGCGCACAAATCTCAGGTAACCGCGTCTCCACACGTAGCGCACAGCGTAGCGCACAGCGCACAAATCTCAGGTAACCGCGTCTCCACACGTAGCGCACAGCGCAGCACACGGCGCACAAATCTCAGGTGACCGCGTCTCCACACGTAGCGCACAGCGTAGCGCACAGCGCATTAATCTCAGGTAACCGCGTCTCCACACGAAGCGCACAGCGTAGCGCACGGCGCATTAATCTCAGGTAACCGCGTCTCCACACGTAGCGCACAGCGTAGCGCACGGCGCACAAATCTCAGGTAACCGCGTCTCCACACGTAGCGCACAAATCTCAGGTGACCGCGTCTCCACACGCACAGCGCACAAATCTCAGGTAACCGCGTCTCCACACGTAGCGCACAGCGTAGCGCACGGCGCACAAATCTCAGGTAACCGCGTCTCCACACGTAGCGCACAGCGCACAAATCTCAGGTAACCGCGTCTCCACACGTAGCGCACAGCGTAGCGCACAGCGCACAAATCTCAGGTGGGTACTCACCACACGTAGCGCACAAATCTTACTCTCCCATCTTGTAAATTGGGGAAAAGGCTCCAACCATCAGCTTGCTTCCTCCGTAGATCAATACTGTTCAAAATCCGCGGGCAAATGCAAGGCACGGTGACGTCACAGCCCACGTGACGCGCGGGCACAGCTCATCGTGCACGGCAATGCGCGGGCACGCCGCTGTGTCACGTGGTGCCGATTCCAGCCAGCTGATTGGCTGAATCGGCCGCGCTGTAGAACTGCGGCAGAATGTGTTAATATGCGGCCGGGTGTAGTGCTGTAGAGGGGCGACCTCCTGTAGAGCTGTAGAGGGGCGACCTCCTGTAGAGCTGTAGAGGGGCGGCCAGGTATAGTCCTGGACAGTGACAGTTGGGTGTAGTGCTGGAGTGGGGACGGTCGGAGGGAGTTCTGGGTGTAGTCCTAGAGAGGGGCGACCTCGTGTAGAGCTGTGGAGGGGCGGCAGGGTGTAGTGCTGGAGAGGGGTGGCTGTAGAGCTTGAGAGGGACGGCCGGGTGTAGTGCTGGAGAGGGACGGCCGGGTGTAGTGCTGGAGAGGGGTGGCTGGGTGTAGTGATGGAGAGGGGTGGCTGTAGAGCTTGAGAGGGACGGCCGGGTGTAGTGCTGGGGAGGGGACGGCCGGGTGTAGAGCTGAAGAGGGGCGACCTCGTGTAGAGCTGTAGAGGGGCGACCAGGTGTAGTCCTGGACAGTGACAGTTGGGTGTAGTGCTGGAGTGGGGACGGTCAGGTGTAGTGCTGGAGGGAGTTCTGGGTGTAGTCCTAGAGAGGGGCAACCTCGTGTAGAGCTGTAGAGGGGCGGCCAGGTATAATCCTGGGGAGTGACAGCTGGGTATAGTGCTGGGAGCGGGCGGCAGGGTGTAGTGCTGGGGAGGGGGCGGCAGGGTGTAGTCCTGGAGAGGGGCGGCTGGGTGTAGAGCTGGAGAGGGGCGGCTGTGTGTAGAGCTGGAGAGGGTCAGCCCGGTGTACTTCAAGATAGGGGACAGCCGGGTGTAGTGGTGGAGAGGGGCGGCCAGGTGCAGTCCTAGAGACGGGCAGCCAGGTGTAGTGCTGGAGAGGGACGCCGGGTGTAGTGCTAGAAGGTGGGGGGGGGGGGTCAGGTGTAGTCCTGGAGAGGGAGTTCCGGGTGTAGTCCTGGAGAGGGGCGACTAGGTATAGTCCTGGAGAGGGGCGGCCTGGTGTACTCCTAGATAGGGGATGGCCGAGTGTAGCCCTGGAAAGTGACAGCCAGTGTAGTCCTGGAGAGGGATGGCCGGGTATAGTGCTGGAGAGGGGTGGCCGGGTGTAGTGCTGGAGAGGGGTGGCCGGGTGTAGTTCTGGAGAGGGGTGGCTGGGTGTAGTGCTGGAGAGGGGTGGCTGTAGAGCTTAAGAGGGACGGCCAGGTGTAGTGCTGGGGAGGGGACGGCCGGGTGTAGTGCTGGAGAGGGGCGACCGTGTAGAGCTGTAGAGGGGCGACCTCGTGTAGAGGGGCAGCCAGGTGTAGTCCTGGACAGTGACAGTTGGGTGTAGTGCTGGAGTGGGGACGGTCGGGTGTAGTGCTGCAGGGAGTTCTGGGTGTAGTCCTAGAGGGGGGCGACCTCGTGTAGAGCTGTAGAGGGGCGGCCAGGTATAATCCTGCGGAGTGACAGCTGGGTATAGTGCTGGGAGGGGGCGTCAGGGTGTAGTCCTAGAGAGGGACAGCTGGGTGTAGAGCTGGAAAGGGGCAGCTGGGTGTAGAGCTGGAAAGGGGCGGCTGGGTGTAGAGCTGGAGAGGGGCAGCCAGGTGTAGTTCAAGATAGGGGACAGCCGGGTGTAGTCGTGGAGAGGGGCGGCCAGGTGTAGTCCTAGAGAGGGGCGGCCTGGTGTAGTGCTGGAGAGTGACGGCCAGGTGTAGTGCTGGAGAGGGACGCCGGGTGTAGTGCTAGAAGGGGGGGGGGGGTGGCCGGGTGTAGTCCTGGAGAGGGAGTTCTGGGTGTAGTCCTGGAGAGGGGCGACTGGGTATAGTCCTGGAGAGGGGCGGCCGGGTGTAGTCCTAGATAGGGGATGGCCGAGTGTAGCCCTGGAAAGCCACAGCCAGTGTAGTCCTGGAGAGTGATGGCCGGGTATAGTGCTGGAGAGGGGTGGCCGGGTGTAGTGCTGGAGAGGGGTGGCTGGGTGTAGTGCTGGAGAGGGGTGGCTGTAGAGCTTGAGAGGGACGGCCGGGTGTAGTGCTGGGGAGGGGCGACCTCGTGTAGAGCTGTAGCGGGGCGGCCAGGTGTAGTCCTGGACAGTGACAGTTGGGTGTTGTGCTGGAGTGGGGATGGTCGGGTGTAGTGCTGGAGGGAGTTGTGGGTGTAGTCCTAGAGAGGGGCAGCCTCGTGTAGAGCTGTAGAGGGGCGGCCAGGTATAATCCTGGGGAGTGACAGCTGGGTATAGTGTTGGGAGAGGGCGGCAGGGTGTAGTGCTGGGAGGGGGCGGCAGGGTGTAGTGCTGTGGAGGGGGCGGCAGGGTGTAGTCCTAGAGAGGGGCAGCTGGGTGTAGAGCTGGAAAGGGGCGGCTGGGTGTAGAGCTGGAGAGGGGCAGCCAGGTGTAGTTCAAGATAGGGGACAGCTGGTTTTAGTCGTGGAGAGGGGTGGCCGGGTGTAGTGCTGGAGAGTGATGCCAGGTGTAGTGCTGGAGAGGGACGCCGGGTGTAGTGCTAGAAGGGGGTGGAGGGGTGGCCGGGTGTAGTCCTGGAGAGGGAGTTCCGGGTGTAGTCCTGGAGAGGGGTGACTGGGTATAGTCCTGGAGAAGGGCGGCCGGTGTAGTCCTAGATAGGGGATGGCCGAGTGTAGCCCTGGAAAGTGACAGCCAGGGTAGTCCTGGAGAGGGATGGCCGGGTATAGTGCTGGAGAGGGGTGGCCGGGTGTAGTGCTGGAGAGGGGTGGCTGGGTGTAGAGCTGGAGAGGGGTGGCTGTAGAGCTTGAGAGGGACGGCCGGGTGTAGTGCTGGGGAGGGGATGGCCGGGTGTAGTGCTGGAGAGGGGCGACCTCGTGTAGAGCTGTAGTGGGGCGGCCAGGTGTAGTCCTGGACAGTGACAGTTGGGTGTAGTGCTGGAGTGGGGACGGTCAGGTGTAGTGCTGGAGGGAGTTCTGGGTGTAGTCCTAGAGGGGGGCGACCTCGTGTAGAGCTGTAGAGGGGCGGCCAGGTATAATCCTGGGGAGTGACAGCTGGGTATAGTGTTGAAAGGGGGCGGCAGGGTGTAGTGCTGGGAGGGGGCGGCAGGGTGTAGTGCTGGGAGGGGGCGGCAGGGTGTAGTGCTGGGGAGGGGGCGGCAGGGTGTAGTCCTAGAGAGGGGCAGCTGGGTGTAGAGCTGGACAGGGGCGGCTGGGTGTAGAGCTGGAGAGGGGCAGCCAGGTGTAGTTCAAGATAGGGGACAGCTGGGTGTAGTCATGGAGAGGGGCGGCCGGGTGTAGTGCTGGAGAGTGATGCCAGGTGTAGTGCTGGAGAGGGACGCCGGGTGTAGTGCTAGAAGGGGGTGGGGGGGGGGTGGCCGGGTGTAGTCCTGGAGAGGGAGTTCCGGGTGTAGTCCTGGAGAGGGGTGACTGGGTATAGTCCTGGAGAAGGGTGGCCGGTGTAGTCCTAGATAGGGGATGGCCGAGTGTAGCCCTGGAAAGTGACAGCCAGTGTAGTCCTGGAGAGTGATGGCCGGGTATAGTGCTGGAGAGGGGTGGCCGGATGTAGTGCTGGAGAGGGGTGGCTGGGTGTAGTGCTGGAGAGGGGTGGCTGTAGAGCTTGAGAGGGACGGCCGGGTGTAGTGCTGGGGAGGGGACGGCCGGGTGTAGTGCTGGAGAGGGGCGACCTCGTGTAGAGCTTTAGAGGGGCGACCTCGTGTAGAGCTGTATCTGGGCGGCCAGGTGTAGTCCTGGACAGTGACAGTTGGGTGTAGTGCTGGAGTGGGGACGGTCGGGTGTAGTGCTGGAGGGAGTTCTGGGTGTAGTCCTAGAGAGGGGCGACCTCGTGTAGAGCTGTAGAGGGGCGGCCAGGTATAATCCTGTGGAGTGAGAGCTGGGTATAGTGCTGGGAGGGGGCGGCAGAGTGTAGTGCTGGGGAGGGGGCAGCAGGGTGTAGTGCTGGGGAGGGGGCGGCAGGGTGTAGTGCTAGAGAGGGGCAGCTGAGTGTAGAGCTAGAAAGGGGCGGCTGGGTGTAGAGCTGGAGAGGGGCAGCTGAGTGTAGTTCAAGATAGGGGACAGCCGGGTGTAGTGGTGGAGAGGGGCGGCCGGGTGTAGTCTTGGAGAGGGGCGGCCGGGTGTAGTCCTGGAGAGGGGCGGCCGGGTGTAGTGCTGGAGAGTGACGCCGGGTGTAGTGCTAGAAGGGGGGTGGGGGTGGCCGGGTGTAGTCCTGGAGAGGGAGTTCCGGGTGTAGTCCTGGAGAGGGGCGGCCGGGTGTAGTCCTAGATAGGGGATGGCCGACGGTAGCCCCGGAAAGTGAGAGCCAGTGTAGTCCTAGAGAGTGATGGCCGGGTATAGTGCTGGAGAGTGATGGCCGGGTGTAATGCTGGAGAGTGATGGCCGGGTGTAGTGCTGGAGAGTGATGGCCGGGTGTAGTGCTGGAGAGTGATGGCCGGGTATAGTGCTGGAGAGTGATGGCCGGGTGTAATGCTGGAGAGTGATGGCCGGGTGTAGTGCTGGAGAGTGATGGCCGGGTGTAGTGCTGGAGAGGGGCGGCTGGGTGTAGTTTCCTTAGCATTACATGACTTCCTGACAGCACTTGTTTGGCTGTTACACCCTAAACCATTATCTTGGGGTGCGGCATGTTCTCACCTCAGACTGTATCCATATGATGGCAGGGAATATTGTCGTTACCTGTTTAGTCATTCGTGACCCTCGGTGACACTAAAGGCGAGCTCCCTCCATATTTTTTGGTTTTGCCTCTTTCAGTTGTCTGATATCCATGCCCGTGTCGGCTGTGACAGTATCAAGGAACAGTATTACTCCTCATGTACACACAGTGATGTCTGGAAAATCACCTAAAACTGCAGTGGGCCTCGGTAGATTAGACTGGTTTTCTAAGCACGACCCCTAAACAGGGCTGTATCTACAGGTCGTTCTGCCTGAGGCTAACTACACACCGGCGAGCATGATATCAGGTCAAGTAACTAAGGCCAATATCATGTTCGCCTCCCATGACTTGAGTAAAGCTGCGATCCTCCTGCGCAGCTTTCAACCGCTTCGGAGGATCAGCAAGCATTTTGCATTCATTTTAATGGGAAACATCACCCGGCATGCGGTGTTTTACTGCCTCATTGAAAACAATAGGCTATGTGTTCCAAGGAATGTGCAAAGATAAGAGCATGCGAAAGAAATCACTAATGTATATAACCCCATTCAGAAGAATGGGGTTTATCCTTGTGCGTCTCGCAACAAACAAAGCCCACACGATTTTCTTGGCTGTGTGAAAGCAGCCTTAGACTTTTTTTACATGGGCCAGTGCAATATCGCGCTCAGAAACGTGCAAGGCGTTTTTCTGTCAAAAACACTTTGCATCACTTCAAGGAAGCAGCGATCAACAGGTGTTTCCCATTATTTTCAGTGGGGAACCTCTTATTGCAGTCGCCTGCACCTCACACATTGTGCTATGTTTTTGCTCACCCCATTGAAAACAATGGGCAAGATGTTCCAGGGTAATACCCAAATGTAGGATATGCGGCTGTTTTTTCACCGCATCACAATTCAGGGGGGAAAAAAAAATCATATTTTGAGCAATAATCGTTGCATGTAAATGTGCCCATCTTTCAGTTTTATGCCAAATGATGAATTTCAGTTCTGCTTGAAAACTATCGTTGGGCAGAGCAGCTGATAAGCAGGACTGCATGCTGTACTCTGCCCAGGGACAGCTATTTACAGCTGATTGCATTGTATCAGCTGTCAGCCCTGCTCGCAGAACAAAAGGAATGTAATCAAGGAACAGCGGATGGTCTGTTCCCTGACTACAGCTCCCGGCGACTCACACGCTACTACTTGCTACTAATTGGCATTAGTACCAAGTAGTAGTTTATGCAAAATGATCCCTCAAAATCCTTCTTTTCGGCAATTATCTTAGCAGTGTAATTGCAACTTTAGGCACATAGTTTGAATATGCCCCAATGTGAGGTTGCCAACCGGCAGGTAGGCCAACGGCCTAGCTGGTCATTAGGTCCACAGGCTGGTGCCGAAATTTATTTTTTACTGGCAATGTTAAAGAGGTATTCCCATTTCATTTTTCATGACCTAGATGATAAAACCCATTGGTCTATGGCAACCACCTGTTGGAAAGAGTCGTTCACTGTTTCCAAGGCTCTCATTAAAATGCAACGGGGCTAATCTACACGCCAACTGCTACAGACGCCCAAAGTACAGAAGAAGCACTGCCAAGATGGTGCTGACTTGTAACTTTTCCTCAAAATTCTATATAGCGTTATAGTTTATTCTAGAATACAGCAATTTCCTAAACAAGGGATAAGGTATTTCATTGATTGTGATGCATAACACTTTAATTTTTACTCCTGTTCCTAAAGCCATCTTTAAATTAAACTTACATCAAGGACAGATTGCATTTACCTGTATTACATACTTTATTTTAAGAAAAATTGAGCATACCTTCTTTTACATATTAAAGGTCAAAATTTACATCATGTGATCTTGAAATGAAGAGTGTAATCTTTTATTGTAAACCATTTTTTATGAAACCTGCGCTCGATTAGCTTCAAAACAAGACCAAGATGAAAGTTATACCATAATTAGAAGCAAAGTTATGCTTTTTTTTTTTGTAAATAATAAATTTTATATTTTTTTCTCATATTTGCAACCCTGCTGTATTAAAGGGGTTGTCCCGCGCCGAAACGGGTTTTTTTTTTTTCAACCCCCCCCCCGTTCGGCGCGAGACAACCCCGATGCAGGGACCTAAAGAAAAATCCGCACAGCGCTTACCTGAATCCCTGCGCTCCGGTGACTTCTTACTTACCGGCTGAAGATGGCCGCCGGGATCTTCTCCCTCGGTGGACCACAGGGCTTCTGAGCGGTCCATTGCCGATTCCAGCCTCCTGATTGGCTGGAATCGGCACGTGACGGGGCGGAGCTACACGGAGCCGGCATCCTGCACGAGCGGCCCCATTGAGAAAAGAAGAAGACCCGGACTGCGCAAGCGCGTCTAATTTGGCCATTAGACGCCGAAAATTAGGCGGGCTCCATGGAAACGAGGACGCTAGCAACGGAGCAGGTAAGTGAAAAACGTCTTAGAACTTCTGTATGGCTCATAATTAATGCACAATGTACATTACAAAGTGCATTAATATGGCCATACAGAAGTGTATAGACCCACTTGCTGCCGCGGGACAACCCCTTTAATACAGTGTATCACCAAGGGCTAAAATGTTACATTTGTTAGTTACTTTAGGCACTCTAGAATCCTATCAAATTTCAAGAAAATCTGGGGCGGTCGGGTTGAAAAGTTCATTTCTTGTGATGATTTGGCATGGAATGACGGCTCAGCCCTTCGAGTTATAAAGGTTTTAGAGAATATATACACTCTTTGTACAAAATAAATCAAGCATCTAAAAGGAACAATGTAGATATCAGACAATGCTTGTTAGTCAAAAGCGGACATTCTTTAATCCTCCAGAAACCAAACGGTGCAACGTTTCGATCCCTGTTGCAGGGATTTTTCTCAAGCAAATGCAAAAACCAAAGTGCTCTTACTGTATACACATCCAAAAAGGGGACCGCCCCCTATACCAGCCTATCCTCTATGTTTCACCTGGCAGCCTCCACCTGCTGTATCCACCATCATGTTCATAGCGTTCATGATGTCAGACTGCGCATGTCTTAAATCAGCCCATCACTATCATGCCTGTCTGTCAATCGCGTAATGCGCGAGATCCTCCCAAACACACGAGAATACTGGTGTCATTGTTCCACCTCATCAAGCGTCCCTGTAACGAGGCAACCCTATGTGACAGGCAACTCACGGTAACCGTATTAAGTGCTGGCTCTACTGCACTTACGCATAGAATCCACTTGTGCGAAGGTCACAGGAAGGGAAAAGCCTACTGCATCACCATTAAATGTTCTCTGTATGTGATGTATCTAGATCAGTGTCAGAGCCATGAACACATAGTCCAATATAGGCCAGCCTACTAAACGGACGCAAAAAGTGATTACTGTATATAACACACTGAATGTTGTTAACACATACATCTTATCTAATTCACTCTGTATACGTATGGCATTTGCCCATTGAACTTCAATGACGGCTAAAGACATGATACAGATAGATGTCTCTCCCTTTAAGAAGAATCAAGGCATATATGCTTCAAAGTATAGTTTATTTCATGTTGCAAAACAATTAATATTGGGAACTCCGCCATTACGATGTCGATCTTGCTGAAAACGACAAATTGAGAAAACAAATACCAAAATGGCTCAGGTAGCCGGCTCAAGGTTGACTCAGCTTTCTATCCTTCCAAGGCCGGTAAAATGAGTACCCAGCTTGGTGGGGAGTAATAAATAAAAAAAATACCTGAAAGTGCTGCGGAATAAGTTGGCGCTATACAAATAACAAGTCCCCCCCTTCTTGCCATCTGAAGCCCTAAAAGTGGTTCCACCCTTGGTCTACATAAAGGCTCTCAGGCTACTTGTGGACCTCTTTTTCCGCTTGTGTAGAGCTTGTTGACCACTAGACGCCTCTACGACGCAAAGAAAAGATTTCACTCCGTTACCAGAGTCTGAGAGGGGTGCATTATTGGGATGTGAGAAGCTGGATGGTCGTATCTACGAATTGCCTGCCACCTGGGCCGTTCTGACAAGACTGTTAGGAGGTGTTAAGACCAGTATATATGTGAGGTAATGCACATAAAACAACTGGGATCAGGATGTCCTGGACAGACCACCAGTGGAGAAGATTGTCTGAGAAGCATGAGCAGCTCCAACAGTTTCGTTGCCCGCCATCCAGAGGCAGGTGGCACCATTGTTACAGACCAATGTGTCTGTTGGAACCATTTCCAGGTGCTTGGCTGAAGGACATTTGTTCTTACAGCATCCATTACATGTACTGCCTTTGACACCCACCCACTGTTGTCTACATTTGCAAAGCTGTCGTTAACAACAAAACTGGATGCTATGGAGTGCAACTGGGTTGTCTTCAGCAACAAATCTAGTTTTAGTTTGGGAACTGATGAAAGCCATGTTCGTTTCAGGAGACCTAGGGGTGAGCGCCTCAATCCTGCCTTTACTGAGTAGTGGAACACTGCCCCCACTGCTAGTGTGATTGACTGTGGAGCCATCACATATGACAGTCGGTCACCCCTAGTAGTGGTACGAGGGACAATGACAGCTCAGTGATGCTTAAGATTTCCTGCAGCCACCTATTTTCCTCTCATGGCGGCTTCCAAGAGGCAGCGTGATAATGCTTGGCCACACACAAGGGGGTCACAGGAATTTCTCCACAATATTGTTATACTTCTGTGAACTGTCTGGTCGCCAGATTTATCGCCAATAAAATATGTATGTTAGAGAGTTCTGCTAGGATCTGTTGTACAGTGTTTCCAGCAGCAATGCTCCACATGTAGGGTTGATTGAGCTGGCTGGGTGTGGATTGCTCCAGTCAGCCAATTCCACGGGTCTGCTGCTTATATAGATCACCTCCTCTGCTAGTGGCTGTTGGCCTTTCTCTGTTTGTTCAGCGTGAACAGTGTCATGTTCCTGCATGTCTGTGCATGTGGCCGGACATGAGGTGTGAGCGGGCATGTTCAGTGTATGTTCTGTGTGAACAGTTCCTGCATGTCTATGCATGTTTCCATACGTGTGGTGTGAACTGTGTCTTGCTGGTGATTGTGGGCTTAAGTATCTTGAATATGAATGAATATCTTGTACATCCTATAGTTACTCCATCTGGCTATGTGTGCAGATATTCAGGTGAGTGTTTTGAGTGCTTGTCAGTTGTTGGTTTATATATGTCCGTGAGTATGAAGTCCATTTTGCTCTGTGGTTTTGTCTGAGATTACTTGTTCATGGGTGTGGAAGATGTAACAGAATGTACACATTTCAGGTGGGAGGAATGCGTGTTGTTTGGGCCCCTCCTCTGTGTTTGTGGTATATTTGTCCATGTGTCCAGTTCACATTTTCTGAGTTTTGTCTGATTCCGAGGTCTGTTTCAGTGTTCCATCTGAGTTCTCATGTGAACTGGAAGTTACAGATATACATGTTCCAGGTAGAAGGAGTGCAATCTTTTGCACCTGTTGCTTGTGTGTGGGCTGTGCCTTTGTTCTGTTCCCTCTCCTTATCTGTCATACGTGTACATCTGTGCTCTGTGTACTATGTTCTGTGATCCACAAGACAAGGAGGACCCTTGAAGTGAGCTTGCGGGCTTAAGTACCTTGGCCAAAATATGAACAAATATCTTCTACATCCTATTGTTACTTCATTTGGCTATCTGTGCAGATATGCAGGTGAGTGTCAGTCAGTCATTGGTTTATGTATGTTCGTAAGTATGAAGCCTGTTTTGAAGTTCTGCGTTTCTGTCTGTTTATGGGTGTGGAAGACCTAACAATGTATAGGACCATTTGGGATGCCAACTTCGACAGACTACGAATTTGCACAATCTAGAGGCTCAGTTACAGCAAATGTAGACCGATATGACGCAGGATACCATATGGGATCTGTATGCCTCCATGCCCGCCTACATCACATCTTGTATCCAAGCTAGAAGCAGCCCAACAGGGTACTAGAGCCTTCATGCCTGTCTTTATCACATCTTGTATCCAAGCTAGAGGTGGTCAATAGGGTACTAAAGCCTCTATGCCTGTCCGTATCACATCTTGTATGCAAGTTGCTCTGCATTTTTACAGAGCTTTTTATGTAGGTCAGCCGAATCACTTACCCAACAGATTCGGTCCAGGTCTTTCCCACTGCTCTCCAGAGTCCCGGCGCAGTTCCGATGTTCTTGGTCGCCCACAAAGAATCACTTTCTGGTTACGTGATACATAAATCCAGCCTCCACGAAGTGATGGCTGTGATTAGTTCTTCGAGCGGTGCATTGATTGGCTGAGCAGCGCTTGAAGAACCATTCCCAGCCATAGCTTTATGGAGGCGGGATTTATGAATCCTGTAACCAGAAAGTGATCTTGTGCAGGCGGCCGAGGACTGCAGGAACCATGCTAGGGCTTTGAAGGGCAGCGGGAAGGACCTGGACCGAGCCTGCTCATTAAGTGACGCGGCTGACCTGCGTCAAAATAAAACATCCACTGAAAATAAGCCCATGGGCATTTTTTGGGGCAAAAATTTAAAATAAATCTTTTGGGGAAAAACTGTATTAAATTCTGCAGTTTTCACACTGATCACTAGGGGTACAGCACTTTGACAGTTCTACTCTGAAGAACTGACAGGGAGCTGTAATAATCAGCTCTCAGCAATAAAAAATGATGAACAAAGTGGTCAAAGCAAGTTGAATAAGCAGCTAATGATCATAAATTAATCAGAGTACACATATTTGGTATTGTTATACACAGGAGTGTGAGATTTTTTTTATGTAAATCTGTTTCTTCCAAATTCATCACAGTAAATTAGAAATAGAAAAAAAGTAAGAAAATTAGAATTTTGTACTATTTCTGCCCATTTTTCTCTGTATAAAATGTTAAATTAAAAGGTAGTGGTCCTGTCCTGGTATCATAAAAATGCCCATTCCATGCCACACAAAAAAATTAGGCATTAAAAAAAATATATATTAACCCTTTGAATGTACTGCTTTGAAAACATGAAATGTTGAGACATTTAGGCATCAAACATCTTGGTCGCGAAGGGGTTAAGTCGCGATCCAATTATCCACGTTATCCAATTTCAAGAATGAGATTTCTTAAAATGTTCTGGATGTCTTTCTACATCCTCCACGGATCCCACAGATGACGCAGTTTATTTTATTGCTCCTTGAGATTGAAAGTATTGGAAAGTTTAGGATATCCAATGTATTTTGTCAAGCTGTAGATAAACAGTATGAAGAATGTTCTGTTGGGAAGGTTATAGTCATAGTTTTATGACTACTGTGCTTTCATTGTAGTAATTACCTAATGCATACTTCTCATCAGAATTGTTCGTTTTATAAGCAGCAGTAAACCAATTATCAGATGAACTATATGTGTTGCATTGATTCCCAAGGATTACATGAATAGATACATTTTCTTATACCAGATACAATGCTGAGGTCATGGTTGATGTGGATAGTAACAAGATAAAGAGCAACTGTTTTGTTTTCCTTCTGTTGTACTACATATTAATATGAATTTATATTTTATGGAAACCACTGTACTCATTGAGCTTTGTGATTTTAATATATCCAATTATTTTTGATTTCTCTGTTTTAAGGTTTTGAGGGTTGGATTTACGTTCCAAGGGGCACTTCCATCAATTTTTTATATCTCAGATATAAGTGTGTGTAAAGTATATTTGAGAATTAAAAAAACAATAATTGGTTCTCAGGTAGGGGTTATGGTCAGGACTCAATTAGATTACCTGCTCCTTCGCCCTAATGTACAAATGCCTGTCAGAGATCTCTGTGCCAAAGACTGGGCCACTTATTTCAAAGATAATTACCAGCAGAATGTCATTGACTTTATCTGCCAATCTACAAGTCGCATCAATCGCCAACCCTCCAATGCCTTCCCTTGTTCATGCTCATCATTTGATCATTTTCTGTCATCTATGACAGAAAAAGGAATCTCTAGGCTCCTTGGTAGTACGCCCGCTGTCTTGGGATTATGTTTCACTCTGCTTTGTTTTACCCACTATGTTTAAGCACCCTCATGCTATCTTTACCTCAATAGCATCTCCATATCCCACACTTTTATTACTGTGGAAACAGTAAAAACTCTTTTGATTGCCCTAAATTGCTCTCGCTTTGATTTAATATATTTATGTGTTATTGGGTGGTGACTCGTGTCACTCAACATTATCAATTGTATTTACTGTACATTTGTTTGAATTCTTTCTCACTTAAAGGGGTATTCCCATCTCGGCTTTTCATGCTCGAAATGGGAAAACCTGGCCCTCTGTTTCCAACTACCTGTCACAAACAGCCAGGTGTTTCAGCCAACTGGCGTTTGCATAGCTCTTATTGACGTTAATGAGAGCTACGGAAACAGCATAGCACAGCTGAAGTGCTTGGCTGTTTTTGCAGATACCGACTGGGTATGACTAGAGATGAGCGAGCACAAAAATGCTCGGGTGCTCGTTGCTCGAGTCGAACTTTCCGCGATGCTCCAGAGTTCGTTTCGAGTAACGAACCCCATTGAAGTCAATGGGCGACTCGATCATTTTTGTATATGACCCATGCTCCGCTAAGGTTTTCATTTTTGAAAATCAGGAAAACCTACGAAAGTGATGGAAACGACACAGAAACGGATAGGGCAGGCGAGGGGCAACATGCTGGGCTGCATTTCAGGCTCCCAGGTCTCACTATTAAGCCACAATAGTGGCAAGAGTGCCCCCCCCCCAACAATTTTTAATTCGGACAAACCCTCATTAGCAAGGCACACCTTAGCTAAGCACCACACTACCTCCAACCAAGCACAATCACTGCCTGCAGGACACACCGCTGCCTCTTCTCCTGGGTTACATGCTGCCCAACACCCCCCCCCCCACGACCCTGTGTCCGCAGCGCACACAAAAGTGTCCCTGCGCAGCCTTCAACTGCCCTCATGCCATACGCTGGCTTCATAGCCACACCACCCTCATGTCTATTTATAAGTGCGTCTGCCATGGGGAGGAACCGGAGGCACACACTGCAGAGGGTTGGCAGGGCCAGGTAGCAACCCTCTTTAAAAAGGGGGGGGGGCAATAGCCCACAATGCTGTAGAGAATCGATGAGAAATTGCTGTTCGATCTTCATTCCAATCCTGTGCCACCTCCATCAGGAGCTGCAAACGTGGGCATAAAGGGGACTCAGCTGCCAGCCCAGCACTTCTACACATCTCCACAATGCAGCAATACTCTGTGTGGGAAATATGTAAGCAGGCCCTGGGTCAGCCTCTGTCCCAGCAAACACCTTGTGTGGCTCAAGGTGCTGCAAGTGACCTAGCAATGGGGACTCCATGTGTCCACACACTGCTCATTCTGTTTGGGTGTCGGATACCTCATCGACAACGCAAGGGGTAAACCATCTGCACTCTGCACCCTACCCAAGTCTGTCAGTGTTTTGGGGACAGACAGGTAAAACACCTCTATGGGAAGTCTGTGTGCACCCACAGCATGGGTGGCTCCCAGGAACCCACAGACGGTACATAAAGAAATCCCATTGCAGTGCCTCGGATACCTTGAGAAGGATACATATATATCCTTGTAGGTAGAAAAGAAAACAAGGATACATATATATATCCTTGTAGGTAGAAAAGAAAACACTGGAATATATACATTTATATAGATATAGTTATGTGCCTTTCTTTTTATATGTATACTAACTTTATTCTCATATGTACTAACTCTATGAAAAACTTAATACTTCGCCTTATATCAGATATGCCAAGATGCTTTGCAAGGCCGAGAGAGATGTGTCCAGAAATTCAGAGATGATACAGAACCGAACATGAAGGCCGCGTGTACTTGGCTGTTTTCCCAGAAGCGCCATATCAAGATAACGACTGTTCAACTACATATATAATCATCAGTGTCTCAGCCGGACATCCGGACTTCCCATATATGGTTATGCGGTGAATTTGAGCCAATGAGCCCATCACCCATTCCTAGTGATGAGACCAAAGGGTATAAGATCCCATGCAATCTGTAATAAAGTGCGCAGTCATGTCCCCGTGTGAGGAACTATACCAGACCTCCGTGTGTGGTGTTTTCTTCTTTACCGCCGGCAGCGGGGCATTGGGGTGGGCCTGATTGGTGCTGTACGAAGAAATTACCCTGACAATTGGCGCAACCAACTGGGGCGACAAAACCGGAGCCGTACAACGCAGTCCACCCGGATCCACGTCACGGGGAAGCCGTCCTGCTGCAAACCGAGCCTGATCAACTCACGGAACTCCAGGTAAGACCAGCATATATTTATGTTGTGTTTTACACTGCGAGTCTTGCAGCGGGAGGGACTATCTGTGGTTTGTGACCGGACGGGTTGGGTTAAGAGTTCTACACGGTAACTCGTGGGCTTCGGGTTTGCCGTCACGGACCACTGACCGTGATATGCGCACCAATCGCTCACCCAGGGACTAGTCTGTAGTCTATTTGTACTTTGAAGTCCGTAGTGTTTTAACGATAGTGAAGGTTGTTTGTTGTATCTGCAGGATTTTTTTTCTCTTTTTTTTCATTTAGTCTCATAAGAGAAGGGACCCTCGGTTGTTTTTCCAGTATATAAGGGGCTAACAATTTGAATTTAAGAGGGATGCATTTTGTGAGACAGGCTTCATAGGAGAAGGGACTCTCGGTTGTTTTGCCTTATATATGGGGCTAACGATTTGATTTCAGAGAGATGCATTCTGTGAGGCTGGTTCCATAGGAGAAGGGACCCTCGGTTGTTTTGCCGGTATATAAGGGGCTGACAATTTGGAATTAAGAGGGATGCATTCTATGGAACGTGTTATTATTATTATTGTTGTTGTTGTTCTAATATGCGTAAGATCTTATTAAAGAAGACAGAGCCCCTTATGGGCCGCGGCCGTGCGGATCAATTGATGGAGGAGAGACAGTAGGAGAGACAAGGGTCCCAATTTGTAAACTGTAAGAAAACTTATGAAAATGTGTGACATCGACCCGCACGGTAGATTACAGCATGGTGTCTGGGAGGAGGTCTTTAGGACCAAGAAGCGTGCCTTGAAAGACCAAGGTTTGCTAGAAAGTGCTGAAGTGAGAAGCAGAGAGACAGTCAGAGAAAGTTAAGTATGTACACATTATTTGTTTAAGAAAGTATCCGTAAGTGAAATGTTGGAAAGTACAGTAAGTGATCAAGAGGGTGTCGGGAGAGTGTCTATTGAAGGTTACATTGGCAGTTAGATAGGGAGAGAAATATGGGGAACAAGCAAAGTCGAAAGAAAAGTTACAAAGCATGTGATTTGTTGGCAAAGAGAGAGGAAAAGGTGTATAATACTAGATAGATATAGGTAGATGTATATGTGTGTATATATGTATATATGTGTGCAAATGGTTAACTGAGCTTGCTTTTAGAGGAGAAGGCTTGTTTACTTAAAGCTGCAGCTTGTGTTTAGTTTTCAAGGTCAAGCGATAACAAAGCAGAGAGAATGAAATAATGACCCTGAAAAATATCTGCTTGCTTAAATGGAATGGAGGCTTGAAATGAATTTAATTAATTATACTGTCTTAGTAGGCAGGAAATATAGCAATTTCTAAGGTATATTCTTACTGGGTTCTGAGGTCACAAATGGACATGTCTTGGTCTCTTTCATACAGCTGTAAGTTATACCCCACTCACATCCTGTGGGGGCTTTTAAGAATACAGGGGTTGAAAATGCAGAACATGTTGCAGGGTCCCAGGATATGTGTTATTTATGAGTTCAAATGCAGGGAATAGTTAAACTAAAACAACTCTATTCAGTCTATGTGTCATATTCGTAGAGAGACAACAGTTATTTTTGCAAAGGTGGGGGCTTTCAGACTTCACTTTTTGTTCAGGGTCACAGACTGGGAAGGAAAAGGCAGGGGGCTGAAAGATACCCACAGATTCTAAAATACTTCAGCGTTTAATATAGCATATAATAGCTTCAGTAAATAAGAAAGAGAGAATGTCTGTCACTCAGCAAACTTTTTCACATAATTTGTCAAAAATAGCGCTCATTCACAATCTCATCTCAATAGAATCATGTACTTTATAACATTATAGCACTCACCTCAATGTTTTTCAACTGATGTATGTTTGTTTGTCAAACTTTTTTGTCTGTGCGTCTGTGCGTGCTGGTGCACCTTTGGTGGGGGGTGACGGAGCGGACTTGAGAGCATGGATGGATGAGAGTTAGTGACCCGTGTTCGGGCTGTGGTGAGTGTGGAATGTGTGATGCAGATATTGACTGGGGATAAAAGTCCCCCCCCCCATGCATAAGACTTTACTTGGTTGTGATGTGGATGCTTAGACTGTACAGCTGAAATGAAGTTGGGAAAAAAGACGCAAGCAGCCAATATCGAAGGGGTGGAGCTAGATGATGTAAAGGACGTAATGTTTCATCCCTCTTGTCCACAAGGGAGGGGGTGAGGATCTTGAGCAGCTAGTAAAAGTTTTTTTTTTTCTCTCTCTCTCAAATTTGATAAGACATTGCAGGCAGGATCAGATTAATAATGAATTTGCTTAAAGGATATCACATTCCAATATTAATAGGTGTTTGTAGATTATTCTGCCCCGATGTAACTCATGTCTCTGTTATTGGTGCTAACATCTTACAGGCCTTATCTGCATCCATCAAATCTTTTTACAATGTTGTACTACCTTGAACCCGGTTACTCTTCTTACAATTGAGTACCCTGGTTCAAAGGGGGGGAGGAGAAGGCATAGGTGATCTAGGTATTGCAAATCAGCCATTTTTTAAATTTTTTCCCAACAAGATTCTGATCTTTTTTGAAATAGAATACCAGCATGATTGTCTAGCAGTGATGCAACAAGAAAATTTAAGTTTTAAAAAGTTACTGAAAGCCCTTGTTAACAATGCATATTTTGAGTTGTTTTTTATAGATGGTACCAGTGGTGATTGACAACTCCACACTGGATATGCAGTGGTCACACAACAAGATGTCCTAAAAGCAGAATGCCTCCGCATGTCGCAGTACAAGAAGCGGAACTAAAAAGGCCATCGCTGGGGCGTGTAGAGTGGTAGAAGGTAAGACGGCAAACATTTACACTGACTCCCGGTATGCATTTGGCATAGCTCATGATTAGGGCCCAACATGGAAGGCCAGACAGTTTTTTACCTCAGCAGGACTGCCAATTAAGAATGGTGCATCGGTGCAGTCTCATGGAGGCCCTACTTCTACCTGACAAAGTGGAAAGCTCACACTAGTTCCTACACCGGAGAAACAAGAGGCAACACCCTCACAGACCACACAACAAAAGCAGCGGCCCTGAAGCCGTGGAAGAAAAGAAGAATTTAACAATAACTTTGGACTTTGACTAAACCTTGGACTTTGATATGAACTTGGACTTTGATAATAACTTTGGACTTTGATAATAACTTGGACTTTGACTAAACTTTGGACTTTGACTAAACTTTGGACTTTGATAAAAACTTTGGACTTTGATAAAAACTTGGACTTTGATATGCTAAAGACCTTACAGTTACAAGCCAGCAAGGAAGAAAAGGAAAAAGGGACGGCATATGGCGAACAGTCAACAGCACTTGCCTACCATGGTCCCTGTGCCCCATGATGGCCCAGCTGATGCACGGAAAGACGCACCTCTCAAAGCAGCAATGATGTCGACGCTTGAACGAGGACGGGTGGCTCCTGGGTTTTCTGTAGCTGCTGCATCATTTGTCCAATTTTGCATGATCTTTGCCGTAAGCAACAGGGCAGAAGTAAATTTGCCACATAACACTTGCCTAGGCCACTCTACCCATTTCAGGGATTGCAAATTGGCTACACTCAGCTCCTACTTGTTGGGAAGTATGAATATGTGCTTGTTGTTGATTTCTTTTCAGGTCAAAGACCTACCCCGTTACTAAAGTAAATAAGCAGGTAACCGCATAGAAGCTCATGAATGAGGTAATCCGCAGATATGGGGTACCGGAAGTGATTGAGTCAAACAAAGGTACACACTTCACAGGTGAAATAATGCAACACATCATGTCTGCTTTGGGTATATTTCAGGCTTTTTCCACACCCTACCATCCGCGGAGTAGTGGGAAAGTAGATACAAAAGGTAATAGAGGAAACGGGCAAATTTTGAATTGAGTGTCTTCTATTAGTTTTTCTTTTTCTTCAGAGGGTACATGCCACAGTATCAGAGTTTGGGGAATGATTCTCTTGTTAATTTTGTCATAGGTTTCTCCAAGGAATTGTCAATAATGCATTCTGCAGTCTCTGCTTTTCTCCCAGGTCCTACAGATGAGTGTCACAATCTGAAACCAGGTGACAGGGTCTATGTAAAAAAGTTTGAGCGAGAAACCCGGTTTAAAGGTCCTTACCAGATGTTGTTCACCACCCCAACTGCAGTCAAGCTCGAAGGAAAGCCCACTTGGATCCACACTTCGCACTGAAAAAACTAATGATCCTGCATATCCTTTACATGCTATAATGTGGTACAATTCCTCTAACACACACCTTTGACTACTGTACACTAGTCCCCTGTTTCAGAACAAATTAATACAAGCAAATGTGCAATATGAAGACTACACTGAGGGTGAGAATCCAACACCGCATTGTGCTAAGAGAGAAGTTGACGCTCCAGGTGGTAACTTTGATCCACATGTATACATAGATGTAATAGGAGTGCCAAGGGGGGTGCCAGATGAATTTAATTCTAGAGATCAGGTTAAAGCAGGTTTTGAGTCCTTATTTTCTATTGTCACTGTTAATAATAATGTAGATTGGATGAATTATATCTATTACAATCAGCAGAGGTTTGTAAACTACACCAGGGATGCTTTGCAAGGGTTAGCTGACCAGTTAGGGCCCACTGCATCCATGGCGTTCCAAAATAGAATGGCCCTGGATATGATTTTAGCAGAAAGAGGTGGGGTATGTAACTTCCTATACGTGTATTATCCCTTTGATCAAAAAGAGTATGAGTAAGGGACTGGATAGTGTGACACCAACGTTTCCCTTGTTTGAAAAAGATGAAGAGCCAGTTCCGATAATGCCAACCACTACGTTATCAGAAGAATGGAGAAATGTACTAGTACTATGCCTACCCCGGTCTCATAAGATGAACTGTCAGTGGACTTCCCATTTGCCTAGGGATAGTGCAGAAGACCTTAGGTTCGAGCGAGGGCACACCCTGTGGGGTGTTAACTTGTACAGATAGAGGGTATGGATGCCCGGAAATAAGCCCAGGGAATCCATGGCCTCCTTCTGAGGTGAGGTAGGGATCCCCCCTCCTAGGAGTAGGGACTTACGGGCAGTGGGAAAACCCTGATGCAAGGGAGAGGCGACCGAGGGAGAGTGCGAGGCCTGGTGCTTGATCTCCGTATTAAGTTTTTAGGGGGGTTTGAGAAGGATACATATATATCCTTGTAGGTAGAAAAGAAAACACTGGAATATATACATTTATATAGATATAGTTATGTGCCTTTCTTTTTATATGTATACTAACTTTATTCTCATATGTACTAACTCTATGAAAAACTTAATACTTCGCCTTATATCAGATATGCCAAGATGCTTTGCAAGGCCGAGAGAGATGTGTCCAGAAATTCAGAGATGATACAGAACCGAACACGAAGGCCGCGTGTACTTGGCTGTTTTCCCAGAAGCGCCATATCAAGATAACGACTGTTCAACTACGTATATAATCATCAGTGTCTCAGCCGGACATCCGGACTTCCCATATATGGTTATGCGGTGAATTTGAGCCAATGAGCCCATCACCCATTCCTAGTGATGAGACCAAAGGGTATAAGATCCCATGTAATCTGTAATAAAGTGCGCAGTCATGTCCCCGTGTGAGGAACTATACCAGACCTCCGTGTGTGGTGTTTTCTTCTTTACCTCCGGCAGCGGGGCATTGGGGTGGGCCTGATTGGTGCTGTACGAAGAAATTACCCTGACAACCTGAGGTTACGTGAGAGAAAATACATGTTGGCTTCGGCCCACACTCTAGTCTGGGTTTTTTGTAAAAGTGCCAGGCAGGTACAACTCCGCTATGGGAAGTCTGTGTGCACCGACAGCATGGGTGGCTAGCAGGAACCCACAGACGGTACATAAAGAAATCCCATTGCAGTGCCCCGGATAGCTGAGGTTACGTGAGAGAAAATACATGTTGGCTTCGGCCCATACCCCATGCCCTAGTCAGTCTGGGTTTTTTGTAAAAGTGCCAGGCAGGTACAACTCCGCTATGGGAAGTCTGTATGCACCCGCAGCATGGGTGGCTAGCAGGAACCCACAGACGGTACATAAGGAAATCCCATTGCAGTGCCCCAGATAGCTGTGGTAACGTGAGAGAAAATACATGTTGGCCTCGGCCCCCACTCCTTGCCCTAGTCAGTCTGGCTTTTTTGGGGGGGGGGCCAGATAGGTAGAACACCGCGATGGGAAGACTTAGAACACCCATAGTATACACAGACCCCTGTAATATTCCTGTAGCAAAGGTATAAGCTGACCCCAGTAACATTTCAGTAGTAACAGTATAGACAGACCCCAGTAACATTGCAGTAGTAACAGTATAGACAGACCCCAGTAACATTTCAGTAGTAACAGTATAGACAGACCCCAGCAACATTTCTGTAGTAACAGTATAGACAGAGCCGAGTAACATTTATGTAGCAGCAGTATAGGCAGACCCCTGTAACATTTCAGTAGCAGTAGTAGAAGCAGACCCCTGTAACATTTAGGTAGCACAACCATAGGCAGACCCCTGTAACATGTCTGTAGTAGAAGTATAGGCAGACCCTAGTAACATTTCTGTAGAAGTAAAGGCAGACCCCAGTAACATTTCTGTCGCCGCAGTATAAGCAGACCCCTGTAACATTTATGTAGCAGAAGCATAGGCAGACCCCAGTAACATTTATGTAGCAGCAGTATTGGCAGACCCCTGTAACATTTCTGTAGTAACAGTATAGACAGATCCCAGTAACATTTCTGTAGCAGAAGTATAGGCAGACCTCTGTAACATTTAAGTGGCAGCAGTATAGGCAGACCCCAGTAACATTTCTGTAGTAACAGTATAGACAGATCCCAGTAGCATTTCTGTAGCAGAAGTATAGGCAGACCCCTGTAACATTTACGTCGCAGAAGTATAGGCAGACCCCTTTAACATTCAAGTGGCAGCAGTATAGGCAGACCCCTGTAACTTTCTTGTAGCAGAAGTATAGGCAGGCAAACGCCAGTAAAGTTTCTGTAGTAATAGTATAGGCCAACCTCTGAAACATTGGGGTACCATGAGCGTAGGCGAAGGCCGGAAAATTTGGTTGGTTAAGAGTGTAGGCATGGGCCCGAAAAATTAGTGTACCAAGAGTACAAGTGTACCTCTGAAAAATTTATCAACCAAGAAGGCAGGTGAATCCCATAAATATTTTTTGAAAGATACAGCTCACTGTTGCTTAATTTGTAACAGAACCTGTAGGCAGCCCTGTTGAAAAAATTGGCTCATGTTAAAGTATCAATACTTTTGAAACTTTGAAAAATTGTAAAAACATTGGTAGATGTAGATGAGCCTTTTGGGCCACAGAAAAATTGGCCGTTCAGCGCGATGACATATTGTTCCTGGAGGAGGAGTAGCAGGAGGAGACAAAGAGAAATGCCCCGTTTTCCTGGTGATAGAGACGAGTGCTTTTATCTGCGGTTGCAGCAAAAAGAATCTTTAGGTTCTGCTGCTCTCCGCTGGTGGAGCAGAGAAGTCTGGGGAAATCCAGGCTTTGTTCATCTTTATGAGTGCAAGCATGTCGGCACTGGCAGTTGACAGGCGGGTACGCTTGTCCGTGATGATTCCCCCAGCTGCACTAAACACCCTCTCTGACAAGACGCTAGCGGCAGGGCAAGCCAGCACCTCCAGGGCATACAGCGCAAGTTCGTGCCACGTGTCCAGCTTTGACACCCAATAGTTGTATGGAGCTGAGGCATCACGGAGGACGGTGGTACGATTGGCTACGTACTCCCTCACCATCTTTTTACAGTGCTCCCTCCGACTCAGCCTTGACTGGGGAGTGGTGACGTAGTCTTGCTGGGGAGCCATAAAGCTGGCAAAGGCCTTGGAGAGTGTTCCCCTGTCTGCGCTGAACATGCTGCCTGATCTCCGCGCCTCCCCTGCTACTTGGCCCTCAGAACTGCGCCTTCTGCCACTAGCGCTGTCAGATGGGATATTTACCATCAGTTTGTTCACCAGGCCCTGTGGTATTGCATCACTCTCGAACCCCTTTCCTCTTCGGGAATGAGAGTGGAAAGGTTCTCCTTATACCGTGGGTCGAGAAAGGTGTACACCCAGTAATCCATAGTGGCCAGAATGCATCTAATGCGAGGGTCATGAGAAAGGCACCCTAACATGAAGTCAGCCATGTGTGCCAGGGTACCAGTACGCAACACATCGCTATCCTCGCTAGGAAGATCACTTTCAGGATCCTCCTCCTCGTCCACAGGCCATACACGCTGAACAGATGGGAGGCAAGCAGCATGGGTACCCTCTGCAGTGGGCCCAGCTGTCTCTTCCCCCTCCTCCTCCTGCTGCTCCCCCTCCTCCTCCTCCTCCTCCAAAACGCACTGAGATATAGACATGAGGGTGCTCTTTCAAGCAACATACTCTGTTCTCCCATCTCCAGTTCCGACCGCAAAGCGTCAGCCTTTATGCTTTGCAGCGAACTTCTTAGCAGGCATAGCAGAGGAATGGTGACGCTAATGATTGCAGCATCGCTGCTCACCATCTGGGTAGACTCCTCAAAGTTTCCAAGGACCTGGCAGATATCTGCCATCCAGGCCCACTCCTCGGTAAAGAATTGAGGAGGCTGACTCCCACTATGCCGCCCATGTTGGAGTTGGTATTCCACTATTGCTCTATGCTGCTCATACAGCCTGGCCAACATGTGCAGCGTAGAATTTCACCGTATGGGCACGTCGCACAGCAGTCGGTGCTCTGGCAGATTAAACCTCAGGGTGGCAGCGTCCATGGTGGACTTGCGGAAATGTGCGCAGATGCGGCGCACCTTGCTGAGCAGGTCAGACAAGTGTGGGTAGTTTTTCAGAAACCGCTGAACCACCAGATTGAAGACGTGGCCAGGCATGGCACGTGTGTGAGGCTGCCGAGTTGCAGAGCCGCCACCAGGTTATGGCCGTTGTCACACACGACCATGCCAGGTTGGAGGCTCAGCGGCGAAAGCCAGTGGTCTGCTCTGTCAGACCCTGCAACAGTTCGTGGGCCGTGTGCCTCTTGTCACCTAGGTTGAGGAGTTTCAGCGCGGCCTGCTGACGCTTGCCCACCGCTGTGCTGCCGCGCCGCGCTACACCGACTGCTGGCGACGTGCTGCTCACATTTCTTAATTGAGAGGTATAGGTTGCGTAGGAGGAGGAGGAGGGGGAGGGTTTAGAGGAGGTGGCATAGACCGCCGCAGATACCTGAACCGAGGAAGGACCCGCTATTCTGGGTGTGGGTAGGACGTGTGCAGTCCCAGGCTCTGACTCGGTCCCAGCCTCCACCAAATTCACCCAGTGTGCCGTCAGGGAGATATAGTGGCCCTGCCCGCCAGTACTTGTCCACGTGTCCGTGGTTAAGTGGACCTTCCCAGTAACCGTGTTGGTGAGGACGATTGATGTTGCGGGAGACATGCTCGTGTAGGGCTGAGACAGCACAGCGGGAAAAATAGAGGCGACTCGGGACCGAGTAGCAGGGGACCGCCACCCCCATCATGTTTTTGAAAGCCTCCGTTTCCACAAGCCTGTACGGCAGCATTTCCAGGCTGATCAATTTGGCAATGTGCACGTTTAAAGCTTGAGGGTGCAGGTGCGTGGCAGCGTATTTGCGCTTTCGCTCCAATGCTTGAGCTAGCAACAGCTGGACGTTGCGCTGAGAGACATTGCTGGATGGGGCCGAGGACAGCGGAGGTGAGGGTGTGGGTGCAGGCCGGGAGGCACTCGTACCTGTGTCCTGAGAGGGGGGTTGGATCTGACTGGCAGGTTGAGGCACAGGGGGAGAGGCAGCCGTGCGAGCTGGAGGCGGTGAACGGCCTTCGTCCCACCTTGTGGGGTGCTTGGCCATCATATGCCTGCGCATACTGGTGGTGGTGAGGCTGGTAGTGGTGGCTCCCCGGCTGATCTTGGCGCGACACAGGTTGCACACCACTGTTCGTCGGTCGTCCGCGCTCTCACTGAAAAACATCCACACCTTTGAACACCTTGGCCTCTGCACGGTGGCTTGGCGCGAGGGGGTGCTTTGGGAAACAGTTGGGGGATTCTTTGCTTTGGCCCTCCCTCTACCCCTGGCCACCCCACTGCCTCTTCCAACCTGTCCTGCTGCTGCATTTGCCTCCCCCTCTGAAGACCTGTCCTCAGTTGGCTTAGCAAACCAGGTGGGGTCAGTCACCTCATCGTCCAGTGGCTCTTCCTCCGAATCCTTTGTGCGCTCCTACCTCGGACTTACTGCCCTTACTACTACCTCACTGATAGACAACTGTGTCTCATCATCATCGTCCCCCTCACCCACTGAAAGCTCTTGAGACAGTTGCCGGAAGTCCCCAGCCTCATCACCTGGACCCCCGGAACTTTCCAAAGGTTGGGCATCGGTCACGACAAACTCCTCAGGTGAGAGAGGAACCATTTTTTCCCAATCAAGGCAGGGGCCCGAGAACAGTTCCTGGGAGTTAGTCTGCTCATCAGAATGTGTCATTTTCATGGAGTGAGGAGGCTGGAAGGAAGGAGGAGCAGCAGCGAGAGGATTCAGAGTTGCAGCAGTGGACGGCGTAGAAGACAGGGTGGTCGATACATTGCTGGATGCATTTTCTGCCATCCATGACAGGACCTGCTCACACTGCTCTGTTTGTAATAAAGGTCTACCACGTGGACCCAAAAATTGTGATATGAAGCTGGGGACCCCAGAAACTTGCCTCTCTCCTAATCCCGCAGCAGCCGGCTGTGATTCACCTGGACCAGGAACTCGGCCTGTGCCCACACCCTCACTTAGACCTCCACGTCCTCGTCCTCTAGCCCTACCCCTACTCCTCAGCATGGTGGATTACGAATAGAGCAGACATAGAGTGGTGTAAATAATTATGGAATTATTGGCGTACAGTTGGAGGCTGACAGCGGTATTGTAACGCTAACTCCATGCAGAAACAAAGAATACAGAAGGCTGCAAGCAGGCCTAGCCATGCAATAGTGATGCACTACAACTCCCACCAGAAAACCTGTAAAATGCACACGGTCAGGGGTAGCCCAACGAAGGAGCTTTTCTTGTAATTTAAAAAAAAAAGAATACAGGCTATATAACCTGTATATGACTTTCCCTCTATCAGTGGCTGTGGCTGTACGCTGTTCGTGAAGTTGACGGCAGGCACAGGGCGGTGTAAATAATTATGGAATTTTTGGTGTACAGTTGGAGGCTGAGAGCAGTATTGTAACGCTAACTCCAGGCAGGAACAAAGAATACAGAAGGCTGCAAACAGGCCTAGCGGCGCATTAGTGATTCACTACAACTCCCACCAGACACACAGTAAATTTCAGATGGTCAGGGGTAGCCCAACGAAGGAGCTTTTGTTGTAATTTTTTGGAAAAAGAACACAGGCTATATAGCATGTATAATGACTTTCCCTCTATCAGTGGCTGTTGCCGCACTCTGTGCGTCAAGTTGACGGCAGACACAGAGCAGTGTAAAAAATTTGGGAATTATTGGCGTACAGTTGGAGGCTGACAGCGGTTATGTTACGCAAACTGCAGCCAGAAAAAAAATTATACACAAGGCTGCAAACAGGCCTAGCTGCGTACTAGTGAAGCACTACAACTCCCAGCAGCCACACAGTAAAATGCATACAGTCACAGGTAGCCCTAAGAAGGAACTTTTAAAAAAAAAATTTTGAAAAAGAATACAGGCTATATAGCGTGTATATGACTTTCCCTCTATCAGTGGGTGTCGCCATACGCTGTGCCTAAAGCTGACGGCAGACACAGAGCGGTGTATAAAATTAGGGAATTATTGGCGTACAGTTGGAGGCTGACAGCGGTTATGTAACGCAAACTGCAGCCAGAAAACAATTATATGCAAGGCTGTAAACAGACCTAGCTGCGTAATAGTGAAGCACTACAACTCCCAGCAGCCACGCAGTAAAATGCTGATGGTCACAGGTAGCCCTAAGAAGGAGCTTTTTAAAAAAAATTTTGGGAAAAGAATACAGGCTATATAGAGTGTATATGACTTTCCCTCTATCAGTGGCTGTCGCCGTACGCTGTGCGTGAAGCTGACGGCAGACACAGAGCGGTGTAAATAATTAGGGAATTATTGGCGTACAGTTGGAGGCTGACAGCGGTTTTGTAACGCAAACTGCAGCCAAAAAAAAATTATACGCAAGGCTGCAAAAAGGCCTAGCTGCGTAATAGTGAAGCACTACAACTCCCAGCAGCCACGTAGTAAAATGCAGACGGTCACAGGTAGCCCTAAGAAGGACCGTTGGGGTTCTTGTAGACAGGATTTTACACTACCACTGTCCCTGCCTCACCATTACTGCCCCTATACTCTGTATAATTGACTGCAGACTGAGAACGCTATAGCTGTAATAGCCTGCACAGCCCGAGATGAAAAAAAAAAAATTTGGTGCAAAACTGCTCCCAGCAGCCACAACAGTAATGCACATGGTCAGATGTGGCCCTAAGAAGGACCATTGGGTTTCTTGAAGATGCTAACACTATACCTGAATGAGCAACAGCACCTTCCCTAATCTCTGCCAACGTGTGTCTGAGGCGAGCTGCGGGCGGGACCGCTTTAAATACTCGGCGGTCACTTGATCTCACCAGCCACTCACTGCAGAGGGATGGGATAAGGCTGGAACGTCACAGGAGGAAGTTGTAATGCCTTCCCTGCATGTCTATTGGCTAGAAAATGGTGCTAAACATGCAGGGAAGGAAATGGAATTGACTTGAGTACCGCATGGTGCTCGTCTCGAGTAACGAGCATCTCGAACACCCTAATACTCGAACGAGCATCAAGCTCGGACGAGTATGCTCGCTCATCTCTATTATTGACACATTTGGGAGCAATTTTTTTACTTATCTATTTTTGGTTGACAATCATTTTTGGATAAGGCTTTCACTAAAAAATTTGCACCGTTTGGCTTCTGCAGTTTCTACAAATCACTCTGTACACTCCAGATCTGTCAGAGAATTTCCACCGACCGCTTTGGCTGGTTCCAATCTGGACTCCATCCTCAACTCAGAAAACTGCATGCATACGGAAACCGGGTGAGAACCACAGAGAAGAATATGTGAGACGGAGATTTTTTTTGGTCTCCGTCTCATATTGTTTCCATCCCTGTCAGTCTTTTACACTAGATAGTACAACGCCAAGCACAGAGCGTTCAGTGTTTACTAGAGGGCTTTTAATTATAAGTGGTTGTTTTCTTTTTACCACTTTTCCATGAAAAGGAAGGTAGAGCTGACTATACAGCCTTTGACTTTCACACAAAATAAAACTGCCAACTCACCTCTGCTATTTTTAGTGGGGTAAACCTACTAATCTAGTCTTTAGCATGGCAACAAACCTGTCATTGAACCATTATAAGCCCACACTGTTCTAATAAAAACATTCATTCTGTACAGAGTATTAACAAAAGAGGAAAATGAATGGAGAAGAGATTTATTAAAATGTATTAGTGTTTGTGCACCAGTGAGCTGGTCTCTCCTCAACGCAGAATGGGAAAGATGCACCAACATGGTTCATGTCCTGTTTAGGAATCTTCTCTTGTCTGAAGCATTGCTCATTGTATTTTAACATATCTCTATGTGTCGGAAAAAGTGGCTCAGAGGTTTCATAAATGAGCCAAATGCCATTTTTTGTCATTGTACTTCTGAAAACTTCATAACTGCACTGATAACTCTGCCCTGAAGTGTTTATTATTGCGCTCTGGTGACCAGTGTGAAAACTGTAATGCTAAAGGCCCATTCAGACACAACGATTTTTGTTCAAAATTTGCTCAAAAGCCATCTTTTGAGCGATAACCGTTGTGTCTAAACAGGCAGCTATCGTGCATTTTTCGTGCACGATGACTCTTATCAGCGCCGCACACTGAGTTCTAAGCGGGATACCAGCTGATAGCATTCTTTCAGCTGGTATATCGCACAGAGCTCTTAGCAATAGCTCCGAGAACAAAGCAGCTCCTACTGTTTCTCTGAGCTATCAGCGCAGCAGGATACCAGCTGACAGCTCGGAGAACAAAGTAGCTGTTTGCATATACAAAGCAGCTGCTGTTCTCGGAGTTATCAACGGTGTCCCGCTCCGCCGGCATTTAACTCTTTATAGTTTGTCGTTTGAGCGATTTTTGAGCGATCATCTTTCAGTGTAAATGGGCCTTAAGAATAGTCACAAGATAAAAAGCAACCAATATTAACATATTTTTCATAAAAAACAACTGGTTGAAACATTGTAATTTCTTAATTATATACATATATATATATATATATATATATTTTTTTTTTCCTTAAAGGGGTATTCTCATCTCAGAAATCCTATTTCAATGTGCAAAACGATGCACTCTACAATAAAATGTTTGTTCCCAAAATGCTCAGTTCTCCAGATATTGCAGCTATTGATTCCCCTGTCCTCTAGTTGTTTACTGCCTTTTGCCAGGGAAACCGAGCACCTGTTCTATGGGAAGAAATAGCAGAGGAGGCCGGTGCTTGCGCACTTCTTTCATCTAAATCTGATGATCGGGATCTAAGGAGCGCATACGCACTAACTTTCAGCCTGGCCACTGGCTACCGTTGTACTCTGCTATTTCTTTTCATAGAAAAGGTCATCTTTTTTCTTGCAACGAGCAGTAAATAACCAGAGGACAGAGAATCAATCGCTGTAATATCTGGCAGGGGGTTTGTCCAGTAGGGGTTCTGTAGAGAGAAAAGAGGAGATGACCTAGGACTTAAAGGGGTTGTCCCGCGGCAGCAAGTGGGTCTATACACTTCTGTATGGCCATATTAATGCACTTTGTAATGTACATTGTGCATTAATTATGAGCCATACAGAAGTTATAAAAAGTTTTTTACTTACCTGCTCCGTTGCTAGCGTCCTCGTTCCCATGGAGCCGACTAATTTTAGCCCTCCGATGGCCAAATTAGCCGCGCTGGCGCAGTCCGGGTCTTCTGCTCTCTTCAATGGAGCCGCTCGTGCAGAATGCCGTCTCCGTGTAGCTCCGCCCCGTCACGTGCCGATTCCAGCCAATCAGGAGGCTGGAATCGGCAATGGACCGCACAGAAGAGCTGCGGTCCACGGAGGAAGAGGATCCCGGCGGCCATCTTCACCGGTAAGTATAGAAGTCACCGGAGCGCAGGGATTCAGGTAAGCGCTCCGGTAAGCTTTCTTTAGGTCCCTGCATCGGGGTTGTCTCGCGCCGACCGGGGGGGGTTGAAAAAAAAAAAAACCCGTTTCGGCGCGGGACAACCCCTTTAACCCTGAGGAACCCCAATAGCAAAAGGAGGAGGAGTAGAAGTAAAGCCAGAAAATGTTATACTAAACAAGTTGTCACAGAGGTAGGAAGAAGCCAAGTGTCATGTCCACTGGTATCGTTCACATGTGCGGGCTATGTTTGTTTGCAGTCGCTCCTCTCCAATCTGGGCTGGGTTGAGTGGGTGGCTGCACATTAGTCTGAACTGAACAAGTAGCTCCTCCATATCATAGTCTGGCTAACTGCATTTTATTAGGGTTTACGGCGATTGCACCTGCACTACAGCGACTGTGCCTGCCTTATGGCGACTGTGCCTTATGGCGACTGTGCCTGCGCTGCGGCTATTGTGTCTGCTTTGCAGCCTATCAGGTATTGCATTTTTGGCTTTTTCAGTGAATGTCTTTGTTTTTTTTTTCACCTCTGTGATTTCAACAAATTACCTACAGGTAAGGCCAAGCATGTCTTACCTAATACCTCTCCCACTAAAGCCAGAAGATAGAGAAACACATACAAAACCTGTACCAGATTATTTAGAAAGGAAGCGATCCCAGAACCGCTGCAACAATAAAAAAAGAGCAGCATCCTTGGAGAGTTGTAAGCTCTTGGGGCAACCTCTTCCTGATGCAGTAAAATAACAATAAGAAGAAAAATCTTTATTTTTATAGCGCCAACATATTCCGCAGCGCTTGGGGGAACAGAAACAAAGCCACGATTACATGTAGTAATCAATTGATGGAAACAGTGAGGGTGAGGGTCCTGCTCCAACCAGCTTACATACTACAAATAATGGGGTGATACAGAAGGTAAAGGGGCTGGAGATGTGCACGGTATGGCGAGGTGGAGAGTGTGGGATGCTGTACACATAGACAATGGTCAAATTGATAGTGGCTGAATCGGTATGACTGCAAGGGGAGGTTGATTGCAGCTAGCAGGGATTGTAATCAATAGGACAGGAAGCATGTTATCGGGGGGGGGGGGGGGGGGGGAGTACAGAGGGGTTTGGTTTAGGAGATATGGTATGCCTCACTGAAGAGGTGTGTTTTTAGAGTACGCCTGAAGTTGTGTGTGTCAGGGATTGCCCGGATAGTTTTGGGTAGTACATTCCAGAGGACTGGTGCTGCCTTGGAGAAGTCTTGGAGGTGGAAATGAGAGGTTCGAGTTAAAGGGGTGCTTAATCTGATTTTATTGGCGGAGTAGAGGGCTGGATGGTGGAATGAGATGAGGGAAGCAATGTAGGGCGGTGCTGTGGAGAGCTTTATGGATAAGGGTAGTGAGTTTAAATTGAATTCTATATTTGACGGGCAGCTAGTGCAGTGACTGGCACAGGGCAGAGGCGTCCGAGTAGTGGCTGGACAGGAAGATGAGCCTGGATGCCACATGCAAGATGGATTAGAGGGGGAAGAGTCTGGAGCAGGGGAGGCCGATCAGCAGCCAGTTACAGTAATCAAGCCGAGCGTGGATGAGGGCAACAGTGAGCATTTTTAGCATGTCCACGGTGAGAAAAGGGCAGATTCTTGCAATGTTCTTGAGGTGCAAGTGACATGTTCGAGCCAGAGATTGGAAATAGTGATATAGTCACCTTTCTCGCTCCTGCTGTGTCCCATGCCATTGCTCAGTCTCCATTCACAATTAAGAACTATTATTGGCTGCAGCCCCTGTGACGTCCCATAAACTGGGTGGGATTGCAGTTGTAAACAGAGACCAGAGTGGGGGACCGAGAACTGGCCCTAGACACAGCGGGAGCCGAAAAAGTGAGAATATCACTATTTGTTATTTTACTACATGGGGAATGGGTTGTCCTGAGATCATACAACTTGGATTACAACTTTAAAGGTGTTGTCCCGCGGCAGCAAATGGGGGTATACACTTCTGTATGGCCATAATAATGCACTTTGTAATGTACATTGTGCATTAATTATGAGCCATACAGAAGTTATAAGAAGTTTTTCACTTACCTGCTCCGTTGCTAGCGTCCTCGTTTCCATGGAGCCGTCTAATTTTCGGCGTCTAATGGCCAAATTAGACGCGCTTGCGCAGTCCGGGTCTTCTTCTTTTCTCAATGGGGCCGCTCATGCAGGATGCCGGCTCCGTGTAGCTCCGCCCCGTCACGTGCCGATTCCAGCCAATCAGGAGGCTGGAATCGGCAATGGACCGCACAGAAGCCCTGCGGTCCACCGAGGGAGAAGATCCCGGCGGCCATCTTCAGCAGGTAAGTAAGAAGTCACCGGAGCGCGGGGATTCAGGTAAGCGCTGTGCGGTGTTCTTTTTTAACCCCTGCATCGGGGTTGTCTCGCGCCGAATGGGGGGGGGGGGGGGTTGAAAAAAAAAAAAAACCCGTTTCGGCGCGGGACAACCCCTTTAAGGCCAATAGAGTAAAACATAATAAGTAGGAGTTTATGGGAGCAGGAAAACTGAATCCCCTGGCCAAACGGATCAGTCTTATGATAATTTCCATTATGGTGTCCTGCATTTTGCAGTACAAAATAGCGGCGAGTGCAACACTATTTTGTCTTGGGCTTTAACGGAACACTGCGATGGAGGCTCTGAAAGGAAACCCTGTCACAGACGTGAAAGAGACTTTAGTAGTTTAGCAGTTTCTCTTACAGTACCAACCTAATCTAAACCTGCTCCAACCTGCGCCGTGCCATACATTTACCATGGAACTACTTTATTGCAGAACCATGCTTTGTACATTTTTGGTGTATGGTTGTTAAGAGGTTAAATCTAGTTATGTTCTTCTTGCTACGTCCATGACTCATTTCAAAGCTGTTGTTGTTGGGCAAATGACAATGTGGTGAGTGTCCATAATATGTATACAATAGCTCTCTTGTAGGATGGTGGAACTTTCTAATATGAGATATTCTTGTGTTAGCTATTAGGGTAAATGCACACAGGAAAATTTCCACAGCAAATCCACACCAAGTCATCCAGATTTTGGTGTGGATTTGTTGCTGATTTTCCTGTGGATTTTTAAAAAAAAGCAAGGGTCTAGAATCCACAGTTGTGGCTTTTGCTGTGAATCTGCAGGTAATCCACAGCAAAATCTGCAAGAATGCATCGAGGATAACTTCACATGGGCGAACGCGATATCGGGTCGTTAATCAAGGCCTGATGTCGCGCTCACCAACATGCATTTTCCCTGCAGTTGCAAGGATTCGAAGCAGTTGCGATCCTCGGCCGTGCCTGACAGAGGATCGCCGGCCCCATTGAAGACAATGGGAGATGTGATGCAAGAGCACGCTCCAAGATAGGACGTACCGCGACTTATTTCACGCATCCGAATTGGGATTCATATTTGTGTGAGATTTGTGCCTCTCGCAACACACAAATCTTGCGCGATTTTCACGCCCCTTGTGAACCCTGCCTTGTAGTGGAATTTCACTTCCACTTTGATGTCAATGAGGAAAGTATGTGACAAACTGACATGCTGCAATTTAAGATTTTGCACGTCAGGTCAATTTACGCACTGAAAATTTACGCACCATGTTGATGAGAGTTATTAAAATCTCATCATCGTTTCTGCTACAGTATTCTCCTGTGAATTTTTCTTGCACAAATCTGCATGGAAAATACACAGCAAATCAATCCCATTCACTCGTAGACCGGCTTCACACATAATCGAAATGCTGCAGAATTTCCACAGCATTTACAGTACAAGCCACGTTGACGTGATTTCTAAAATCACTGTGGATACTAAATCCGTAGCATGCTTATGTATGCTGCGGATTAATGCTACAGATCTCAACCCTTTAAATACAAGGGTTAAAACCTGCAGCAGATGCAGTACAAAAACCACAGCCAAATCTGCAGCATTTAGAATTTCTTGCATTTTATTCCGCAGACGGTTTTGAAGTAAAGAGGTGCGAATTTTAATAAGTGTTGAATTCAAGCTTCATAAGGACAACATTAGGATGCAGAAATGTCCGCGCCGACTTATTCTGTCCCATGTGAAAGGTCCATAAAATGCTTCCTGCAGTTTGGACAGCATGTTCGAGCTTCATAATAATAATTATGCATATGAGCAAAATAATGAAAGATGAACAAAAAAAGCATTGTTCATCATTCACTAAATTGTTTATACGTAAACCTTTTCCATGCAAGCAGTGTAAACAACAGGTTGCCGTTATTAGCTTTCATAGATTGCAAATGTGTGGTTCCTTTATAGCTGTTAAGGCCATTTAAACCCAATGATTCTCGCTCAAAAATTGCTCAAAGCCGTCTTTTGAGCAAGAATCATTGGGTCTAACTGCATGGACATCGTGCAGTTTTCTTTAACGACTCGTTCATCCTTGTCTTTCAGTAAGCAGAAAAAGAACAATGAGCCTTATCAGTGCCTCATGCTGAGTTCTCAGTGGGATACCACTGATACTATTGTTTCAGCTGGTATCCCGCTGGGAGAACACAGACAGAGTATGAAGAAGACAAGTGGTCCAGCTGTGTTCTGCATACCCCGCTCGGAGCACTCAGCTGTATACCAGCTGAGCGCTTGGAGAAGAAAACAGCTGTATACAGAAGACAAGCAGCCCCGCTTGTCTTCTGCATACCCCACTGAGAGCTCTCAGCTGTATACTAGCTGAGCACTCCGTGAACACAGCAGGTGTATGCAGAAGACAGCACTCCAGCTGTGTTCTGCATACCCTGCTCGGAGCACTGAGCTGTATACCAGCTGAGCACTTCAAAAAGGCAACAGCTGTATGCAAAAGATAGCGGTCCTGCTTGTCTTCTGCATACAGCGTGAGCCTTCATTTACACACTTATGCAAAGTGAACGCATAAAACTGTCACTCAAACTGCCGTTTGAGCAAATTTTAAGCAATCATCTTGCCGTGTAAATGCACACAATGATTATCGCTCAAAAGATGTCTTTTGAGCGACTTTTAAGCGATAATCGTTGTTTCTAAATGGCCCATTAGAAAGACTTTGGGATCTTCCCGAATATTCCCCGCGGGGAGTTCCCTCATCACTGAACACTGTACTGTCACAGTGTTCAGTGACAAGCACCCCCTCCCCCACCCACGGGGAGTAAAGAATCCCCTGCCACAGCTGTGACAGCTGTGGCAGAGGATCGCGCTGTTCTCCCATTGCTTTCAATGGGGCGGACGCTGCTGCTGGTGGCCCCATTGAAAGCAATGGGATGTCAGCAACACCTGCAGTGATTTTCAGGAAAGGGCTTTAAATATAAGCCCTTCCCCGAAAATCATTCCTAGCTGTAGTAAAAGAAAAAATACATGTATATACTTACCTCTCCGCCACTGCCGGGGCTCAGGCGCGGCTAGCCGCTTGGGTCCCATCACTGTAATGAAGTTCTTTCAGCAGGCAGGGATTTAAAATCTCCGCCTGCTGAAAGGGCTGCATCTGATCGGCTGAGCCCTTAGCCAATCACAGACAGTGCTCAGCCATTCATTAAATGACAGCTGAGCGCTGCCTGTGATTGGTCACACTGCTCAGCCAATCACAGGCAGCACTCGGCCATTCAATGATTTCACTTTTTTTCACATGTTTGGTGCGTTTGCGATTCGCATCTATTAGAACCAATGCTTTCCAATGAAAACTGTCACATGTGCGTTTTTTGTGAGCGAATAAAATTCACACCTGCAAAAAATAGGACAGCATTTTGCAATTTGCACAAAACTAACTTTTTGTGCGAATCAATGCAACTTTGACAGTAGGAAATCGTACTGTAAAAGTAGGAAACCCTGCTGTCAAAGCCCTTAAATAAGCCCTAGATGCTTGGGGAAAAAAATGAATACATCACCTAGAAGCTGTGTCTGGCTCTGGCGCATCTTCTCCCTGGGTCCGCGGCACTGTTCTTCATCATTTTCTTCTGGCCGGGGATTTAAAAAATCCTCGCCTCCTGGAAGCGCTGCCTGATTGGTCACAGTGTTCAGCCAATCAGAGGCAGCTGCTGGCCCCATTGACAAGAAGGTGAAACCCCTGGATGTGACAAACTCCTGACCAGAAAGCCTTGCCTGAAGACTGAAGACAAGTGCCGGGAACCTGCAGAGAAGATGTGCGGCAGAGCGGACAGCAGCTGTTAGGAGATGTAAATTTTCCATTTTTTTAAATGTAGCTAGGGCTTATTTTTGGGATAGGGCTTATATTTCAAGCCCCCCTTAAAAACATGGCAAAAGAGTGCTACAGAGTCGCACAACATGAAATCATGATATTGCAGCGATATCACACAGAACTTGAATGTGATATCGCTGCGATTTTTTTGCAGCTATATCGCTGCCGCCTGTGTGAAAGAGGCCTTATACCAGTGGTTCCCAACCTTTTCAGCCTTTGGGCACCCCTGGTAAAAAAAAATTAATGGCGCGGCGCCCCTACCAATAGGGGGCGTGGTTAGGGTGTGGCCAGGGCCGTGTTTAGGGGCTTGGATTATTCCGACATATATTCCACATTGAATGTCAATTTTCACATGGGATTTTTTTCACAGGGGCACCTCTACCCAAAATGTTTACACGATATACAAAATCTAGTCATTTACAACCCTTTAATGATCATTGCTAACTATTCCCTCCCTCCACCATTTTACATGCAGCTATTCCCTCCCCCACACATATTAGCCTTTCACTCCCCACCTCCTCACCATTCGCAACCTGATTTGTTGTTTGGATTTACGCATTCACGGTGATTGGTTGTTAGGTTGGCTCATGTAGAGGTTGGGAGTAAAAGGCCAATATGCCTACCTCCACCATTTTACATGCGGCCATTCCCTCCATCCCTTCACCATTTTACATGCGGCCTTTCTCTCCCCTCCCTCCCTCCACCATTTTACATGCGGCCATTCTCTCCCCTCCCTTCACCATTTTACATGCGGCCATTCTCTCCCTTCCCTCCCTCCACCATTTTACATGTGGCCGCCGCCATTCCCTCCCTCCACCATTTTACATGCGGGCATTCCCTCCCCTCCCTTCCTCCACCATTTTACATGCACCCATTTTCTCCCCTCCCTCCACCATTTTACATGCGGCCATTCTCTCCCCTCCCTCCACCATTTTACATGCACCCATTTTCTCCCCTCCCTCCACCATTTTACATGCGGCCATTTTCTCCCCTCTCTCCACCATTTTACATGCGGCCATTCTCTCCCCTCCCTCCACCATTTTATATGCGGCCATTTTCTCCCCTCTCTCCACCATTTTACATGCGGCCATTCTTTCTCCTCCCTCCACCATTTTACATGCGGCTGCCGCCATTCCCTCCCTCCACCATTTTACATGCAGCCATTCCCTCACCCACACATATTAGCCTTTCACTCCCCACCTCCTCACCATCCGCAACCAGATTTGTTGTTTGGATTTACACATTCACGGTGATTGGTTGTTAGGTTTGCTCATGTGGAGGTTGGGAAGGCCAATATGCCTACCTCCACCATTTTACATGCAGCCATTCCCTCCCTCCCTTCACCATTTTACATGCGGCCATTCTCTCCCCTCCCTCTATCATTTTACATGTGGCCATTCTCTCCCGTCCCACTTTCCACCATTTTACATGCGGCCGCCGCCATTTCCTCCCTCCACCATTTTACATGCGGGCATTCTCTCCCCTCCCTTCCTCCACCATTTTACATGCGTCCATTTTCTCCCTTACCTCCCTCCACCATTTTACATGCACCCATTTTCTCCCCTCCCTCCACCATTTTACATGCGGCCATTCTCTCCCCTCCCTCCACCATTTTACATGCAGCCATTCTCTCCCCTCCCTCCACCATTTTACATGCAGCCATTCTTTCCCCTCTCTCCACCATTTTACATGCAGCCATTCTCTCCCCTCCCTTCCTCCATCGGTTTACATGCGCCCATTATCCCCCCCATGCACCTACCACCACCTTACATGCGCCCATTATGCCCCACGCACCCATCACCACCACCTTACATGCGCTCATTACCCCCCCATGCACCCACCACCACCACCTTACATGCGCCCATTACCCCCCACGCACCCATCACCACCACCTTACATGCGCTCATTACCCCCCCACGCACCCACCACCACCACCTTACATGCGCCCATTACCCCCCCCCCACGCACCTACCACCACCTTACATGCGCCAATTACGCCCAACGCATCCACCACCACCACCTTACATGCGCCCATTACGCCCCACGCATCCACCACCACCTTACATGCGCCCATTACCCCCCCCACGCACCCATCACAACCACCTTACATGCGCTCATTACCTCCCCACGCACCCACCACCACCTTACATGCGCCCATTACCCCACCACGCACCCATCACTACCTTACATGCGCCCATTACCCCCCCACGCACCCATCACCACCACCTTACATGTGCTCATTACCCCCCTCACGCACCCACCACCACCTTACATGCGCCCATTAGCCCACCACGCACCCATCACTACCACCTTACATGCGCCCATTACCCCCCCACGCACCCATCACCACCACCTTGCATGTGCTCATTACCCCCCCACGCACCCATCGCCACCTTACATGTGCTCATTACCCCCCCACGCACCCATCGCCACCACCTTACATGCGCCTAATACCCCCCCATGCAACCACCACCTCACATGCGCTCACCACCACCACCACCTTACATGCGCCCATTACCCCCACGCACTCATCACAAGCACCTTACCTGCGCTCATTACCCCCCCACGCACCCACCATCACCACCTTACATGCGCCCATTACCCCCCCACGCACCCACCACCACCACCTTACATGCTCCCATTACCCCCTGCATATTAACCTTTCCACAAGACTTGTGCCCTATTTAGCAATTCCAGCAACCTGATTGGTTGTTTGGGTTGGCTGATTCACCAAACAACCAATCAGGTTGCTGGAATTGCTGAATAGGGCACCACCACCATTTTACATGTGGCCCCGGAGTCCAGGGCATGCAAAAAGCCACTCACCTCGGTGCTCCAGCACTGTCGCCGGTGCCCTGCAGCTGTGTGCGCAGCGTTCCGGCCCCTGTTCTTGCGTGCTGGCTCAGTTGCCGCCGGCTCTCTGGATGAAACACGCCCCCAGCTTGCGGAACATGGACCCTATACCCTGTTTCTTACGTTATTTGGCTTGAAAAAGACCTATTAACAGGTCGAAACGTTGCCTTTCTTAACTCTGAAGCAATAAACATGCTCTTTTAAAGAAAAAGTTTTACATCACTTTATGCTGCCACCCCCTCTATTTTTTTTGTACATGTCTTATGAGGCTTAGGTCCATAGCCTCTATGGTGGCTTTGCATTTTTTCCGACTGCTAAGTCTTTAAGGTCCCTGTCCTTTTTTCTCCCCCCACTTGGATATCCAGTCCGTGGGCTATTTTTCTGTGAGTGCCGTGGTTCTCTTTCTTTACATCATCCAGAGAATCGGCAGCAACAAAGCCAGCTTTAAGAACTATGCTGCATGCAGAGAGGCTGCCAGGGGTGCCGCGGCTCCACGACTAGTATTCTTGTACTCATTGTATTATGTCGCCATCGGAATATTCCCCCCCGGTTGGGAAACCCTGCCCTATACCAATACTTTTAAAGGGATTATCCAGGTGGGTTACATTGAGGTCGGAGCAGAAGCCATTGCCCCAACCCATGTAGTGCCCGAAGCTCGTAATTGCAGGCGCAGCTCTTATTGAAATCAACGGAACCCCAACCTGCAATTACAGGCTCAGCTCCCATTGATTTTAATAAGAGGTGCACCTGCAATTATGAACGCCAGCCACTACACCAGAGTCAGCGCAGCGCTTCTGCTCCGACCCCGGTGTATCTCCGCTGCCTGGATTACTCCTTTAGGCCTCCTTCCCACGAGCGTGACGGGCTCCGCCGCGTAATATTAAAGTGTCACATGTGGAAAACATTTTAAATGATGATACCATGTATGATTTAGGCCACATTCACATCAGAATTGGGTTTCCGTACAGAGATATTTTTTCCTTATGTGAACAGATCTGTCCTATGACAGAATCAAACGACACCTTCAGCACAACATGATCCGTCTGGCGTCGATTATGCCCTCCGACGTTTCCCGGACGAAATTGCACCTGCATGTTGTCCAGGATTTTAGGGCTTATCTGCGGGATTTCATGCCACATTTGCATCGGAGATTCCACACTGAATCAGATGTTTTTCGACTTTCTAAAAATACATGTGGCAACTCCGCTAAGTAGAATAGTTTATTTCTTATATGTGAGTTTCTTTTCTTTTCCATTTCCGTAGATAGTAATACCTACCCACACAAAAACACACACCCTTGTGGAAGATGTGAAAGGAATATGCTTTGTAAAACAATGCAATAGTTAGATGAATAAAAGGGGCTTTTCTGTACAGTGCATGCATTTAAAGTGTTCCATTGTGGGTATTGACTCACAGCAATTAGTAATCACTCAGTCCCTTGTTAGCAGAACAATAGGCTTTTTTATCAATTCTGTGGATAAGTTTTCCAGTTGGAATTTATCAATCTTAGTCAAATACTACAAAACCTAACTAATATCGTAAAATTCATGGCTTCATACATGGCTAAATACAATATGCTATACACAGGGGTGCACCAAGGTTTTATGCTGCCTGTGGCGAAATATGAGATGGTGTAGTGGCCAGAAGTCTATGTTGCTGGTCCCTCCATAAATGTCATACATGTCATGTCTTTTGTAGATGCGCTGTGCAAAGTTATCTAGTCGTGTTATGTGTATTGCACAGCTGCAGCAAGTGAGTAGTCTCATGCAAACATTTGCAGGAGCCTGGGAGATGTCTGCAAAGTATCAATATTTGTCTAGTCACGTGATCTATGTTGTCTATAAATAAGAGTGATTTGGGTGGGGTAGGGAGTCTGGAGCCTGTTTTCCATCATCTTCTCGGTTCTGGAGTCTTCAGAGTGCCAGCCACACACAGGTACCTTCAACCTTCATGTGGTGAAGTATGGAAGAAGAGGAGTGCTTCCTGAGGGTCCCTATACCGGGAACCGTGAGGGAAAGAGAGCAAGAGAAGTAAGAGAGAGAAATTGAAAGTGAGCGTTTCCAGAAAACTGACCTACGTGAGTGTCTGTGGAGTGACCCTACTCCTATCCTCCTCTGGAGAGTTCCTGTCAGATAACTGAGACTGCAGGACCGGTGTCATGTTGGGTTTCCTCCCTGACCTCAAATCTGCTGTTTTGCCTGCACGGCCATCTTTTGCAATTTGTGCCTTGTACCAAGTTTTCTACAGGTAAAGTTTTGCCAGGCTGTGACGGTTCCCAGGGAGCTGAGGAACTTTAATACTGTCTGCGGCTCCTTTATTTATTTACTGCCGAGGGTCATTCCGGTGGGTAACGGAATGGTGGCATCACCTGTGACAACTTTATATCCTGTTTCCATGTTTATTGGCCATCCCTCTCCTAGGGGTGTCCGGAAGAGGCCCAGCACTGCTCTGTCCGAGTGTGCGTGTGTCCCACCGGGAGGGAGCCTGGTAAGTGCCACCGTGACAAGTGTCCACTCTACCCTCCCAGCATCTCAACGTATGCCCTGTCCGGAGTTACCCTACGGTTCGCTGCAATGGCACCCCTCTGACAAAAAAATACTCATTTTACAGACATTGAAAACGCCAATACCCAAAATACCCAACACATATTAGAAGCATTGAAGTGACAGAGCAATAGTGCACCTGACAGTAATAGTGACTCCCTTAATGGCTCCAGTAATAACAGTGAACCTGTTAGTGATCCCAGTAGTAATCATGTTAGGGGCCCCAGTATTAATAGTACCCCCTATAGTGGCCACACTGTAATAGTGTTCCCTATAATGGCCCCAGTAGTATAACTGATCTCCATAGTGGCTCCAGTATTAACCCTTTCCAATGCAATTTGTATTCTGGTTTTCCTAGGGGGCTTACTCTTTTTCTGCCATTGTACAACAGCGCTATATGCTGGCTAAAGCCAGTACTGCATGAGGTGACATGTTTCATAGGCTCCAACAGCAGAGAGCCTGGCAATACACAGTAAGAGAACCCTGACTGACGTCTTCCAATATCAGAGCTGTACAGCCTTAAATCATAATGTCTTCAGACGTCAGACAGTGGATTGGAAAGGGTTAATTGTGGCAACACTATAATAGTGACTTCCATAGTGGCCGCAGTATTAATCGTGCCCGCGTTAGTTGCCCCAGTAGTAATAGTGACCCCATAGTGGCTCCAGTATTAATAGTAGCCCCCATAGTGGACTTCTAACCAGGCAGCAACCCCACAAGCATTGCGCTCACTCTGTCCGCACTCCTCGTTCCTGCACTGTCACCTCAGGAAATGTGGAGCTCCACCTATCAGTATGACTGTTTTCATGCAGTCCATATGCGTGCACTCCCATAGAGAACAGTGAAGTGTGTATGCACAAACGGAATGAAAAGAATCATACTCATAGACGTTCAGTACTGTGTTCTCACATTAGGGTGGTTACTAGGGAATCCCATGACATCAGTAATAAAGCATGCAGAGAGGATAAAATGTGCACCCTCTCGGCATCTTTATGTATACAGATCACTGGTAACATCTGATAGGCTGTTACCATTACATCACTGTTTATCAGTGATCTCTATATAGGAACACTATGGAACACATACAGTAGCCAATATGTTCCCTGCTAAAGTGTTAAAGAGCCACTCTGGTGATTTTTTTATTGATCCATAATGCAGCTGTTATACAATATATATAGGTGAGCTAGTTACCTTGGTTAGTCATTTCTCTCTTGTAAAGCCTGTGGACATGGAACCACTGTATCAACCTACCAGATAGGTGATGACCCAGTCCAGCACAGCTGACAGCTAACTCTGGTATACGGAGGTAGGATACCGGATGTATAAAACCAGTTCCGTAGGTGAGAACTAGGGAAGGTATCTTGAGCTGAGTTAGTAACAGGGGGAGGGAAGACCCTGCTTATAAGCAGCGCTGGCGTCCCGATAAGGATGACCCTGTGGGCTTCCTCTAGGCCAGTGATGGCCAACCTTTTGAGCTCGGTGTGTCAAAATTCGCCAAAAAGCCGAGCATGACTCGGGCAGTGTGTCACTTCGAGAAAAAAACATAAATACGCGATATTTATAGTTTAAATAACAAATATGTATAATTGTAATGTATAACTGTATTTAATAAACCCAAAACCCCCATAGCACAGGCCCTCACCTCTCCCAGCCTCCACCTCACTTATCTTAGTAATGATGAGTCCCCAGCGCCGCCCAGCGTTACCTGCCCCCCACACACAGCGGCCCCCAGCGTTACCTGCTCCACACACACACACAGCGGCCCCCAGCGTTACCTGCCCCACACACACACACAGCGGCCCCCAGCGTTACCTGCCCCACACACAGCGGCCCCCAGCGTTACCTGCCCCACACACACACACAGCGGCCCCCAGCGTTACCTGCCCCCCCCCACACACAGCGGCCCCCAGCGTTACCTGCCCCACACACACACACAGCGGCCCCCAGCGTTACCTGCCCCACACACACACACACACACAGCGGCCCCCAGCGTTACCTGCCCCACACACACACACACACAGCGGCCCCCAGCGTTACCTGCCCCACACACACAGCGGCCCCCAGCGTTACCTGCCCCACACACACACACAGCGGCCCCCAGCGTTACCTGCCCCACACACACACACAGCGGCCCCCAGCGTTACCTGCCCCACACACACACACACACACAGCGGCCCCCAGCGTTACCTGCCCCACACACACACACACAGCGGCCACCAGCGTTACCTGCCCCACACACACAGCGGCCCCCAGCGTTACCTGCCCCACACACACACACACACAGCGGCCCCCAGCGTTACCTGCCCCACACACAAACAGCGGCCCCCAGCGCTACCTGCCCCACACACACACACACACAGCGGCCCCCAGCGTTACCTGCCCCCCCCACACACACACACAGCGGCCCCCAGCGTTACCTGCCCCACACACACACACACAGCGGCCCCCAGCGTTACCTGCCCCACACACACACACAGCTGCCCCCAGCGTTACCTGCCCCACACACACACACAGTGGCCCCCAGCGTTACCTGCCCCACACACACACACAGCGGCCCCCAGCGTTACCTGCCCCCCACACACACACACACAGCGGCCCCCAGCGTTACCTGCCCCACACACATACAGCGGCCCCCAGCATTACCTGCCCCACACACACAGTGGCCCCCAGCATTACCTGCCCCACACACAGATGCCCCCCCCCCAGCGGTGACTGCCCCCTCACAGCAGACCCCCCCCAGACCCATGTACTTACCTTGTGGAAGCTCCGCTCCTCTAGTGCCCGGCGCCCTCCAGCAGCGATAATCTCCGACGCAAACTGTGACGTCAGTGTGTTGCAGGACGCCTTCTCCCCCGGACGCTCCCGCGGAACCAACAGGTAAGAGACGTCGGGGGACGGGGGGAGGAGGATCCTGGTGCACACTGACATCACAGTGTGCACCGGGATCAGCGCTGTTAGTAGTTCGGGTTAATGTTAGTAGCGCCGGTTACCTGTCCACGAGCAGAGAATCATTGTGATTTTCTGCTCTCAGCTGGCAATTCGCAGCATGCTGCGAATTGCCTTGATTCTCCACGGTCAGCCTATCTATCAGATTAGGCTGACCGGCAGAGATTTGTCTGCGGATCCTGCTCCCGGGCGGTGGCTCCCACAACACCCATGAACAGGGAGCTTTAGTCTAAACCGTGGACCTAACATATCTTTCTGAAACACTTAGTTTTTTTCCCCCTCAGATGGTCATGTGATCTCAATTCTGACACGCTCAGATTAGGGTTATGTATTCTCAAATTAAATCAGTTTCTCATAAATATAGAAGATAAATGAACCTTTTCCCTTGCAAGAATAAATGGCATAGCTGTTGATGCATCAGAAGATGGATGTGAAAATGCAACTAAAATCTCTCACTTTCAAGATGGTGGTGAAAAGTAACATCAGACAGGGGGCTACACTGCAGGAAAGGGGCTGTAATACACAGAGGGGTCCTCCAGAGTGTTATAGGTGAGGGGGCAGGGATGGAAAAATATGTTTTGGCCAGAGTAGCCCTTTAACCAGACCCTTTTTAGGAATTTTACCCATGTGATGGTTTAACTGCCCTATTTTTTTTTCTTCAGCTACCAAAATTATTTTGCTGTGCTTTTTTCCATGACATATAGGGCTATTTTTTTTAAATATCTTTTTCACTGACTTTTTTTTCCTTTTTTAATTTTTTTTAATGGGGGGTAAGAAACTACAAAATATTTTTTTTAAACATTTATAGTTATTTTTTTTTTAAATTAGTATATTTACGCTAAAATAAAGTAAGGGAATAGATTCTTCATTTTGTTTAGGATGTTTTGATATATAATGTGTATAGTTTTGGATTACAGGGCGCATACGCTTTGGGTTATTTTCTTTATGTACATATTTTTCTTTTATTCTGTAATTTTTATTATTATTTTTTTTTATTATTTATGTTCCCCTATGATGTCATATAAGACTTCTGGAGAACATTCACATGTTCTTGTTTTTTTTTTATTTGACATTTTTCCACTGTAGCTGGGGTATCCATTGGAGCCCCAGTTACAGGGGAAAACATTCCCCTGTAGTGACAATAGTCACTAGAAGAGCTGCTAGGACCCTGCAGCTCTGCTGTAACAGGGGGACCCGGCGGTCACGTGATCGCCAACTCACGTAGTGGAAGAAACACTTTCACTTTTTAGTACATAGTGCTCATTGCGCGATGTGTACTCGGGAAAAGAGAACGCAGAAGGGGTTAACAACTCCTCCTGCCTTCTCCTTCGGATTCACAGCTGTGACTAACAGCTGACAACCCGACCTGCTTCTGATTGATTGCAGAACAGGGGCTTTAATCCTGCACTGTATTTTTACTATCAGACGGGATTAAAACTCAGGACCAAGCGCCGTAAATTTACAGTGCTTGGTCTTTAATTGGTTAATAAGTATGGTGAAGCTGTAAAAATATAAGGAAAAAAATTAAAAAATAACATGACTAAAAAAAAATTGTCCCTCCCTAAAAAAGTGCTGACTTTTCTAAACTCAAATATTCCAGTTTTAGGCCTCCTGCATGACACAGGCTTGTTTTGCATGCTTGTAAGGTGTTCTGGTATTAATATGTTTCTGTTACACAGAATGTAAATATTAGTAATTGTACTATCTACCTAAAAATACCACTTGAGGAAAAACTGTATTTAATGGAACAGCTTTAAAACGTAACAGAAATGTTTGCCATGAATCTCTCCAGTTCTTAACAAAAGAGGATTTCCCTTTGTTGTTTCCATGGAAACTGGATTCTATAGAGATGATTTACACAGAGGTTTGGAGACCCTGGATTCCTGATGACAGCTAATGCTATTAAGGCATATACAGTGTGTTATAGCAACCAATCACAGCGCAGCTTTCATTTTACCTGAGCAGCACAAGAAATAGCAACCAATCACAGCGCAGCTTTAATTTTACCTCAACAGTATAAAAAATAACAACCAATCACAGCGCATCTTTCATTTTACTTTAGCAGTATAAGAATTGCTGAGGTAAAATGAAAGCTGCGCTGTGATTTCCTCCCATGTGCTGGAGGCCAGAGGCTCAAAAGGTAGTGGCCCAGAGTTAGTGAGGCCCCTCCATAATGTTATATGTCTGTCTCATGCATTTGTCTTGTCAGTGTCTTAGGCTTCCTGCATACAGGTGGATTTGCATTGTGAAATCCGGGAGCGGGATTCCTCCTCCGGATTCCACAGCAAATCCAGCCCATAGCATGCAATGACAATCCGCGATTTCCTGCCCACGAGTGGAAATCTATTGCGATTTTCCACTGGTGGGTGAGAAATCTCAGCATGCTGCGATGTTGTGCGGGCTACGCACTGCCGGCTTCTATTGAAGTCAATGGAAACCATCCGTCCCGTGGCACTTCCGCAGTGAGCACTGATTTTGTGCAGGATACGCACGGCCGGCTTCCATTGAAGTCAACGGAAGCTGTCTGTCCGGCGGCACTTCCGCAGTGCTCACTTGACATAGTGCTGAGAGACTCTGTTTTGAACTCTTTCTTCAAAGATTTTTTTTTTGTCCCGATTATGCCCCTAAAAGGACTTCAGAGTTATTTATTCCCTCATACATAGTATGATTTCAAATTTTTATATTACTACAGTTTAATAATGCAAATGTTATATTGCTAAAGTCAAAATGCATAACGTGATTGCATAATGTTTAAGTAACGTTTATCATGTTAGGAATAATGTGCAGGAGAGTGAAAGGGGTTAAAAGTTAAAAAAAATTGCTTGCACATAAATAATGCCCATGTTTGAATGAAGAGTATGTATGAGACAGAAGGTCTAGACGCCACACCCTACTAAACCACTTAAGTGCACCAGTGTCTCTCTGTTGTCCTAGCTGTCTCAGTAGGTGCAGCATCATTAGCATCTTTCTCTTTAGTCAGCTCAGTTGGGGGTATTGGCTTTAAGCTGCTACCCTTCATGAGATTCAGGGGAAGTGATGGTCATTCCACTTACCCCTCTTTCTCCAAATCCTACCAGTCACCCTTTTCTATTCTCATGTCTAGCTACAGTGTTGCATTTCTTCTTAAGTCTTTGGGGAGAGGAATTATGTAAGTGCCTCATAGCAATCCTGGTGCCTCCTGGACTCCGTCCAGCCTAGTAGTAATTTTCTTCTGGTTATGGCTATACTACTTTTGTACTTTTGTTGTGTATTACGCCTTTACATAGAAAGTGACGTCTTAGGTAGTCTGAGTACACCGGGATGGGTAAGCTCTGAGTAGTAACCAAAGGGGAAGTTCGTGTTTATAGGTTTTGCCTTGCACACTCCATGGCTGTGTAGATGGTTCTCAAGATGATAAGTAGAACACTGCGAAAACCAAAATGTAGATTATACACACTGTTTTAAGAGGCGCTTCTAAGTAGGGGGGACTGTAGTGGCCCAGAGTAAGTGGGGCCCCTCCATAATGTTATATGTCTGTCTTGTGCATTTGTCTTGTCGGTGTCTTATTTGTAGTGTGCATTTGGTATCTGCATTGAACCTCTGCAGTACTGAATGGGTTAATGTCTGGATTATGTCTGAGAAATGTATCATGTTGTGTGCCACGTGACTATGTTGTATATATGTGTCTGCAAGGTGTAGTGCAAGGGTCTTCTTGTGAAAGAGAGATTTGGGGTGAAATCAGCAAGAGAAGTCAGTGAGTGAGCCACATAGACACAGATTGGTCCGTGGGGAGTGAAAATGGAGGAAGCCGAGCGATCCCCTTCTGTTTGACCTGGGATGTTCCAGTACTACCCTTCAGTACTGAGCGTGAGAGAAGGACCACTGCATGGCCAAAAGCACAAACCAAGTAAATGTGAGTGTGGACCGGGTGAGTGCTGCCTCTGATTGGCTGAGCGCAGGGACCAATCAGAGGCAGCTCTCAGCTGTCATTCAATAGCTGAGAGCTGCCTGTGATTGGTTACAGTGCTCAGCCAATCAGAGTCAGCCCATTCAGCAGGCGGGGATTTTAAATCCCCGTCTGCTGAATACTACTGAGAGCAGTTCAGGAGAAGAGCCGTCTGGACGTGGCAGAGCCCCGGCAGCTGCAGAGAGGTGAGTATAGATTTTTTTTATTTTTTACACTTTTTAGGATGGTTTTCAGGGAAGGGCTTATATTTGATTTTTTTATTTTTTACACTTTTTTAGGATGGTTTTCAGGGAAGGGCTTATATTTGAAGCACTTCACCGAAAATTACTACAGCACTTGCCGGCAGCCCATTGCTTTCAATGGAGCCGGCTGTATTGCCGGCTCCATTGAATTCAATGGGAGAACATTGAGCTCCTTTGTATATGTTTAGTATATGTTCTCAATGGGGTCGGCGCTGCTGCCGCTGGCCCCATTGAGCGCACATACACAGAACACCAATTTGCCGCAGAATGCAGTTACATGCGTTCTACGAATCGTTCTGTCCTATAATTTTCGCTGCATGCTTTTGTGCGCATGAAAAATTTGCACATGTGACCGCTCCCATTGCAAAACATTGGGTCTATATAGATGCGCATCGCAAACGCAGCTGTCAGACATATGTACAAACGCCTGTGTGACTGAGCCCTCAGGCTGGTTTTACATCTATGTTTGAACGTCCAGTCGGAGGACATTTTTTCCTCAGTCCAAAACCCGGCCAGTTGGGCGGAAAGCTGATGGACCCCATTTTAGTCAATGAGGTCCATCCAGCACTGTTCGGTTCTGTCCAAAGACCAAGCCATTCGGTCATGGGGATTCCCCTTTCCTTCTCCCCAAATGGAACAGGAAAGCGGAACCCGAGCACAGATTAAAAAAAACACCCTTAGGCCTTATTCACACGAGTGTAGATACGTAGCTATTGTAGCCACATTAAAATATTGCGACCATCTGAAGCATTGGATTCCAATGTATTCATTCAGATGAGCGATTTTTAGCCGTGTAAAAAAAAATTGCATCTGGAATACTAGGACATCAGCAACCGAAAATGGTGACCGATTTTACACAGTGCATGAAAAGATAGGTCTTGCTCTATCTTTTGCCGAGATATGCGGGAAGCTCCCATATACTTCTAAGGGAGCTGAAAAAAAGTGAGGGTCAGGGAGTTTAGCTGCGTGTAATTTAGATTGTCACTTGATTGCAGTTATTCTTCATTCATGCGTTTTTTTTGCAGCGATCGGACGAACATAAAAACGCATACGGTCGTATGAATGAGTAACATAATATTTGGTCCATGATAATGCTTGGTCAGTGGGTGCCGAATATCCACTGAAGGGTAGGTGACATAAGTGATGTAAAGCTCAGACAACAGTTTCACGTTTTGTTTTTACTCTTGCAAATGCATATGGGCAATTGTATAAACATTTGAAAATTATTTCATCCGCTTTCTGACCTGTTCTTCAGCATTTGGATTTGTAGGCATGCTTGCCCTATAGTCTGTCAAAATGACACTTAATTTGCATATTTTCTTGTATGTGGCAATGGCTGGGTGTCAGTAGATCATTCAGAGAACTCCGACGTTGACTTCTGCATTCCCTACAGCTACAATGGCAGACATATTAGCCTGTGCAATTACAGGAAAAGCTCTTTTTTGTAGGCTGGGTTGTTGACTCTGAGCCACAAGCCTGAATGAGTGCGAATACTGCATGGATTGTAGCCAGCTCTGTTTGCTGGAAGAGAAGGCTTGCCAAGTCATGACACACATTACAAGTGGCTAATTGTTTCCTGTAGTTTGTGTTTTTCATTTATTGCATTTCTGCTATCTATTTTGTTCTTAAAGAGCAATCACATGATATCCCCAAAGTACTGATTACTGCCGTATGCCCTCTGTGCTGAGTTACTTTTATGGGTTTAAGGCTGCCCATATAGTTTCCCCAACTGTCGGACCAACGGCTTTTTCTCCCGGCTGTCCCAGACATATGAACATTCGGCTCAATCAACACATTTGTGTGCTAAGGGAGTGTCCTCAGGCAGTGAAATAGAGTGAAGTAGGTTCTTAAAGGGGATTTACCAAGATTACGAGTTACCCCTATCCACAGGATAGGGGATAACTTGCTGATAGATGGGGGGAGGGGGGGGGGGGGTCTTACCACTGAGACCCCCACCAATCTCTTTAACTGGACTCCCGAATCCGGCTCCTAGGCCGGGCCCACACGAACAGGTCAAATTTCGCATGCAGACTTCCGCAATGGAAGACCTGCCATCATTCGCGGAAAGTATTTACAAATGATCGTGGACGCGAGCATTTTTCTGCGCGGATGTACACAATGCACAGTGTATCATTTACGTGGAAGAAAGATCTCTCCTGCCTCCAGGCAGCATTCTGGCTTTTCTATCTATTTTCCTTTGAAGTTGGGAAGACTTCCGCCATTAATACACAATGAACACTCACATCCATTGACTTCAATATGGGTTGTCTGTGGAATCCGCTCTAAAATAGAGCATGCTGCGATGTTTCTTCCACTTGTGAAATTTGCAATTCTTATCCATGAGTGTCAACGAAAAAGCGTTTTACTGTAGATCTTCCGAATGAACGCCGATTGCGGAATCCACAATCCAAATCCGCCCGTGTGAGCCCGGCCTTACTGACACTGCGGGGGTCACGTCTGTCCCTACAGTGAAATCATTGTGAATGGAACTCTGGCCAAGCATGCGTAGTCAACATACAGTGACCGAGGCACAGGGCCCACAGCTGAGGAGACGGCGGGCTAGCTGTTAGGCATGTCACGGTGGTACTACCATCTTCTCCCCTGAGGGACGCGCGCAACCCTTTGCCAAGGCCCTGACAGACCTCTCCACACAACGCTAGTGGGGCAGTTACCTGTATAAGCCTTTCTTTACTGGAACATCCAACAGGGATAATATACAACAGTCCTTGACATGGAGGATTGGTTCTGAGACAACTGCTAATTGTGAGGAGGTAGGAAGGCAGCTCGCGGCATCTTGATACATACAGTCCACGTTATCTGCAGGATCACTCTCCCGAACGACTTCTCTTACTCTCATTCTACATAAAGGCCAACACTCACTGTTTGATTGTCTGTTATGGCACTCTCCTAATCCTTCCATGATAACTCCAATACTCTAGACCAACGGGGGTAAAACGGGGTATTCTCCATTCTTTAGTAGATGGCATACCGCTCTGTTTCCTCCATATTGGGTAGGCCTAGGGAAGGCCTACCCAATTGTAATCCTCAGGTAGACTGGCTGGCTGTAGACACAGTCTAGACTGACTTGCTATCTGTAGAGAACTAACTAGACTCCTTTACTTGCACACTTTGCAAACACATATATATCTTTCATGCTCACATGACAACGAAGACTACACACAAACTGTTACATCTTCCAGAAATACCCAGACATTAACCTCTCATATGCTGCACCTGTGCAATAAACATAAATCACTGACAAGACACTTGCACAGTGCATCCACATTAAAGACATGACATGTATGGACATTTATGGAGGGGCCATATATATAAACACACACACACATATATATGTATATAGATATATACATATACACTTTGGGCCACAACAAACGCTCTATTCAACGGGGGTTAAGGAAATACCCAAGTGGGTGCAGCTCGGGCATCTCCGCGGTCCCATTGAAAGTGAATAGAGCACTAGCACACTTGCGTGACCAGCGCTCTATTCAATCTCCTTCTCACTGCGAGGGGTGCAATAACCCTGCAAAGAGGAGGGCAGGGGAAACGGCACCCCTGTTCTCGCGATCGGTGAGGGTCTACTATGGACAGGGGATAACTTGCAATTTTGATAGAACCCCTTTAAGTTGGCATGTGTGGTAACAAAGCACGAGTCTATAAATGTGGCAGAGGCAGGAGCACTGTCATAACAAAACTACATTTGCAGGTAAAACAAAGCCCTAAAACAGGCTAAATTCTGTACACAGGAAATTGGAACAGAAAGTAGTCAAACTAGATAATAAAATATGGCTATTGTTTTAACATGATGGAGGAAATTGTACAACCTATATAAGGGCGGAATGTTCATCAGCCGTTCAGAATTACTTTAAACAATAGTTTATTCACTACTAGACTGAAATATGAGCTTTCCAATATAGCCCATCATGTGCATCTAAGGCCGTGTTTACTCGGCAATTATAATCCGGATAGGCCATCAAGATCTCATTAGTGGGGGTCTGCTGCTCGGGACCCCTGCCGATCACCTGATTGAATGGACCGCGATACTTGTGCGAATGCTGCAGCCTCTTCACGGTTACATCTGAGCACAATTATGCTATATTCTTTATAGCAACCATATTGAATGCTACGGGCATGTTTGATAAAGTTCTCATGTTCAGATATAAACATTAATGAGGCTGCAGTTCTGGCAACTGATCGGCAGGGGCCCCAAGCAATGGACCCCTTATTGGTCAGATATTGATGGCCTATGCTTAGGACAGGCCATCAATTTTTAAAGTCTGGTAACTCCTTTAAACGGGAACTATTACTCTGGAGGCACAGAGGAGGCACTGTTTGGTGGCTATGTTACCTTGAGGGGGCACTGTTACTTTGAGGATGGAGAAAGGACATTATTTGGGGTTCAGCCACCTTGAGGGGACACTGTTCTTTAATGGGGCACAAAAATGGTACTGAGAAGGGTAGGTAGTGACAGGATGGGGGGAGTATAGAGAAATAAGTCATGACTGGAAGAGGTCTTCATGGCCCAGTTTGACATGAAAAGGGAAATGGACGACTGTAATCAAAAGAGACATCATCTGTGATCACTGGAGGTAACTGCACTACAATCACTATCACTGTGTAGAACTGCAGTCTGACTATTAAAGTTACAGGTATAGTAGAGCTGAACTGCTGTATTTAAGCTTGCCATGCCATAACAGTTGTCTTATAAATATGCTGTTTCTGATATATACATTGGAGACAATATAATATATACGTTTTCGTGGAGGAAGGGGGAGCCCAAGTTGAACTTTAGCACCCAAGCTCACCAGTCTTTAGCTACGGCCATGTCGAGCTTCCCCTATAGTGTCCAGAATATTGCAAAAAAACCATGCTGCACTATTTTTGTTTGTATCTGGGACAGAATCTGTGATACAGCAGCTTCTAGCACAAAAGTGAACGAATCCCTATCAATCCCTAATTAACCCATTAATGATGTGGCCTATTTTCCTGTTCAGAACTGCTTTTTTTTGTTTTTTGATTGCTGCATGCCAAGAACCATGACTTTTAACCATTGGCATAGGCCTATGATGGCTTGCTGGACAAGCGATTTTGATAGATGAGATCCAGTGTCATAAAATAAGAAATATTACACTCTGATTATCATGCACACAAAGCTGCTTTGTGTCTATTAAATAGCCAAAGCTGAGGACAAAAGACTTTTTTTTATAAATGGCTTTGTAGTTAGGTAGATGAAAAATACCAGGTGCTCCAGTGTAAAGCATCTGTAGGTTGTGTAACAATGCCAATACACTCATTGTAAAACCAATCCCTCCGCTAGAAGTTGTCGGAATGAAATGAAACTTTCTCTGTGTGATTGTGGTTTTGATATAAGTAAGTGATTACAATATCAGAGCAAAAGGATCAGTTATTGCAGAAAACTGATTCCTTGAAGGGAGGCTCAAGTACCCTACTGTACTGCCTCTAGCTTGGATACAAGATGTGATACGGGCAGGCATGGAAGCTCTGGTACACTGTTGTACTGCCTCTAGCTTAGATACAAGATATGATATGGGCGAGCATGGAGGCTCTAGTACCCTACTGTACTGCCTCTAGCTTGGATACAAGATGTGATACGGGCAGGCATGGAAGCTCTGGTACACTGTTGTACCACCTCTAGCTTAGATACAAGATATGATACTGACAAACATGGAGGTTCTAGTATCGTGTTGAAATGTCTCTAACTTGGATATGAGTTGTGATGCAGGCAGGAATTGAGGCTTTAGTACCCTGTTGTACCGCCTCTGGCTTGGATACAAGATGTTATATGGGCAGGCATGAAGGCTGTAGTACCCTGTTGGGCCACCTCGAGCTTGGATACAAGATGCGCCATATCAGTCAACATTTGCTGTAACTGAGCCTCTAGATCATACAAACTCGTAGGCTGTCAGAGTTGGTCTCCCAGATTATCCCATACATGTTCTATTAGCGATAAATCTGGAATGCGACAATATTGTAGAGACATTCTTGTGATCCCCTTGTGTGTGCGGCCGAGCATTATCCTGCTGGAAGCCACCATGAGTGGAACACATGTGGCTGCAGGATGTCCTGAACTTAGCACTGAGCTGTCATTGACCCTCGTACCACTACTAGGGGTGACCGAGTATTGTATGCGATGGACCCCTAAACAATCACACCAGCAGTGGGGACAGCAAATGCAGAATTGAGGCGCTCACCCTTATGTCTCCAGACACGCTAATGGCACCTGTCTACTAAGGCTGGGTTCACACGGGGCGGGTTTGCTGCGGAAATTCTGTGCAGAATTTCACCGCGGCAAATCTGCATGCGGCCACTAATCCCGGGATTAGCCAGCCATGTGGATGAGATTTCTCAGAAATCTCGTCTACACGGGACAGCAAATCCAATGCGGCTAAACCGGCAGAAGCCGCCGCTGCGGCGCGGATTTGCCAACCGCAGCATGTTCATTTTTTTTCTGCTGCGGCCACGCTCTCCTCTATGGGTTTTGAAGCAGCGGTTCTCCCGGTGGAAATCTCGCGTTTTTTCGCTGTGGCCAAACCGCGGGATTTCCGTCGGGAATCCGCCCAGTGAGAACCCAGCCTAATAATACCTGAGCCTGAGAAATACTGTTTCCTAACAAAGTAACAAATCCTATGATATTTTCTTTAAAGGGAATGTGTCATCAGAAAATTAATAAATCACATTTTGTGTTAAACATATTTTTTAGTATTTTTAGGGATTTTTTTTTCAATTTTCATAACAATTTATGTTTTTTATTTAATCCCTAAATCCTGTATTTTTCACACTGTCCACAGAGCCTAATACTAGTCTGTCACCCGTTTTGTAGGGAACATTTAGCAGCAGTCATCTCACTAAAGGGCCTCTTTCACAAAAAGATGATCGCTTAAAAGATGGCTTTTGAACGATCATTTTGCATAAACTACTAATTGGTACTAATGCCAAACAGTAGCTTTTTAATGCGTATGAGCCGCTGGGAGCTATATTCAGAGGGGGGGGGGGGGTCTGTTCTCTGAATACATCCCCTTTGTTCTGCCACAGGACTGACAGCTGAGATAATGCTATCAGCGCTCCCCGCGAAGAACACGGCGTGAAGTCTCTGCTATCAGCTCTTCTGCCGAACGATGGATTTTATGCCAAACATAATATCATCGTTCGGCAGAAAAGTGAAAGATGGGCACATTTTCATGCAACAATTATTGCTCAACAGATGGCTTTTGAGCAAATTTTGAGCGATAAACGTTGTGTATGAAAGGGCCTTAAAGGGGTTGTCCCGCGGCAGCAAGTGGGTCTATACACTTCTGTATGGCCATATTAATGCACTTTGTAATGTACATTGTGCATTAATTATGAGCCATACAGAAGTTATAAGAAGTTTTTCACTTACCTGCTCCGTTGCTGGCGTCCTCGTCTCCATGGTGCCGACTAATTTTCGCCGTCTAATGGCCAAATTAGCCGCGCTAGCGCAGTCCGGGTCTTCTTCTTTCCTCAATGGGGCTCCGTGTAGCTCCGTGTAGCTCCGCCCCGTCACGTGCCGATTCCAGCCAATCAGGAGGCTGGAATCGGCAATGGACCGCACAGAAGCCCTGCGGTCCACCGAGGGTGAAGATCCCGGCGGCCATCTTCAGCAGGTAAGTAAGAAGTCACCGGAGCGCGGGGATTCAGGTAAGCACTCTCCGGTGTTCTTTTTTAACCCCTGCATCGGGCTTGTCTCGCGCCGAACGGGGGGGGGGGGGGGGGGGGGGTTGAAAAAAAAAAAAACCTGTTTCGGCGCGGGACAACCCCTTTAATATCACAGTGACGATTACACTCATAGGCGACAACTATATGTAGATAACATAGGATCCACCATTCACAATTAGTGATTAGCTGTGACTGTCTACTCCCCCTCCCTGCAAAATGACTTCTGCACATGTCACAGAGCATGTCTAGAACAGTCTTCATACAAAATCAATGAGTCCCCTTCTGTCCACTGTGTGAATGGCCCATAAAGCACCCATAAAGCATATCTTCTAAATGCTGTTAAATATAGCTTAGGAAAGATGGTCACTCCCATAGTCATCTATAGACAGCAGAATGAAAACATGGAAAATTTTTCACTCTTTAGTTTTAACCCCTTAGTGACAGCCCTATCGTAAAACTACGTACTGCTGTTGCAGGACATGTATGGAGGGAGGTAGCGGCGCTATCTCCCTCCATATAGCGCGGGCATCAGCTGTTTATTACAGCTGACACCCGCGGGCAATAGCTGCGCTCGGCCGTTCGGCACACCTCTGTGCTAAATGCCTGTCACACACACACACAACTCTGCTACATACATTGTTCATCCCATACAACTGGGATCAGAAGCAGCACGTTACTGGAGATAAAGAACCTGTGATGACGTCACTGTCAAGCTCCGCCCCCTGATCACATGACAGTGACGCTAATCCCGAGTGAATGACTTACATGCTCCACCCCATATCACAAGACGGTGACGTCATCAAACCCCCTGCGGCCTCAGTTGCTGTGGAATACTAATGAACACCTAGCCGGGCAGCAGCTGTGAGTACAGGACCTGTAATGATTTTACCGTCATGTGATCAAGGGTGAAGCATGTAACTCCCTCACTGGGAATGAAGGACCTTTGATGACGTTACTATCATGTGTTTAGGGGCGGAGTATGTAAGTCACTCGCAAACACACTCACTCACGCACGGACGAACAGATCATCATTAGTATTTTGATACAGTTTGCTGCTGTCTTTCGCTACATTCTGACTAACATTTCTAACTACGCAAAAACCCTGCAGTTTAAGTAACAATTGCTTAAAGAACATTGTGTTAAACTTATTGATACATTTTAGAACTTTCTCCAAAGTTGTAGATAAATGTTTAAAAGAGTTGTCCAGCGGCAACGAAGGACACAGAGGACGTAGTGTAGCTAATTATGAGTCTGACCCTGTCCAAAGAACTGAGCAGAACAAGTGCAGCTTCAGGCCATGTCGGAGATGTGTCAAGTGGACATGGCTTAGAAGCTACCGAACTGCAAGCAAAGGAGTGTTAATGAGGACAAAAAAGCCACATTTGAATTAATCCTTTGCTACTTCCCATGTGTCCTTATGAACTCCGTCTGAATAAATTAGACAGTAAATCTAGAACACTTAATAAGAGCATCCGTATCGCATTGTCTTTTTTATGGGCTTCACTCATTTTCTACAGCATTTATTTTCAATAGTAGATGTTATAAGCGCTGCGGAATAAGTTGGCGCTATACAAATAAAGATTATTATGTTAATTTCAGTCAACATTTACACAGGATACGTGTGAGATAATTCAGGAAGCATTTAATTTGTATCACAGGTATTTTATCTTTTCTTTGGTCAAAATCTGAGTAGTTTTTAAGAGTAATTTCACAAAAACAAATGCAAACTCAGAAAATGGCAAACAATGACATGGACACGGGGTTAACCTCAATGTGTGTGTACTCACTATGGGGTAGTATAGGGTTGGTTACAGGTTTTTTTCAATGAGTACAAAAGGCTTAAATAGGCACTGCACTTTCAACAAACTTGTACCTGGTTAATAGCCAATGTGATAACTAGCAAAAGTGCAAATCACTTTACCTAAAATTATGTTGATCTTCTAAAAAGAAAATCCCTATAAAATGTTGGCCACTTCCTGCTAACTTGCTGTCCATTGCCTATGTCACGTGAAGTCTGTCTGTGGTAACAGAAACACCAAAAGGGATTATGGAAAGTGAGGGTGTTGGCTTGCTGCAGTCTCATGCTGCTCATAGAAGTCTATGTAGAGGAGATTGTGAAAAAAGGGAGTTACAGGAGGGAGACAGAGGCAGAAAGACTCATACACAGATGTGACTATAGCTTCTAGTAAAACCCCATTTGCACGGGACGTATTGTTAGGCGCACGATGCCCGACAGCGCGTCCCATTGATGCTCGCTGCTGTGCTGTTACACAGGAGTGAGTATCACTGGCATCACTCAGAGCACGGCCGGTAGTGAGGCGTGGAAGCCGGGGAGCATTCTCCCCCCAACCGCCTCCACTCACCACAAGCAGACAGTCATTCAGTCTTCTGCATGCATTTACACAGGACAACTATCGTTCAAACTCCCACGAGAGCGCAGGGATTTGAACAACTCTGAATATCGGCCCATGTAAATAGGCCTTAAAGGGGTTGTCCCGCGAAAGCAAGTGGGTCTATACACTTCTGTATGGCCATATTAATGCACTTTGTAATGTACATTGTGCATTAATTATGAGCCATACAGAAGTTATCAGAAGTTTTTCACTTACCTGCTCCGTTGCTAGCGTCCTCGTTTCCATGGAGCCGTCTAATTTTCAGCGTCTAATCGCCAAATTAGACGCGCTTGCGCAGTCCAGGTCTTCTTCTTTTCTCAATGGGGCTCCGTGTAGCTCCGTCCCGTCACGTGCCGATTCCAGCCAATCAGGAGGCTGGAATCGGCAATGGACCGCACAGAAGCCCTGCGGTTCACCAAGGGAGAAGATCCCGGCGGCCATCTTCAGCAGGTAAGTAAGAAGTCACCGGAGCGCGGGGATTCAGGTAAGCGCTGTGCGGTGTTCTTTTTTAACCCCTGCATCGGGGTTGTCTCGCGCCGAACGGGGGGGGGGTTTGAGAAAAAAACAAAAACCCGTTTCGGCGCGGGACAACCCCTTTAAGTGTTTTACTACACCTCACTGCTCGAAGTACATCTACATTTCTCAACAGTGCTGTATAATGTCCTCTATGATGGTGCTAGAGAGAGATATAGAAGAAGATATCCTGCTCTCCTGTGTATGCCTAGTATGGGAGACATCATAGCAGCTAGTCTCCACCGACCAGCTCAGGAGGAACTGAGAATTAGACACAGAGCATATCATATAATGATATGGACAAGTCCCTACATATCCAGCACCATAGCTCTATTTTCCACGCTGGGTCTGTGTTGACAGGCTGTAGTCAGCCTGTGTGCGGGACGTCACAGGCTGCTGCAGCCAATAGGAAACTTCAGCATTTGTCCACTTACCATTATACATTTTGCTGCTGACAGACTGTTTATAAAATAAGGGCATATTACGGCAGTAGGGATATACCATATATACTTGAGTATAAGCCTAGTTTTTCAGCACATTTTTTTATGCTGAAAAAGCCCCCCTCGGCTTATACTCGAGTGAGGAAAAAAAAACTGCAATACTCACCTCCCAGCCTGCGTCTGTGTCCCCGGAACAATGGTCTCCCCGGCGGTGCGGCAAGCTGCTTGAGAATTCTCCCCTCTGTCATCTCCCTGCCCAGCTTTGATTCCCCCGCCGTCAGCGCTGTGTAGGTAAGTGCTGTGATTGGATCGAGCGCCAGAAAATCACAGCCAGTGCTTGATCATTCACAGCCATTCAGTGGATGACATCACTGAATGGCTGTGATTGGTTTATCAAGCGCCGGCTGTGATTGGCGCTCGATCCAGTCACAGCGCTTACTTACACAGTGCTGACGGCGGGGGAATTCAAAGTCCAGCAGGAAGATGACAGCGGAGAGAATTCTCAAGCAGCTTGCCGCAGCGCCGGCTGGGAGGTGAGTATTGTATTTTTTCTTTACCCAGTATATACTCAAGTATAACTAGGCTTATACTCAAGTCAATAAGTTTTACAAGTTTTTTGTGGTAAAACTTAATGACTTGGCTTATACTCGGGTCGGCTAATACTCCAGTATATACGGTAATCAATAGTGCAGTACAATACCAAATGCAACACTAAACATTGGTTAATGTACCAACAGTTAAGAGAAGGCTGTCGCACACGGGCAAATTTGCATTGCGGAATCCGCAGCAAATACCGCCCATAGAATGCAAAGGAAAAGTGATTATTCCTGCACACTAAGGGAAGTCAATTGCAATTTCCTGATCTTGGAGGAAAAATGCCAGCATGTTCTATTTCTAGGCAAATCTGTGCAGGCTGCTTCCATTGAAGTCAATGGAAGCCGTCTAACCCACGGCCCTTCCGCAATCGTCATTCTGGAAAGGTCGCAGGATCCACATCATTGCCTAGTGACTGCATGGCATAATCTGTACTGTGCTGGCCCATCCATACGCAGCACAGATAAAGAAGACTCCGGACAGATACCCGGGGGTCACCGGCCGGGAACAGGGTCGGATTCTGCTGCGGCATCCCGCATGCGGAATCCGACCCGTCTGTGTGCAGGCGGCCTAAATTTTGCAATGCTAACTCAGTGTTAACCGAAGCTGAACCTATTTTTTTTTTTCGCATTTACTTTTCAATGTCTGACTTTTCAGTCAAGCTTTGAACCCAATCAAATTGAACCTAATCCGTCTTTTCTCATATTTATTATCAAACTCTGAATTTTCAGTCGATCTTTGTACCCAACCTGGTTTTCATCAATAATAGTACTTTTCATTGAACTCTAAATCCACAACTGAGCTCTATAGCTATAAGTGTACTTTTTCTTACGAATAGTGAGTTCTAGACATCTGACTCTGCATGCTACTTAGTGAGCTTAGTGGACCTTTCTGTCCCAATAATCCTGCAGATGCGCCCCCCTTAGGGACTATCGGTTTTCAGGGTGTGGATGCTGTTCTTGGATCCGCTGTGCTCCTTTAGGCGTCACTCTCTGAGTGTGTATGCCTTGGGAGACTGGCTAATCTGACCTTATATCCCATCCTGTATATCTGTATATGCGTCGCTCCTTTAACAGTTTGTTCTGCCTGTTGCTGCCTTGGCCCTATTAGTGTTAAGACAGTCCAGTATGTGGAGCAAGCACATTCTGGTCCTCTAGTGAGTAATAACTGTAATAAACCCAAATACTGGTGAAGTATTTGTCCTGTCTCTAGTTAACCTCTTTCCTGTGGATTGTGAATAACTTGCAATTACAAGGTACAACCCCTTTAAGTCTAAAATTAGTTATGTCACTAAGGGGGCTACATGGATTTAAGGCAAATAACTTATGTTCCAAATATATTTTCATAATATAAGACATGAATTCAAAATCTGCAATAAAAAAGTGACATTTGCAGAAGAGTTTTACCTATTTTATGTTAGGTCTGTTACTCGTGTCTGCCGCCCTCTTGCGGTTTCAGGCAGGCACGATCATCGCTCTGCTCCTCCAGTGTGCATGGATTCTATTTGACTGTTTTCTACCAGTACTGAAGGAATTGACCAATCGTCTTGTTCTCAGCCCAGCTGCAGGGTTAATAGGCATTACTCTCCTATTTAGGCTGGGCTGATGCAATCCTCTTTGCCTTAGTATTTGTAAGGACTGACGGTTCGCGGGTCCGTCGTGCCCGCACCGCCGGTCCGATCACACGTGCGGCCTTTGTGCGGCGCAGGGGAGCCCCGGTCCTCGTCACCTCCCCTGGCCGCCGGGCTCCGCCTCGCCGCCGGGTTGCTAGGGACGCGGTGGGTGTTGCCCCGCGTCGCGTCCTAGGTATCCTGGCAACCAATACGTGTGTCTCCTGTCCTGCCTCCTGCAGGGCTGGGGGCGGGTTCCCCAGTGCTGCTGGGTGCACTCAGCTGCTGTCAGGCTCCCCGCCCCAATCAGCTGCTGGGGTGGGAGCTCTGACAGCATTTAAACCTGCTGGTGTCTCCTGACCAGTGCCAGTGTTACTTTTGGATTTCCTGCTACACCAGCGTACTGCATAGTTCTGACTCCTGACTCCTGTTACTGACCCTCTGCCTTTGGACCTGACGTCGCCTTTGTTGCTGACCCGGATTGTCTGACTCTCCTTGCTGTTGTTTGTTCCAGTGTCTGTCTGTTCGTTAGTCCCCGCATCCCCCTTCCTTAGTGAGTGTAGGGACCGTCGCCCAGTTGTCGCCCTGGGGCTTAGCCCAGGGGGCAAGTAGGAAGGGACAGGGGTTGCGGGTATTTTCAGGGACCTCCAGTTTCCCGGACCCCGAGTCCTGACAGTAACACTGGCCGAATGGAAGTCGGATCCCTACATCCGACCAGCAACCTTGAAACCCACTATGGAGGCTGTGGCGGCCTTAGCCAACCAGGTACAGATTCTGACGGACCTGGTCCAGGACCTGACTGCTCGCCTGCAGCATCAGGAGCAGCGAGGGGCTTCTAATATGATGCAGCTCCCTGCCACTCCTGGTACGGTTTCTGAACCCCGAGCAACACCTCCTGACTTCTTTTCCGGGGAGAGAAGTCAGTTTTTTGTGTTCAGAGAAGGCTGCAAGCTTTATTTTGACCTCCGACCCCACACCTCTGGCACAGAATACCAGAAAGTGGGTTTCGTGATAACTCGCCTGAGGGGAGAACCCCAAAATTGGGCCTTCTCCTTACCAGCTGACTCCCCCACCCGACAGTCACTAGACGCCTTTTTTGCTGCTTTGGGCCAGCTGTATGACGAACCTGACCACGCGGCCTTCGCAGTCTCTAAACTCCTGGCCTTGCGACAGGGGCGGAAGGTGGCTGAGGACTATTGTTCACAATTTCGCCAACACTGCACGGAGTCTGGGTGGAATGACGCGGCCTTAAAGGATCTGTTTTTGACCGGTCTGTCGGAGGGCCTCAAGGACCTCTTGGTGGCACACCCGGAGCCTAGAACCTTGGAGCAAGCCATGTCTCTGGCCATCCGGGCTGACCGACGCTTGAGGGCCAGATGCCCGACTCGGACCAGCCCTGTCTGTACGTCTACACCTTCGGTGGTTCCGACCTTAACCCCTCCCTCCACAGAACCCATGGAGCTGGGAACCATGACCCCGAAGCAACGTCGGGAATATCGTCTCAGGATGAACCTTTGTCTCTACTGTGGGGAGCCGGGTCATCGCATTGTGACCTGTGAGAAAAAGCCGCGGCAGGAAAACTTCCGCTCCTAGGCAGCTGTCGGGAGGACTGTCTAGGAGCTAAGGTACTCCCTGTAAAGTCTAAAATGTTGTTGCCCTGCACCTTAGAATTCCGGTCTTTCTACCGTGCTGGGCAAGCGTTTCTGGATTCTGGAGCTGCTGCTAATTTTGTTAATTTTGAATTTGTTGCTAAACTGACTGAGTATTTTTTCCATGTAGACCCCCCTATTCTGGTCTCTGGTGTCGACTCTACTCCCTTGCAGGCTGGTCTTGTAAATCTGGTTACCCCGGAGTTACAGTTCACTATTGGGGCCTTACATACGGAGTCCTGTACATTTTTGGTTATGAAGAACCTGTCTGTGGATGTTGAGCTGGGGCTACCCTGGCTAAGGGAACACAACCCAGTAATTAACTGGGATACGTTGGAACTGGTCAAGTGGGGTTCTCGCTGTGACAGCCACGTGCGCCCAATGGGGGTGGATGTCTCCACCTGTGAAGGAGTTGAACTACCTGACTACCTCTCCGAATTTTCGGACATCTTTTCCAAACAGCTATCAGAAGCCTTACCTCCCCATAGAGAATGGGATTGTAAGATAGAGTTGATTTTCAACCAAATCCTACCATGGGAAAAAAGTATATACACCAAACGCAAGAGCAGCCAAAAATATTATGATATATGGCTGAGATGGATACACGCCCAGAGCCAGACGAGGAATGATGGAACCAATATATGAGAGGTGGAGGGGTGAGCCGTGTGGGTCGGCACCAAGGGGTTGGGGATCTGACCCGGGAGAGGAGAAGAGGTAAATAAGACACAGTAAAATAGGCATATGCCATATATAACGTTTATTGAACAAAATAGAGCTGCTCACATGACTAGTATACTGGGAAAACAAACTAGAAAGAATTGAGAGGACAGGGTAAGATAATATAAAGGGGAGAAAGAGAGACCAGACAATGGGCAAAGATATACCGCTACCCCTTGTAAGTAGCAAAAACAATCACTGAACCAATAAGATGACAAGAAAAAGAAGACAAAAGAAGATAAGCGGCACGAAGAAGGAAGAACAAAGGACGACACTAGAAACTGTTAATACCACCTAAGATAGACTGAGGAGATACAGAGACCTGTCATTTAAAGGACTAAATGTTGAGAGAGAGAGACTTTAGGGGGGGTGGGGGGGTGGGGGGTGAGAGGGGGGGGGAACAGGGGAAACAGTTATAAGTACAAAAATGATATAAAGACATGTAAAAGATGAAAAGTTGAATAAAAATATTTTCAATCAAAAAAAAGATAGAGTTGATTCCGGGGGCCAAACTTCCTAAAGGTCGCATCTATAATGTTACGGTTCCGGAGAGGGAATCTATGAAGGACTATATCCAGGATAGTTTGTTACGGGGGCACATCCGGCCCTCCGAGTCTCCAGTAGGGGCTGGTTTCTTCTTTGTGGAGAAAAAGGATGGGGGTCTCAGACCCTGTATTGATTACAGGGAGCTAAACAAGATCACTGTCAGGAACCAGTACGCCCTTCCGCTCATCCCAGACCTCCTCAGCCAGGTCACCGGTGCCCAGTGGTTCTCTAAACTCGACCTAAGGGGAGCTTACAACCTCATCCGTATTCAGGAGGGGGATGAATGGAAGACGGCATTCAATACGCCCCTCGGTCACTTTGAGTACCTGGTCATGCCTTTTGGGTTGTGTAACGCCCCTGCTGTATTTCAAGGTTTCATGAACTCAGTTTTCCAGGACATCATGGGGGTGTTCGTCGTAGTGTATCTAGATGATATTCTGATTTTTTCCCCTGACTGGGAGACACACCAAGTACATGTTCAAACGGTCCTGACTCGACTCAGGGCTAACCAGCTGTTTGCTAAGCTTGAAAAATGTGTTTTTGGGGTGCAGAAGATATCCTTTTTAGGGTATGTCATTACTCCATGGGATATCCAGATGGATCCGGGGAAGGTGAAAGCCATCACAGAGTGGGCCCAACCAATCACTCCAAAGGCCCTCCAGCGCTTCTTGGGCTTCGCTAATTATTATCGGAAGTTCATCAAGAACTTTTCTGTAGTGGCTAAACCCTTAACGGATCTCACCAGGAAAGGGGCAGATGTGAGTACCTGGTCTCCAGATGCGCTGGCGGCCTTCGCTACCCTGAAAGCTGCCTTTTCCTCCGCACCTGTTCTTGTCCAACCAGACCTGTCGTGCCCGTTTGTGGTGGAGGTGGATGCCTCTGAGTTTGGGGGCGGTCCTTTCTCAGGGGCCGTCTACACTCACAAATCTTAGACCATGCGCTTACTTTTCCAGAAAATTTTCCCCTACTGAACAAAATTATGATATAGGCAATCGTGAGTTACTTGCTATAAAATGGGGCGTTCGAGGAGTGGAGGCATTTCTTGGAGGGAGCACGCCATCAGATCATGGTACTCACTGACCATAAGAACCTGATATATTTAGATTCGGCTAAAAGGTTGAATGCTCGACAAGCTCGTTGGGCTCTTTTCTTCTCTCGTTTTAATTTCCTGGTTACTTACCGACCTGGTTCAAAAAATGTTAAGGCTGATGCTCTATCAAGGAGTTTTGGTATTCCAGAACCTCCCGAGTCGGAGCCTGAGACTATCCTTTCCCCTGGGGTGGTTCTCGCAGCTGTCTCCTCTGACCTCTCACCGCTAATTCAGGCTGCGCAGCAATCAGCTCCTGAAGCACTTCCAGAAGGCAAACTCTTTGTTCCGTTACCATTAAGGTTGAAGGTGTTAGAAGAGACGCATGCCTCGGTCCTGGCTGGGCACCCCGGTATCCGAGGAACGCAGGAATTACTTTCCAGAACTTATTGGTGGCCTCATATGAGTAGAGATGCTCGGGCGTTTGTCACTGCTTGTCCGGTGTGCGCCAGGGGGAAGAGTGTCAGGAGACGTCCTGAGGGGCCTCTTCTTCCCTTGCCCATTCCGCCCAGGCCCTGGACACATCTGTCAATGGACTTCATCACAGATTTGCCGCCGTCACAGGGGAATACGGTCATTTGGGTCATTGTAGATCGGTTCTGCAAAATGGCACATTTCGTTCCTCTGAGCAAGCTACCAAATGCCAAACTGTTATCTGACATGTTTATTAAGGAGGTGGTGCGGTTGCATGGGGTTCCTGAGGATGTTGTCTCAGATGGGGGTGTACAGTTTGTCGCTCGCTTCTGGCGAGCTTTCTGCAGGAAATTGAATATTGGTCTGTCCCTTTCGTCTGCTTTCCATCCCGAGTCGAATGGGCAAACTGAGAGGATGAATCAAGAATTAATCCAATACCTGCGACTGTTCGTTTCGGACAATCAACATCTGTGGGTTAACTTCCTACCTCTCGCCGAGTTTGCCATTAACAACCATGTAAATTCGTCTTCTCATGTGTCGCCGTTCTTTTGTAATTATGGTTTCCATCCTCTATTTTCTTTTTCTGCGCCCTCAGTCTCTGACACGCCGTCTGTGGACTCTGCCATTAATGAACTGTGCACAGTTTGGGCCCTGGTTCGTAAGAACCTTCAGGGTTCCCAGGATAAACTGCTTGGTCAAACTAATAAAAGACGCACGATCTCCGCACCGTTCGTGGTTGGGGAGCAGGTATTGCTGGCCTCAAAAAATTTGAGACTCAAGGTTCCATCCCTAAAGCTGGCTCCCCGCTTTGTTGGTCCGTTCACCATCTCCCAGGTGGTCAATCCTGTGGCGTACAGATTATCTCTTCCGCAGTCGTGGAAGATTCATGACGTCTTCCACAAGGGGCTGCTGAAAAAATATGTAACCCCAGTTCTGCCCGCCCAGAGCCCGCCCGCTCCTACTCTTGTACAGGGGGAACTGGAGTATGAGGTAGAGCGTTTGATTGATGCTCGGCGTGTGAGAGGTAGTTTGCAATACCTTGTACATTGGAAGGGTTTCGGCCCTGAGGACCGTACATGGATTCCTGCCCGGGACGTACATGCACCCCTATTGGTCCGACGGTTCCACAGAGCCTTTCCCCTCAAGCCTGCTCTGGGCCGTGGGGGTCCAGTGTCCCCCCGTAGAAGGGGGGTACTGTAAGGACTGACGGTTCGCGGGTCTGTCGTGCCCGCACCGCCGGTCCGATCACACGTGCGGCCGCTGTGCGGCGCAGGGGAGCCCCGGTCCTCGTCACCTCCCCTGGCCGCCGGGCTCCGCCTCGCCGCCGGGTTGCTAGGGACGCGGTGGGTGTTGCCCCGCGTCGCGTCCTAGGTATCCTGGCAACCAATACGTGTGTCTCCTGTCCTGCCTCCTGCAGGGCTGGGGGCGGGTTCCCCAGTGCTGCTGGGTGCACTCAGCTGCTGTCAGGCTCCCCGCCCCAATCAGCTGCTGGGGTGGGAGCTCTGACAGCATTTAAACCTGCTGGTGTCTCCTGACTCTCTTGTACCGCGTACCCTCTTGTTACTGACCCGGATTGTCTGACTCTCCTTGCTGTTGTTTGTTCCAGTGTCTGTCTGTTCGTTAGTCCCCGCGCCCCCCTTCCTTAGTGAGTGTAGGGACCCTCGCCCAGTTGTCGCCCTGGGGCTTAGCCCAGGGGGGCAAGTAGGTAGGGACAGGGGTTGCGGGTATTTTCAGGGACCTCCAGTTTCCCGGATCCCGAGTCCTGACAGTATTGATGTGGGTTTGCTTCAGACACTCAGCATATCTTTCTGTATCTGTTTATTCTGTATGTTATTAGTCTTGTGCTTTTGCCTGTGTGAGTTTGTCCATTTCCTTCCAGTCTGTGCATCATTCCTGTCTCTGTGGTAAGTCAGTCCTGTTCTGTGTGCCCTATGTTCAGTACATCGTCCCTGTGTCCTGTCAGGGATAGTTAGCCCCAAGGTTCCAGTGCAGGGCCGTTCTTATCAGGACGCCTACCCTGCTTTTAGGCAGGGGTCTTCCTATCATTCTGTTTGCTAAGGGCAAGATTTCACGTCTGAGTTTGCCTTGGAGCTGGGGTCAGCAGCCAGCCACACCAGATCTGGTCCAAAAGCCAGGCTAGTTTGGTTAGTACAGTGGGTCCACACTTAGAGTCCCTAATGTTTTAATGTGATTTTTTTTTTGGAGGGGGGAGGGGGGGGGGGGGTTAAAATGTCCTCACACTTGAATGTTCACCAAACGGCCTTCTGATTTTATTGCTTTGACTTGAAATAGTTTGACATTTCCACAAACGATGAGATTTATAATTTAGCGTTTTCTAAGTACTAATGTTTGTGAAATGTTATCACATCTGATAATGGAAATGGGCTTTTCCCTTTCACAAACTGCTGTGAAAGTTTGTATCTGAATTGATAACCATCTCAGGATACCTCATGCTGTGTTCATGCTGGGTTCATGTTGCCAGCATCAAACCTTGTGCTTTAAACGTGGATTGGTACCTGAATGTCCTGCAGACAACGGTGGATGACTTCCTGGATGTCCCTATCATAGCAGAAGGAGGCCACTTCCTGTACACTCTACTTACTTCACCCATAGCAGCGGTCTCATGGGACTTAGAATGATGCAGAATGTAGATTTCAACTTTTCAATTGGTTTTTACTTTCTATCTCTTACAGGGGCCACAACACAAAATTTAAATCTATATTCTGGGTCCTCCAAGGGCGCGAGATGACATGCATGGATGACATGCATCCATGTCTTCCTATTCAAATACACTAATGTTATTTCTATATAAGACACCAGTATTGAGGTATAGCACCGGATCCGTCTTTTTGACTCCAACCTGTATATTTGAATTATGAATCGTTATATGGTTATCCTTGCTGGTATTATTATATGGACACTGTATGGATGCTGAATTATTGTTATTGGTACTAATAAATGAACAATGATAGAACTGGTACTGGTTGGGCTACTATATTGACACCAATACGAGGTGGCACATTTCTAAAGCCACTAATATGATTGCTAGAATTATGAGCACTAATGTCGCTAGTTGATACTGACAGATTTGCCTTGAATAGCAAAAACATCCCTCTTTTGGGCATTATAAAAAGAGATATTTTTTAGTATTGTTTAAATTATGTGGTCTTCATGAATGGTTCATCTGGAGATAATTACTGTCTAAGGATTTAAAAGGATATTTCCATCTCGGCCAAACATGATGAATACCAGCCTTTACGCGGCAGCCATGGAAAGTGACATACTCACCATTCTACGTTGTTTCCATAATTCCCATAGAAGTGAACAGCATAGAACAGCCAATTTGGCTATTACCATAATCCCAGCCACCTTATGGACACGGAGATGAGCTGGGGCAGGGTTAGGGGACTCCCGTTCTGATGTTAAATGCGGATCCTAAAGGTGGGATGTGCATCTATCAGACATGGTATATCCTATGGGTATTGCAATACATTTCTGAGATAATATTAATCTTTATATAGCACCAACATATTCCACAGCACTTTACAAGTCAGAGGCTACATAGACAAAATAAGACATAATGTACAGTATTAAACCATTAGTAAGTTTGAACAATAAGAGTGATGGTCCTGCTCACAAAAGCTTACAGACTATGAGGAAATAGGGGTGACACAAGGAGTATAAGTGATTGTTCTATACAATAAAATCACAGAGGTGAGAGAAAAAATGTACAATGACATAACTCATAGAAAAAGAAGCCAAATATGCATCACCTGATACTGGGTTGTGTTGAAGGGCTGCACATTAGGCTGCACTGAACATTTAGCTCCCTTATATTGCAATCTGGTTTTTTGCATGCTACTAGGGAATATGATGATTGAGGCAGCCCTGCAGTATCAGGTGGTGCCTATTTGGCTTCTTTTTTGTGAGTTATGTCCTTGTTCTATACAATGGGCCAACCATCTTTTAAATTATTGAGTACTATACATAAAGCTATATGAACCTGGTACCTATATGAACGGGTACATGTCCTGGGTAAAATCAGCGGTGAGCATGCAGGTGGCCAATACAACCATGGAGGAGTTGATAAGGCAGCTGGTGCAAATGAACATGCAGTAACAGAAGGCTCAAGCAGAGGTAATGCAAGCGCAACAGAAAGCAGTTACCCAGCAGCAACTAGCACAACAGGAGACAAACCAACTTCTGGTAAAGCAAATGGCCTTGCTAACTGAGGTGGTGCAGGCCAAAGAGACTGTAGATCCCTCTAGGCAACATGCACAGATGGACGCTTAAAAACAGTAAGAGGGACATTGCAAAAAATGACGCCACAAGATGATGTGGAGGCCTACCTCGCCATTTTTGAGCGGGTGGCAAAGAGGGCGCAATTGCCTCGAGCGGTGGACGGAGGTGTTGGCCCTGTACTTAATTGGAGATCCCCAGAAGGCGTATTATGATTTGGCGCAGCAGGATGTCCGGGAATACTCCAAGTTAAAAGCCGAAATCCTTGCTCTTCTGGGAGTCAGCACGGCAGTCAGAGCACAGTGGGTGCATACTTGGAAGTATTCTCCGGAGAAGCCACCCCGGTCTGAAATGTTTGACCTGCTTCATCTGGCTCAAAAATGGCTACAGCCAGAGACCTAATCACCTGCTCAGGTTGTCGAAAAGGTGGTGATGGACCGATTTGTGCAGTCCCTGTCTAGGCCCATGCATCGTTGGGTTGTCCAAGGATATCCCACGAATGCAGATGAATTGGTGGGCCTTGTAGAGAGATATCTGACAGTGGAGGAGGCGCTTCCCACTGCAAGAGCTGGATCTCGTGGTGTCAACCCTGGGTTGGATGCCCGGAGGAAGGAATCCCGGGTCAGCATGGAGGAGAAGCCACAGAATCCGCGGGGAGCGATGTCCGTCAGGAGGAGCCAAGTCACCCCGCTGCGGTGCTGGGAATGCCAGGAGCCAGGACATGTTGCAGCCCACTGTCTAGCAAAAACAGAGCCCATGGACTGTACATATGGTCGGCGATGTTCATGGTTTGCACATCCAGTATGCAGTGCGTTGCCGGCCAAGGACCCACAGCCCCAGAGGTGCCAGGTAAAGGTGAACGGGGTCAAGGTGTCGGCCTTGCTCGACTCCGGGAGCTTGGTCACGCGATCAGGGCCTCCCTTCCCCATGTGTTACTCCAGGGGGAAAAACTGGGGGTTATTTGTATACATGGTGACACAAAAGGGTACCCAGTTGCACAGGTATCCATAGACACTAACTCTGGAGTGTGAGCACACAAGGTTGGGGTAATGAAGGGTTTGATCCACCCGGTTATCCTTGGGAGAGACTTCCCCCTCTTCTGAAACTTATGGACCAATTTGTTACCAGCGGGTAACCAGGACAGTGGAGTCCCTAATGACGAGTTGCCTTTTGCAAGGGTAACTGAGGACGAGGAGCTGTCAGAACCTCAGATGATTGATCTTGAGGTGGCACGGGGTAATTTTGGATCTGCTCAGATTAATGACCAGACTTTGAAATATGCATTTGAGAATGTGTCTGTTAAAAAAGGTGCACCGCATAGTACAGGGGCGGTAGAGAGCTTTCCTCACTTCGCCGTCAAAAATGAGTTGTTGTACAGAGGGGTCAAAATTAGAGATGAGGTACTGGAGCAGCTTCTAGTACCTGGTTTTTATAGACACACAGTCTTACACTTGGCACACACGCACATATTAGGGGGCCACTTGGGGGCTGAAAAAACACAGGAGCGCATCTTGCAGAGTTTCTTCTGGCCAGGCTGCTACAAGGAAATAGCAGAGTTTTGCCAATCCTGTCCCACCTGCCAGGTGACCGCTCCTGCTCCACATTTTAAGAGCCCGTTGGTCCAGTTACAAATAATTGAAGTGCCATTTGAACGGGTTGCCATGGACCTTGTAGGGCCTTTGGTAAAGTCGGCTAGGGGTCACCAGTATATTTTGGTAGTAGTTGACTACGCAACCAGGTACCCAGAAGCAGTTCCACTGAGGAATACTTCCTCCAAAAGTATTGGAAAAGAATTGTTTTATATATTTTCCAGAGAGGGTATACCAAAAGAAATACTAACGGACCAGGGGACTCCATTTATGTCCAAAGTGATGCAGGAACTCTGCAAACTGCTGAAAATTAAGCAGTTATGTACCTCTGTCTATCATCCCCAGACCGACGGGTTGGTAGAGAGTTTTAATAAAACCTTAAAAAGTATGTTGAAAAGGGTGGTAGAGAAGGATGGACGAGACTGGGACTGTCTGCTTCCCTACCTGCTCCTCTCCATCCGAGAGGTCCCACAAGCATCCACGGGCTTCTCGCCGTTTGAGTTGTTATATCCACGACAACATGGATTGCTTGATATTGCCAAAGAAATGTGGGAGGCTGAGGTTACTCCGCATAAAAGTGTGGTAGAACATGTGGCCCAGATGCAAGACAGAATGGCTAAAGTCATGCCCCTGGTGAGAGAGCACCTCCTCAGGGCTCAGGAAAGCCAAGGTCGTGTGTATAATAGAACGACAAAGGTCAGGCAATTCAGTCCGGGGGAGCGGGTACTAGTGCTTGTCCCAACAGTAGAGAGCAAGTTCCTGGCCAAGTGGCAAGGGCCCTATGAGGTCGTAGAGAAAGTGGGTGAGATCAACTATAAAGTTCATCAGCCGGGGAAAAGAAAACCTCTACAAATATATCATGTGAACCTGTTGAAAGCCTGGAAGGAGCGGGGCTCTCTGGACAGACCATGTTTGGCTATGGAGTCAGCGAGTGACATCCATGATGTGACAATAGCTGAGGCATTGTCAAAGTCCCTGGTACAACAGTGTAAACAGTTTCTGCAGCGCAATAAGGACCTATTTACTGACCTGCCGGGTCGCACCAAGGTCATTGAACATGAGATTCTCACAGACCCCCAAGTAAAAGTTTGCCAAAACCGTATCGAATTCAAGAGGCTCGTAGAGAGATAGTGTCCGCTGAAATAAAAAAAAATGCTAGAACTGGGGGTAATCGAGGAGTCTAAGAGTGGATGGTCAAGCCCACTAGTGCTGGTGCCTAAACCCTCAGGGGAATGGCGGTTCTGTAATGATTACCAGAACCTCAATGAGATATCAAAGTCAGATGCCTACCCCATGCCCAGGGTGGATGAACTAATTGAGAGGTTAGGCCCAGCCAGGTACATTACCACCCTAGATTTAACAAAAGGGAATTGGCAAATTCCCCTCACAAAGGAAGCTAAAGAGAAGACGGCTTTTTCAACTCCAGATGGCTGTTTCCAATATAGGAGAATGCCTTTTGGTTTGAAAAATGCCCCTGCCACGTTTCAGAGGGCGATGGATAGATTGCTAAGTCTCCATAAATGATACGCAGCAGCTTACCTGGATGACGTTAGCCGGGATTGGGAAAGCCACCTCTGTAAAGTTCAGGCGGTACTGGACTCTTTTAGAAGAGCAGGTTTCTCGATAAACCCCAAAAAATGTGCCTTAGGCATGGAGGAAGTTAAATACCTTGGCTTCATAGTCGGAAGGGGTTTGGTAAAACCCCAATGCAATAAAGTAGAGGCCATACAGAACTAGCCCCAACCCCTGACAAAAAAAACAAGTGAGAACCTTCCTGGGGATAGTAGGCTATTACCGATGTTTCATCCCTGATTTTGCCTCTATGGCAGCCCCATTAACAGAACTCACGAAAGGGAGATGGTCGGTAATGGCACAATGGTCGCCAGAAGCAGAAAATGCATTTGTAGAATTGAAACGTGCATTGTGTCAGCAGCCTGTGTTGGTGGCGTCTGACTTCAAGAAAGCATTTATAGTCCATACAGATGCGTCTGATGTGGGTCTGGGAGCCGTTATGTCACAGGAGGTTAATAGGGAAGAACATCCTGTCATGTTTTTAAGCCGGAAGCTTAGCCCCTGCGAGAAAAATTACGCAATAGTGGAGAAAGAGGCCTTGGCAATAAAATGGGCACTAGACGCACTGAGATATTACCTACTGGGGAGGAAATTTAAATTGGTCTCAGATCATGCCCCCCTAAAGTGGATGAGCAAGAGGAAAGGGAACAACGCCAGAGTAACAAGGTGGTTCCTGGCCTTACAGGAGTTTGACTTTGAAGTTGAACACAGGCCAGGAAAAGCCAATGGTAATGCGGATGCCCTCTCAAGGGCGCATTGTTTGGGGGTTGGTGCCAAGCCCCCTGGCTTGGGGCAGAGGGGGGTTGGGGGTATGTAGTAGAGTGAGAGATAAAGTGTGGGACAGACGGTACATATCACAGAGACTACTAGCATCTGTGAGATAAACCCGGTCAGTCTCTCACTCCAGTACTCAGTTCCACCTGGCCCAGACAGGTGAGGTGCATAAATGGGTGCAGGTTGCAGTGTGAAAGAGGTGTGTCCTGTGTGAGCAGCAGAGGCTCACAGAGAGTGCTGAGCTAGAGACACTGCACCACGCTGCTGGGAAGGTTTGCTTTACTTTGCCCTATTGGAGTTTACAAAGACTTTTGTGTTACTATTGCTGGACTGCTTATTTAACCCCTTGAGTGGCACACCCGGAAATTTTCCTGGACGAGCTCTACTGCTCATAGCGACATAGCCCGGAAGATTTCCGGGCTATGTATCACTATGGGAGCTGCAGAGCACAATGCCACAAGCTGTGACAGTGTGCTCTGCCTGCACAGACCCACAGAGAACAAAGCAAGGGCTTTGAAAAACAGAAGCAGAAGATATTGCCGATCTGCCGGCAATCTCCTGCTTTGTTTACAGGTTGCCATAGAGACCATCGGCTTGTCAGAAGCAAGCCGATGGTCTCTGTGGCAGGGAGAGCTTGGTGCTTGGCTGTGAGAGGACAGCTAGGTACCTGCTCTTACAGCAGAGATCAGAGAAAACCTCCGATCTCTGCTGTGTTAACCCTTTACATGCGGCAGTCTATGTGACTGCAGCATGTAAAGGGCTGTCACTGCAGCATGTAAAGGGCTGTCACCATTGGACCCCCGGAATGTGATCAGGGGGTCCTGATGGGTCCCTGTGGAAGTCCCCTAAAGGGACAAAAAAAAAAATTTAAAAAATTACAAAAACACTTGTCTCCCTTTACTTTGTAAAAAATCAAAAATACAATCACACATGTGGTATCCATGCATCATAATGACCCAGAGAAGGAAGTTAATACATTATTTAACCCCTTAATGACATGGCCCCTGTTTTTCTTTTTCCCCCATTTCCTTTTTTCCTCCCCCCTGTTTAAAAAATCACAACTTGTCCCACAAAAAACAAGCCCTTATATGGCCATGTCAATGGAAAAATAAAAAAGTTATGGCTCTTGAGACGCAACTGCAAAATTAGTTGAAATTCAATGATTAGACCATTTTAAAAAACCTGCCGTGGTGGGCACGACAGGGTGGTAGGAAACCCGCCACTCAAGGGGTTAAAAGGACTTTCCTTGAACTTTCTGTTATCTGGAGAATGCCAGTACTTTTTGTTTTGTTCATCAAGTTTGAATAAAGACAAGACGCTCAGCATTTGGTCGTGTCCTGGTGTGTTTCCCCCTGCATTGCTACAATTGGTGGAGGATGCGCTGGCAGTAAAAGACCCACGGGTACATGTCCTGGGTAAAATCAGCAGTGAGCATGCAGGCGGCCAATACAACCATGGAGGAGTTGATAAGGCAGCTGGTGCAAATGAACATGCAGCAACAGAAGGCTCAAGCAGAGGTAATGCAAGCGCAACAGAAAGCAATCGCCCAGCAGCAACTAGCACAACAGGAGACAAACCAACTCCTGGTAAAGCAAATGGCCCTGCTAACCGAGGTGGTGCAGGCCAAAGAGACTGTGGATCCCTCCAGGCAACATGCACAGATGGACGCTTAAAAAAAGTAAGAGGGACATTACTATTACATTACTATTGCTGGACTGCTTATTTAAAAGGACTTTCCTTGAATTTTCTGTTATCTGGAGAATGCCAGTACTTTTTGTTTTGCTCATCAAGTCTGAATAAAGACAAGACGCTCAGCATTTGGTCGTGGCCTGGTGTGTTTTCCCCTGCACTGCTACAGCTAGGTCCCACTTAAAATATGTATTTTTAGGGAACGCTTACAACTGTGGGCATTGGGAACTAATCTGATGTCTGGGGTAGAACATTCCAGAGAACTGGTGCAGCTCGGAAAAAATCCTGGAGACCGAAGTGGGAGGTTTGGATGAAAGAGTAACTTAGTCTAAGGTTGTTAGTAGAGTGGACGGCACAAGTAGGGTTGTAGGCAGAGATGAGGGAGGAAATATAGGTGGTGCAGTGCTGTGGAGAGCTTTATGCATGACAGAGATTAGTCTAAATTGTACTCTACATACAGGCAATCAGGCAACCATTCCGGGTCCAATAATGTATGATACGGGAACATCTCTTTAAGTGTATTATATCAACATTACTACTCTGTTTCTGTTATTTCAAATCTAATAGTGTAGATAAAATTTTTAAATGTAAGCTATGTGCTGTACAGCAGAGATCATTACTCCCACAATACCCAGGAAATAGCAATACAGTATTAGTTATCATAATGTAGAAAATTATTCAGAATAGTACAGAAATGTGAAGAGATGATTTAACTTTATTGTGCAAATATATGTGGTACATTCCTCTGATATTTGGTGGAAAGCTGTCTGAACAAGGTCAGCAATACTTTCACTAATTCAAAGGGTTTACGTGATCTACAGTAACAGATGCCAAAGCTTTAAGGCGGGTTCAAAGGGAGCAGATTTGCCAAGAAGTTTCCATGTGGACCTTTCCGCGGCATTTATAATAGCAGCAAACTGGATGAGATTTTGGAAATCTCGTCCACAAGCTGCAGAAATAATTCACACAAAACCCATACTGAACTTGAAATCGAGTGTGGAATCCAATTCCGCAGGATGTCAATTTTATCGCTGTTTAAACTGTACAGAAATACGCGATAAAACCTACTTCAAAATCTGTACCAAATGGTGCGGGTTTAGATGCAGTCTTTCCACTGCTGATCTGTAGCGGAATACCGGCTTCATTCACATTTCCGTATTTGTGCACGCACATTTCGGTTGTGCAAAAAATGATAGAACATGTTCTGTTTTTCGGCGTATTTGCACACCAAAGATCCCCATTGAAGTCAATGGGGATGCTCAAGTGCACATGCAACATGCAAGGAGATGCGTGATACACTATATAATTCCGCTGAAAGAAAAACACATCTGGAACCAATTAGATAAATGAGCCATTTCAGCGTTTATATCCTCTGCGCAAAAAAACATGCCTTGCTGGCAGAAAATGACGGTAAAATACCCTGACGTGTGCAAAAAATCCTTGTTTGTAGTGCGCAAAAGTTGCGCTGAGGCATGTGCAATTGCGCATATGTCCGGGTGAAGCGGGTCTAAGTTTTTGATATGAATGGAATACCGAATTCATATTAGGCATGGCCTCTTTTATTCCTCCCTGTACTAAGCAGTAAGCTACAAATTCATCGAAAACTTGGTATGCCGTCCCAGATCATACTCTGTGAGTGTTAGTAGCTGCAGTTAGTTTTCTGCCCCCTTGTGGATGCATGCAACTATTCCTTCTTTGGAAAAATGTTCTGTTTGTTGTATACAGATTTGTAAGGGGACGGAGAAAGTTAACCAAGTGTAGTTGTGTAAATGCTGTAGTTGTAGAGATGACGTGATAGTGTTTACCTGGGAAAGTGATAGAAAAACTAAAATTTATTAGGATAAAGGCTAAAGCGCATAATGTTTAATATGCTAATAAGGTAGTGATGGGCTATTATTGCAGAACTGCTGAGGATTACCGTATATTGTAGATGTCCATTATACAACTGATTGTTATTGCAACTGATACTGATTAAGTATAACTGTGCAGTTAGTGTTTTGTAAAGTCTCTGTTGTGGCCTCTCTTGACGTTGTATGTGTGGTCTTTAACCTAGACCTAGGCCTCTATGCTGCACGGGGAATATGCATTGAATGGATGAATGGTGGGGCATGTCTTGCCCTGCAGTACGGTGCCTGTTTTGATCTATAAGGCTGGATGTGGCACACAAGTTGTTTGTTGCAACAGTGGGGAATTGCAGAATGCATGTGTGAGGTCGAAGCAAGGTTGAGTATCGAGTTGGTAGCCACAAGAGGAAACCTAGGAAACCTGTTGAGTGGTTGGGAGCAGCGTGAATGTGTGAGCTGTGAGAGGATTACCTGTAGCCTTCCCATCAGAACTACAGTGCCTGGACTGTTGAGCTGTAGTAGCTCCAGTCAGTGACCTGCAGCCTTGCACCATGAGAACAGTGAGTGTGAACCATTGAGAGATGTGTTGAGCGTCCACAGAGTCATGTCAGGTCTGCTACCCCTTAGTGACCAAGCGTGTTTGCGCCTTAATGACCAGGCCAAATTTTGGAAATCTGACATGTGTCACTTTAAGGCTGGATTCACACGTACGTATATCGGCTCGGCTTTCACGCCGAGCCGATATACGTCGTCCTCATCTGCAGGGGGGGGGGGGATGGAAGAGCCAGGAGCAGGAACTGAGCTCCCGCCCCCTCTCTGCCTCCTCTCCACCCCTCTGCACTATTTTCAATGAAAGTAGGCGGGATGGGGCTAAGTTTTGAGAATTGGCCCCGCCCACACCCCGCCTCTCCCCATTGCAAATAGTGCTTATGAAGCCCTTCCCTGAAACGCCATTGATGGCTGCCGGGCTCAGTGGCGACTTCTGCCGCTGTCCCCTGCTCTGTAACGCTGCCGAGCTATGAGCAACCAGGGATTTCAAATCCCCACCTGCTGGTAGCTCTGATTGTGATTGGCTGAAGCACTTTAGCCAATCACAATCAGAGCTACCAGCAGGCGGGGATTTCAAATCCCCGGCTGCTGATAGCCCAGTATTACAGAGTCAGGGACAGCTGCTGAAGGCGCGACTGAGCCCTGGCAGTTGACAGGAGCTGAGTTTTTTTGTTTTTTTTTACACTATTTTAAATGGCTTTTCAGGGAAGGGCTTATGAAGCGCTTCAGCCAATCACAATCAGAGCTACCAGTAGGTGGGGATTTTAAATCCCTGGCTGCTGATAGCTGATCTACAGAGCTGGGGACATTCAGGAGAAGACGGGAGGTGAGTATGTATTTTTGGGGGGTGCATGATTTTTTTTTTTTTCTGGCAATTGTGTCATTTTAAAGACAGGTTTTTTTGTACAGCACACATATGAATGAAGAGGTTCACCGCAAATGGATCCCCCTGTTTGTCCCGTGTTCAGAAACACACACATTGTGGCGCTAATCTACTTACAGGACACATGGCTAGGCCTGTAATAGAGGGAACACCAATTAGATTTCAGGGCATAACTGAATAAATTCCAGGCCCCATTGCTCAATTGTGCAGAAAAAAAACCTGACTCCCTAAAAATAATCCCCCCACCTCCCTTTTTGGCATTCCCTAAAACTTCGATTAAAGCAATAATGTAAATTGTGTGTTATGTCTGAAAACTGGGGCAATTATGGAGTCTGGTTGGGATGTGCACATGGGGCAATACAATTGTGTATCCCTCCTCCTCCCATGCTTTTTTGGGGGGGGTATTTCTTGACTTCAGCAGTAGGGATGGGGTGTAAAAAGTGGTGCTTTATGAGGCTTCATGAACTTGCTGTAGTTCGGGGGTCTCAAACAGAAGGCACGCAACAAGCTGCTCCTGGAACTGCTGGAAGGTGAGCGTTCCTGGGGCTTCTTGTAAATTACGTAGGCATTACAGGTAGCAGTCTGAATAATGCCCATAACCGCGTACTCACACAGATAGTCGTGCGCAGTACACCTTTTTTAAAAAATTATTTCTCATGCTGTCACTTAGCGATGACCCGGGTACCTGCAGCTGGTACACAATGTAGTTGCGTATGGGCTGCGGTTATATCTGTGACCATGGAGCACAATGTGCTCTTTGTTGCATATATCCATTGTAAAATAGAACATGCTGTGTTCTGTTTTCTGCAAGTGGATTTGGTAATTTCGAACCCACTAATGTGAGTGAAATTGTGTAATCCAATGTATTTGACTGATCCACGTATGAATCAAACGCATGCGTAATCCACAATTTCTATCCGGTCATGTGAGATCATTACTAGAGATGAGCGAGCATACTCGTCCGAGCTTGATGCTCGTTCGAGTATTAGGGTGCTCGAGATGCTCGTTACTCGAAACGAGCACCACGCGGTGCTCGTCTCGATTAAACGAGCACTGACCATTGAATTCAAAGGAGCCGGCAATACAGCCGGCTCCATTGAAAGCAATGGGCTGCCGGCGATCGCACAATGAATTTTCGGGAAGGGCTTAAATATATAAGCCCTTCCCTGCAATTCATCCAGAAATGTGTAAAAATAAAAAAAAAATATATACTCACCTGGTCCCGGCAGATGGAGTTCAGCTGCGGCCAGCTGGCAGTTCTCCTGAACTGCTCTGAACAGCTGTGAATAGTATTCAGCAGCTGGGGATTTAAAATCCCCGCCTGCTGAATGAGCTGCCTCTGATTAGTCACAGCCTGACCAATCAGAGGCAGATCTCACTCACACCCATTCATGAATTCATGAATGGGTGAGTGAATGCTGCCTCTGATTGGCTCAGTGCAGCTCTCAGCTGAATGACAGCAGTTCAGCACCACAGTGCAGGGGACAGCAGGAGAAGACAGCGGCTGTGCCCTGGCAGCTGAAAGGAGGTGAGTATCTATTTTTTTTGTTTTTTTTAAATCACTTTTAATTCATTTCCAGGGAATGGCTTATATGTAAAGCCCTTCCCTGAAAAAGAATTCAGGTGTGCCAGCGGACCATTGTCTTCAATGGAGTCGCCAGCAGCAGCAGCGGCTCCATTGAAGAGAATGCCTGCATTTGTATTCTTTTTTACACTAAAATCTTTCTTTTTCAGGTAAGGGCTTATATTTTTAAGCCCTTCCCAAAAATTCATCCCACGCTCGCCGGCAGCCCATTGCTTTCAATGGAGCCGGCTGTATTGCCGGCTCCATTGAATTCAATGGGCTAATATTGTTTTTCGCTGCCACAGCTGTTACAGCTGTGGCAGAGGAGAACGATCTTAATGCGGACATAATTTTTTTTTTTTTTTTTACACATTTTAGGATGATTTTCAGGTAAGGGCTTATATTTTTAAGCCCTTCCCGAAAATTCATCCCGCGCACGCCGGCAGCCCATTGCTTTCAATGGAGCCGGCTGTATTGCCGGCTCCATTGAATTCAATGGGCTAACATCGTTCTTCTCTGCCACAGCTGTTACAGCTGTGGCAGAGGAGAACGATCGTTATGCTGACAGTGCAGGGGGGGGGGGGGTCTCACTCTTGCCACTATTGTGGCTTAATAGTGAGACCTCGGAGCCCGAAATGCAGCCCTGCATGTTGCTCCTCGCCTGCCCTATCCATTTCTGTGTTTTTTACATGACTTTGGTGATTTACCAAGATTTTCACAAATGAAAACCTTAGCGGAGCACCAGTCATATACAAAAATGCTCGAGTCGCCCATTGACTTCAATGGGGTTCGTTACTCAAAAAGAACTCTCGATCATCACTGAAAGTTCGACTCGAGTAACGAGCACCCGAGCATTTTGGTGCTCACTCATTTCTAATCATTACCTTTTTATCACATGACCAAGGACTGCTCAAAGAGGCCACCAGTCATTTCTCCAGGCTCTCTGTGACCTTTGATAGCCGGGAGCAGGGAGATTTTAAATTTAATGGGCCCTTCCTGGCTCCTGCGCATGTGTCCGGCATTTTGCTGGAGGGCGCATGCACAGAAGCCGAGGAAGGTCCATGGAGGAGGATCACGTTGGGGTTCAAACCTGGAGGCCTCCGGTAAGAAGTTTTATCTTTAACTTTTTAAAAACTTTTTTCCATTGTATAATGGCAATCACCTGACTGGGGACCGCTCACCACGACCCTCGGTCGCTGCTCTCGGCTACCTTTAGTAGCTAGCAGCAAGGAGATTTTATATTTCCTAGGCCCTCCCCAGCTTCTGTGCTTGTGTCTGCCATTCTGTTGAGAAGAGCATGCGCGGAAGCTGGGGAAAAAGTCTGAGCATAAAGATCTCATCAAGGGACATCACCGGAGGCTTTAGGTAAGTAATTTCACCTCCCCTCATGGATTGGATCTGTGACGGGAGGTGAAACTAACTTTTTTTAAACTTCTACATAAATCGCTGGGCGGGGGTTCCTCATAGAGGAATAGCCCGCTAGCACCTCTGGCTCCTCGTTCGCTTTATGTTAGTAGTGACAGCACTTAGATCCTGTCCTTATCCAGATGATCCATAGAGAATATGCTCACTGGTCCTTAATGGGCATATGCATATGTCAAGGTTTATGGGCCCAAAAAAAGGATATAAGAAAAATACTCTGTGCTTAATGGATCGGGTCAAAAAAGTTGCCACTATAGCTAAGTCGTTATTCTAAGTTTTCTTGCCATAGAAGTTAAACAAAGTTGCAACGAGTGTCAGCATGACATAGCGCCTTTTTCAAGTGGAGTATTTTTTTAAATCCTTTTTTTGGAACATAAACCTTGATGACAACAAACAAGGTAATGTTACATGGCGTCAAACCGAAAATATCACTATAGGGCAAAATCATCACACAGCGGCTCTCTTTTTGGCCACGTGATGCATGCTAACTCACTGGAAACAGTACTGATGCTCGGCAAAGTCAGGGGAAAGAGAAGATCAGGACGACAAAGAACAAGATGGCTAGATACAATTAAGGGCGCCTGCACACGGGCGGAAAACCCGCAGGATTTCCGCCACTGAAAGCCTGCATAGGATTGCGTTAACAAACGCAATCCTATGCAGACGGCCGCGCGACATCTCGCGCGGCAAACAAACCGCGGCATGTCCTATTTCTGTGCGGGCCTCGCAGAGCCCCACACAGAAACGTCACTCACCCGGCCGCCGGCTCCGGTCTGCGCATGCACCGGGGCCGCCAGGTGCGGGTGAGGACGCGCTCATTCCTGCAGGCGCTCGGGTCAGGTCCCGCGGTGAGAATCCTCGCCGCCGTATCCGACCCGCTCGTCTGCAGGCGGCCTAAAGCCACCAGCAACATGGCAATCGCCGAACTGAAAGAAGCAGTGAAAGACAGGAATGTGTGGAGAACATTGAACCATGGAGTGAGCGAGGGTCGGATGTGACTGAACGGAATCCTCATGACAAGACAGATTGTATGCACTACGCAAGATGGATACATGATACAAAATGGCTACACATTTACTTCCCTAACACACTACACTAAGGCCTCTTTCACACGGATGACAGCGATATCTGCGCTAACAAATCGATGAGATATCGCTGCTTTGTACACGCGATTTGGTAGTGTCAGTCATGCTTTTTCTTGCATTGCGTCGCTGCCACCTGTGATTTTGTCGCAAGAAAGTTAATAGGACTTGCTAATGTTAAAACCACATTGCAAGTTCGTAACATAGTTCGTAAAGCCAAATGAAGACAATGTCCATCTAGTCCAGCCTGTCTAGCCTCCTGTTTTGTTGATCCAGAGGAAGGCAAAAAAAAAACCAAGGGCAGAAGCCAATTAGCCCTTTTGGGGAAAAAATTCCTTCCCGACTCACTAATGGCAATCATAGTAACATAGTAACATAGTTCGTAAGGCTGAATGAAGACAATGTCCATCTAGTCCAGCCTGTCCAGACTGTTCCCTGGATCAACCCCTAACAGTTCCTACCTGCCTGTATACCCGGATTAACAAATAATCTTAGATTAATATCCTATAATATCCTTCCTCTCCAGAAAGACATCGTGCTATGCCATGCAGTAAACCTGTAGGCTCCTCAGGAAGGCATGGGCTGCAAAATAATCGCAAATCGCGGCTGTGTAGAGCATGCTGTTGTTTTTTATTCTCGCAAAGTAGCAGCCTACAAAACATCACTAATGTGAAGGAACCCATTAAAAAGCATGGGCTTCACATAATGCAACCTGTAACACCGTCTCATCGCAAGAAGTTCGCGTGACTTTGTATCCCGTATGAAAGCAGCCTTACACTACAATGACTGATCACACTTTACTGTTCACACTAGTATGCAGGCCGTAATGCACTAACCCTACACTGCAACATTTTGGGTGGACTTTTATGCATTTTTGATGCGGAAATGCGCTCAAAACCGACAAAGACACTTTAAAATTAAAAAATAGGTGGCTGAACTAGAGTCCATAAAAGAACTAAATATATATATTGCCAGGTAGGCTGTGAGGGCATACTTGTACTTTGCACATTTCATTCCAGCACAAGGTTACGGTGTCCATACCCCTTCAGTAGCTGAATGCTTGTTTGTCTGACCGTTATTTCTCTAATGCACAAGGCCTCCGATCGGCCGAGCGTTTACGTGTTTTACAAGGGAACAGTAGAGCCTCGACGTGCTCAATCTGGCTTCCTACTAAGGAAAAGTTAGGATGCCCCAAACACATAGAATAAATGCCCGGACCTACCAAAATTGGGTTCAGGCCACTGTTGTCAATTTTGTATGGCGTTTTTAATAACTCACCCAAACCTTTCTGTCCATTACAGTAACCTTGCTCCTCCATTATTTCTCCCTATTTTGACATTATGCAATGTGTCAGCGAGTGAAGCTCCAGGTCTGCGGTCAGCCGTCCGCTTGTGCCCTATCCCACTGATAGTGGTTCTTGCACGATGCTCTGACAGTTCTATTCGTTTCTCCAACTGGAAGTTCCAACAGAGATGTGAAGCCGCCCTTACACCCCTATAATACCTTTGTCTGATATTTACACACAAGTATTTCTCATCACATATGATAAGAGGAGGAACCCTGCTGCCCATTATAATACTGAATCTTAAATGAATGGAGAATGATCTCCGGCGCCGGTCACTAATTTAGGGCTTATTCACACAAGCGTATTTTGTGAGCCAAAACCAGGAGTGGAATATGAAAAGAGAAAGGATAACGGAAAATCACAAAATACTGAGGAAAAATATGTTTGTGTGAATAAGCCCTTATACTGATATACACCAGAATCTGGGAGGCAGAAGGTTGGCTATACAAAAATGGGGTGAGAGTAGAGAGGGGGTCAAAAACAGGGATTAATGGGGATAATAATGGGGGTTGAGGAGAGCAACGGCTGTAGGAGCCGACCAGAAATAAATGTGGGTATTATTGTATCTTGACGCCACCGGAACTAGGGGGTGAAGACAAGATGCACGCCCACAACCAATGCCCCCATCTGGATTGGCTTGTCAGGACAATGGGTGGGCATCATTTCCCCAACCTGCTCCTATGAATGTGCCCTCCGGCGCTTGGGCTTTATGGGCTCCTGTCCATGTCCCTGTCCGCCGCTCTCCAGTTGGCTGCTGGCAATCCCCACTCCGGGCTCCTATCCATGTCCCCTCCGACGCTCGCCGTTGTTCCCTTGAGCCAGCTGAGGGCACTAACAGCAGCTGAGCGACTGTGCCGGAGCTGGGAGGGGTGAAGGCAGAGCTGCGGCGCCAGGCCCACTGACAGCAGAGGGCATGGAACTATTAGCGGGTATGGCTGTGTGTGGGTCCCCTGCAGTGCTGTGTCCTGCCTGAAGGGTTATGGTAATGGTTACTCATGCCCCCGCAGCTGCTGTGACTGATGATGTCATTGCTGTTGCATACCCGCCGAGCTCACCAGGCCATCTCCCATTTCAACTACCTCCGCACCGCAGGCTCACCTCTCATTTCTCCCCGCTCGTTTTGTTCAATGGGAGGGCTTGGGACGGGAGGCGGAGATAAGTGCCAGGTTGCCCCGCCTCCTCCCATTGATGGCTGTGGACAAGGGGGGGAGAGTGCAGTTGCTTAGCTCTGCCCACACCCCACTCCTTGTCCATAGCCATCAATGGGAGGAGGCGGGGTGGACAGGCACTTAGCTCCCTCCCCATCTCACCCCTCCCATTGTGCAGAATAAGCAGGCAGGAACGAGAGGTGAGCTTGCACAGGGGACGGGGGGCAGAGGAGATCAGAGGAGGGAGTTTAGCAACCATGCTGCTAAACTCCCTCCCACCTATGGCCGCTGCCATGGGCTCCCATAGGAGCCCATGCAGCGGCTAGCGTTTTCCGGCCCAAAAGATAGTTCCAGGACTATCCTTTGGGCCTGACGTAAAAACGTCTGGAGCTATATTGCGCTGGCTGGGCTTTTTTACGTCTCAGAAATAAGCCCATGTGATCTAATGCATTGGAATCCATTGGAATCCTCCCTCCTCACCGACTCTCTGCCTCGCTTCTCCATTCCAGCGTTTGCAATGGGAGGGGGTGGAGCTAGGCTCCGCTTTGTCCCGCCCACTCCCATTGCTGGCTGCGGACAAGGGGAGGGGGTGGGAGCTTAGCTCTGCCCCATCCCGCCCACTCCAATTGAAAACAGCTGGAGGGGTAGAAGAGATGCAGAAAGCCTTTGAGGGTGGGGGGGGACTGCTCAGATGGAAGCGTATATCGGCCGTGAAAACGACGGCCAATATACGCTTGTGTAAATAAGCCCTTAATATAGATTCAGTATCAGACCTTTACATAGTCCAGAGTGCCCAAAAAGACTTCATGAGGGGTAATTTAAGCAAAATTAGGCAGTGGGAGAAAAAGAAATTGGGGGGAAGGAACATGGAACAATACCTCTTCAGCGCCACCTATTGGATGGCAGCATTCCTGCAAACCAATGTCCGACCCTTTATACACATGTATGCAACACTGATTGGGAATTGAAAACGAGGCCCGAATCCATACACAGACAGCTGTTTTGAGGTCACTGCTCCTCATCAGTGTGCATTAGGTTTCTGCGAGTGTACTGCCTATGGCCACGTATCGCATGCACACAGACATGAGCGGTGTGATTCTATTTTTGTTCCCCGCTATGTTTCATAGCGGGAATGCGTATGCCTATAGCAATGTAGGGCTGACGCTGTGTGATATGGAGAGAAATAGAGCATGCTGCCATCTAGGCAGTGTCTACACGCACATGGCCATGGATCAAAGCACATTGACCTTCATTCACTCCTCTCATTGTGTATCACAAGGCCGTGCAACGCACCCGTAATTCGCGGTGAAAACACAGTTGTGAATGAGCTCTTATGGTGAATTCACATGAGCATATGCGCAAAAATGCGCTTGTGCGCATTTTACTGTACTTTCTAAGCTGCCAGGAACCGTTCACGTCGCCTCAGGACACACTTGCACCATGATTGAAAAGGCTGTGTAGCCTAATTAGTCCCCAGTGTTATCAATTTCCCCATGAAATTGCGTCATCATCTGGTTGGCCACCGCTGAATTCTTGCAGAATTGCTGAAGGCCTTCCGCCATGTGAGAAGACGGCCGCAGGAAGCTCATAGGTTGTTGTTGTAAAATCTCCGTTTTCCCACAGCAGCTGAGAGCGTCAATATATCCCTATAGAAAAAAAGTTGCAACTGACCTTGTGACTATTGCAACAAATCCAACATAGTCTGACTCTATAGCTGCACAAGGCTTTGTTCACACTAGGTGGCGAGAGTGCCGTGAAATGCACCAAAAACCTCACGAGCCAAACTGCATAGGGTTTTGTCGCGGCTTTGATGCAGCAGCAGTAAAAGCACAACTGCATCGAAAACTGTAGCAAATACAGGTGATGTTTAGCCAATGCACCCCAACCGCTCCCTGTGAATGCATACTTAGGGCTCCTGCCCATGACTGTAGGCGCATATATGCTCACGAGAGCATGGCATGATTGCACTGTGAATGGAGCGCTATTATGGGTTCCTAAGAGCGTATCCGCGCTGCTTACTGTACTTTTTTTGCGCTGCCAGCCCGATGACATGGGCACTGCACAGACCCACAAACTGCAAAGTTTTTTAATTGACTGAGCAGCCTAATTAGTTAGTTTATGAACATTGCAAAGTCCCAAATGTACACAATATAGAGCATATCACGTTTTTTTTCGCTCAACAGAAATTCGCGCCCAAAAACGCTGAATGTGAGGAATAAATTGAGATCAGTGGGTTTCGTAGGCCTTGGGCCAGTGTCACACAGCCGAGAAAATTGTGCAGGATTTGTGCGTGCTGAGACGCACACATTTCTTGCGAATATAAACCTAATTTTTTGAATGGAGTCATACACACGAGTGATGTATTCCTGCACTAACTTTACACGTTCCTCGGAACGCATCGTCCTTTGATTTCAATGGGACCTTTAATGCCTCGCATGATTCTCGCACTTCTGATCCTCTATCACCCTTGAAACTTGCATGAGATGATCGTAATTTCACAGATGCAATGCAAGACGTTTTTGCCTGAAAATCGCCTTGCATTTGCAGGTAAATTGCACAATATTGGGCCAAGTTTCTCAGCCTAAGGGTGCATTCAGACGACCGTAAATCGGCCAGGTATTCACGCCCAGCCAATATATGGCGTCTCTCTCTGCAGGGGGAGGAGGCTGGAAGAGCCAGGAGCAGTGCTCTGAGCTCCTGCCCCCTCTCTACCCCCCCCGCACTATTTGCAATGAGAGGAGGTGGGATGGGGGTGGGGGCTAAGTTCTGAGAATTAGCTCCGCCCCTGTCTCACTTCGCGCTCCCTCTGTGTCTCCGGCCGGCTATCGCGATGTCATCGCAAGAGCCCGGCCTGTCACCATGGCAACAGGACGCCAGACACTGGCGTCCTGTATTGCCTCTGCCTATAATCGCTGTACAAGCGATAAGGCATGGCAGAGCAGTAGCTCTACCATGCCTTATGACAGCGATCATAGGCATAGTGCTGCAAGTCCCTCAGAGGGACTCGAATAGTGTAAAAAAAAGAAAAGAAAAACGTTAAAAAAAGAAAAATGTTAAAAAAATATAAAAAAAACCCTTTTTTATGCTTTTTCTAATATTAGCATAAAAAAAGGGAAAAAAAAAGAAAACCCCACATATTGGGTATTGACGCGTCCGTAACGACGTGTACAAAAAGTTGAACACACTTCTTATTTTGTACGACAAAAACCGTAAAAAAAAACTGCTAAAAAATAGAGGCAAAATGCTAATTTTTAGCATTTTGCCCCACAAAAAATGCAATAAAAGTGATCAAAAAAGCCGTACATTCCCCAAAATAGTACCAATAAAAACTACAGCTCGTCTCACAAAAAATAAGCTCTTAAAGAGCTCCGTACATAGAAAAAAAAAAAAGTTACAGGACTTTGAATGCAGCTAAAAAAAAAGATTTCCAAAAAAAGGGGGGTTTTATTGCAAAAAGTGTAAAAACCTAAAAAAAATATAACAATTTTGGTATCGTTGTTACCGTACCGACCCGCAGAAAAAATTTAGTGTGTCATTTATGCTGCATGATTAACGCTGTAAAAAAAAGAAAAAGAAATCTGTCAGAATTGATGCGTTTTCTCTCCCTGTTATCATAAAAAAAAATAAAAAAATTACGATATTGTCTATGTACCCAAAAGTGGCACCGATAAAAACTACAGATCGCCACGCAAAAAACAAGCCCTTATTCGGCCACGTCCACGGAAAAATAAAAAAGTTATGGCTTTTGAAAAATGGAGATGGAAAAATACCAAAAAATCGCTTGGTCCTCAACGCCAAAATAGGCCGTGTCATTAAGGGGTTAAGTAGTACAGGTGTGGTCAGTGGTACAGGTGAGCTAAGAAAGCTGATAAATTCCAGCAGGTCCCTCTCTAGGGGGGTGTTCCCTGAAGATGGAGGCTTATGTGGATCTGTCAGAGGAGGGGATGGCTGCCAGCCTCTGGACTCCAGTACAAGTAGACAAGTCGTCGGTTTTGCTACATGCTCCAATTGAATTTGAGCTGGAAAAGCGAATCTGTGACTCCGGTAAATGGAAGATATTCCTTGGAGGGTTTTGTGTATAAAAAGTAGCAGATGGGGATGTTGGTAACAATTCTCAATCACCGCAAACCCTTTACTTTGGCTGGAAAACTAGGCATATGAGGGCTCGTTTGTTGCAGGACAAGTTGTATTTTCCAATGGCATCATTTTTGGTTCTATATAATGTTCTTTTTTATTTTTTAGCAGGATTTGAGGGGGAAAAAAGAAATTCATTATTTGAATTTTTTTTTTTGGGGGGGGTGGGGGTTGGATTTTATTTTTATGGTGATAGATCATCAATATTCTTTGTCCCTGGAAAACTTTTTTAATTCCCCCAGGGCCGCTTTATATATCTGCCTATTAACCCCGACACATTAGTGTGTTTGCGGCTCTGTACTGACTGTTAATCCAGACAGCACGTGGTCCCATTATAGGGCTCTGAGGATATGCCTGCTGACGCGTGTCCTATTCTTGTTCGTATCAGATGAGGAATACATATCATTGTGCTGCCTATATATAAACTGGACAGCATACGGACAACCATCTCCAAGAAAAGGTTTTAATAAAAGGTGATCAAAATGTTGTGTGCGCTCCAAAATGGCGCGAGTAGAAACTACAGGACGTCCTGTAAAAAATCCTCACACTGCTAGATTGACAGAAAAATAAAGTTGCCATGGAACTGCGTTTTTGTGTTCCATTTCAGTGTTTAGAAACTTTTAAAATGTTTTATCCCACAGAGAAAGCAAGCCCTCCGACAGCTGCATCACTGGGGGGTTTTTTGGCAACCAAAAATTAAACAAAATATGGCTGCGTCATTGAAGGAGTTCTTCCAGGATTTTGCTGTTGGACAGGTCATAAATAGTAGATTGGCAATGTCTGCACTAGAGTCAGAGCTGGACGTGTAATAGGAGGTATCCCGGGAAGGATGCCTACTATTAGGCTAGGTTCACACAGGGCGGATTTGCTGCGGAATTGCGCTGCGGCCACTAATACCGGGATTAGCCAACCATGTGGACGAGATTTGTCAAAAATCTTGTTCTCATGGGGCGGAGAATCCGTTGCGGCAAGGCTGGCGCTGCAGTGCGGATTCCCCGGATGCAACATGTCAATTCTTTATTTTTTTTTCCCTGTTCATTGTGGCCTTGTTCCTCTCTATGGGAGCAGAATGGAAAAGCATGCGGCGAAGCCGCTCCAAAACCCGCAGGTTTTGAAGCTGCGCTTATCCCGCAGAAATCTCGTGGTTTTTTTTTTTTTACTGCGGCAAAACTGCAAGATTTCCGCGGTGAAACCGTCCCATGGGAACCCAGCATTATACTTCCAGCTCCAACCTAAATGCAGATGTCCAGCTCGGCAGCACGGATAGTTGCCCGAGGGTCCGCCACTAGGGATCTCCACTGATCAACTACCGATAACTCATCCTGAAGCTAGGTCATCAATAGGAAGTTCCCAGAAAACCCGTCTAGAGTTTGTTCACATGTAGCGGAAATGCTGTAGGTTTTCCACAACTGAAAATCACACAGCATTTCCGCCAAAGAAACAGCGGCTACCGCATCACCTGGCCAGCAGCGCTCACTAGCGGGCGATGAGTAGAGGGATACATTGATGGGAATAATTGCAAGGTGATGAGGAAGCGCCGCAGCAGCTGATTTCGAGCCACTACTCGTACTGATGGTGCAAATTGTGACTGTTTGCTTCTGTGCAAATACTTCGGCTTTTGCTGTGAAATTTCTGCTGCAGGAGATGTGCAATATTTCTGCTGCGTGTGAACATGCCCTTAGTGATGTAGCCATTTTTATTTCACTTTCAGCTGCACATTACTTAGTCCCCCCCCCCCCCCCCTCCTATCCCAGTGGGCGCTGCCGTACTGCTGGCCATGCCAAGTCTTGTAGACAGGATCTGGGCACGAGCCCCTCTGAACACTAGAACAGGGTAATAATTGAATTACTGTGAGTGCAGAGCTTTTGCTTGCAGCTGCATTGCCTGCAGAAGAGTTCAGCTTCCATTTATGATACATTGGTGTGCTGAGTTGACACTTTGTGTTTACTTATCACATTAGTGGAGCCTGAGCTGCACAGCACTGTGCGCATACAGCATGCTACTAAAATTAATTCAAATTGCGTGGGAAGAACTATTTCTGATGCTTTGCATTAGTTACATGATCGCATGTCATTTCTGGTTTTACACACTGGTTTTGAATAAGGGGTAAAAAAAAGGAGTCCCTCCATTGAACACCTCAAACTATGGAAAGTAGGCAACATTTCTTTTTTCTATAAATAAGGTCACATAGCAGATAGCACTAGAATGAGGCCAGATTCTTATTGCAGGATCGGCGTCCACATGGAAGATCCGCAGCAAAAGGCATGCATTGAAAGGCATGGAAAATCGCTTTTTCACTCATACTTGCAGATACAAATTGCATATTTCGTGAGCGGAGGAAAAAATTGCAGCATGCTCTACTTTGCTGCAGACTCCATTGAAATCAATGGAGGCTGTCTTACCTGCAGCCCATACTCAATTAACTTTTCATGTGGGCCGTGGGTACCCATGTCATCACTAAGTGACTGCGCAGGTATTCAAAATATTAAGGCCTCATGTCCACGGGGAAAATCAGGCCCGCCACGGATTCTCTATGCAGAATACCGCAGTGGGTCCCTCCTTTCCCGGGGACATGAGGCTAAAAATAAGATTAAACTCACCTGTCAGGACGCTGCGGATCTTCCCTCCGTCGCGGCCGGATCTTCTTTCTTCGGCCCGGCGGATGTGCTCGGCATGCCGGCAGCATCCGGACAGGTAAGTTTAATTCCAGGTAGGGTGTTCCGCGGATCCAGACGGCTTCCATAGGCTTCAATAGAAGCCTGTGGGAGACCCGCACGAAAATGGAGCATGTTGTGGTTTTTTTTCCGCCCACGCAATCCACGCCTGAAGGGAAAATGACATCCGCAGGTATTTAACTACCTGTGGGTGTCCAATGCATCCCTATGGGGCGCAGATCCGCGTGCGGGAAAAAGCTGCAGATTTTAAATAACAATTATCCCGTGGACATGAGGCCTAAAGAATAAAACTGTATTGCGGATGACCGCAGCGGCTCACAGGGTTGCCGGCCTGGCTCACAGCCAGAATCTGCTGTGGGGCTCCCAAATGCAAAACCGGTCCGTTCATGTGAAGTTGGCCAAACATTGTGAAACCCAGATGGAATATTTTGAAAGGGTACAGAACTCTTTTCATATAGTGTGTAACATGTATCCAACCTATTGCAGCTCCAGTAAAGCTCTCAGCTAAAGCCTTGTTAGGAAAACTTCACTTGAAATACTCCCAGAGAACATGGACTGACACTTATAAACTTGTCCGCTATTGTCTGGTAAGAACTTGTTTCTTTTATGTTTATGGTGTGTTATATATAATAAAACTACTTTGTCCAAAAGCATTGCGTCCTTTAGGATTTGTAGTTTTGTGGCAAAACTCATCCTGCAGTTCCATCTCAGGTGATTAAATGAACGGTCTTGTCACCTGCGGCTGGCACCCATTATGTGTATTGCCTTTGACACTCACTCACCAATAGTCGTACCCCCCCCCCCCCCAACCTATAAAAGGCTCTCGGAGGCTCCTTGTGTGTAGTGGCCTCTTCTTCCGCTTGTGTAGAGCTTGTTGACCACTGGACGCAGGGAAGAGATTTCACACCATTAACAGTCTGAGAGGGGCACGTTATTGGGTTGTGAGAAGTGGGATGGTCGTCTCTCTTAATTGTCGCCACCTGGGTCGTTCTGGCCAGACTGAACAGTGGATGCGTGAGCGCACAGAAGGTGACCTGTTACAGGACACCCTCAATGGATCACCAGTAGAGGCTCATCCAATCATACAAGTAGCGTGAGCAGCTCCAACTGTTTTGTTGTCCACCATCCAGAGACAGGTGGTGCCATCGTTACACCCATCTGTCTGTTGGAACCATCTCAGGCGCTTGGTTGAAGGCCATTTGGTCTCGTGGACCCCATTACATATACTGCCTTTGACACCCACCGTCGTCTGTTTGCAGTTGTGTGAATTATGAAACTGGACTGATATGCTGCATGCTGTCTTCAGTGATAAATCCAGGTTTAGGCCTCCCTCACACAGGCGTTCGCAAAAGCACTGCGTTTTCAGCAACATTGGCATGCGTTTTGATAGTTTTGTCTGTATTTTCAGCACAGCTGAAAACGTAGTCAAGGAAGCTGGAAACTTTTTTTTTAATTTTATTTTTTTTTAAAGCGGCCAAGAATAGAACATGCAGCACTTTCAGTTTACAGCCTTGTGTGAGCAGCCCCATTGAAATGAACGGGAGCCTTGTACAGCATTTAGCGCAGCGCTAAATGCTGTACAAAAACACCTGTGTGAGGGAGGCCTTAGTTTGGGCACTGACGACGGCAGTGTTCATGTCTGGAGACCTTGGGGTGAACGCCTGCTTTTGCTGTGGAGCAGCACACTGCCCCCTGCTGGTGTTATGGTCTGGGAGTCCATTGCATACAAGAGAAAGTTTCATCCATCCAACAACTTCTAGGAGGAATGTTACTGACAATTAGATATAATTATAGAATATCATAAAAATTGCTCTGGGGAAGTAATGCTATTTTATACACACTAGATTGTTCTGACTGACCAGGGCCCACATGAGCAACAAAGCCATTTTAACCCCTTAACGACCAGCCCATAGTGTTTTTACGTCCTCCCGAAGTGGGCTTTATTCTCTGAGGACGTAAAAACGTGTCCTGCAGAGAATAAAGCCCCTCGGGCTGTGGACGTGACAGCTCCATGCTGTCCGTGTTCGCAGGTCACCGACAGCATGGAGCTGTCATCCCAGGTTGTACGGACCCCCCCCCCCCCCGCCCGGGATTGCGATCGGCGCTAAAAAGTAAAATAAAAGTTGAAAAAAAGTTACATATTCAGCTGCCCTGATGGAACGGATCCATCGGGGCAGCTGAAATTACTCACCGAGGTCCGCCGCACTGCTCTCTGGCCCCCGTAGCCGTCCTTCTGCGCATGCGCGCCAGGCAGCATTACGTCAGCCGCATGCGCAGAAGGTCCGGCGGCGCGGGAAATTTAAAATCTCCTGGCTCCCGGCTCCTGTAGGTAGCCGGGAGGCAGGAGATGTCAGCGGGGACCGCGGTGAGCAGTCCCCGGTACCGCGATAGCAGTTATACAATGGATAATGGCGATCGCGGAAAAGTGGAGAAAAAAGGAAAAAAAAGAACAGCTTCACCTCCCCTCATGGATCGGATCCATGAGGGAAGGTGAAAATACTCACCCCACTTTCTCCATGTCCTCTGGCCGGTCTCCGGACCCCCCGCTGGCTCCTGCGATGTGCCGATGTGGCGCGCATGTGCAGAAGGCCGGCAAGCCCGGCAAATTCAAAATCTCCCTGCACCCGGCTGTCACAGTTAGCCGAGTGCAGGGAGATATGACTGGGGACCGCTGTATGCGGTTTCCAGTCATATGATCACCGTTAACTTTTTTTTTTTTTTTAAGTTTATAAAGTTAGTTTCATCTCCCCTTACGGATCATATCCGTAAGGGGGGATGAAATTACGTACCCAAGGTCCCCGGATTTGTTCACTGATGGGATGTTCATCCGCGGACCTTACCCCAGCTTCGGCGCATGCGCCCGTCAGCATGATGGCGGACGCATGCGCAAAAGTGAAATATTGCCCAAGAAATTTAAAATCTCCCTGCTCCTGGCTACCAAAGGTATCCAAGAGCCTGGAGATGTCATTGGGAGCCGCGGTATGTGGTTACTGGTCACGTGATCGCCGTTACCCAATGCATAATGGCAATCACGTAAGAGTTCTTTAAAAAGTGGAAGTTTCATCGCCCCTCACCGATGCGATCGGTGAGGGGAGATGAAACATCTCGGAGGCTTCCGCATTTGAATCCAGATGTGATTATCCTCCACGGACCCCTCCGGCTGCTGCGCATGCCCCCGCCGGCAAAATGCCGGACACATTCGCAGGAGCCGGGGAGCCCAGGAAATTTTAAATCTCCTCTCTCCCAGCGACCAACGGTCGCTGAGTGCTTAGAGCAGTGACCGGCGGCCTCGTTGAGCGGTCCCCGGTCACGTGATAAAGTAGCGAACTAACATTAGGCCGGTCACGCATGACCGGAGAGGAATTACGGGTTCTGCATGTGCTTGATCAGCGGTAATCCACGGATCAATCGCATGCATTGGATTACACAATTCCCCCCCAATTAGTGGGTCGGAATTATGTAATCTACTCGCAGAAACAGAACACGGCATGTTATATTTTACCGCGGATATCCGCGACTTAGAGCCCATTGTGCTCTATGGCCGCGGATATACCCGCAGCCCATATGCAAACACATTGTGTACTGGCTGCGGATACCCGGGTCATCTCTAAGCAACGGTGCGGGAAATAAAAACAAACAACGGTGTACTGCGCATGACCGCCTGTGTGAATAGACAGTTATGCGCAGAACATTACGCGGCCGTACGCAGGGTCACAGCTGGAATCCGCTGCGGGCCTCCACAAGCGGATTCCGCCTACGGCTACGTGAGCCCGGCGTTATTCAGACCGCTACCTGTAATCCGTAATTTACAAGAAGCCCCGGGAACGCTCGCCTTCCTGCAGTTCTAGGAGCAGCTTGTTGAGCGCCTTCTGTGTGAGACCGCTGCACCGCAGCAAGATTACAGAGACTCACAGAGCGCCACTTTTTACACCCCATACCTGCCACTGAGGTTACGAAATACCCCCCAAAAAGCATGAGAGGGGGGATACACTGTTTTCTTGCCCCATGTGCCTAACCCAACCAGCCTCCGTAATTACCCCTGTCTTCGGACATAAAACACAGTTTATATTATTACCTTTATCTAATATTTAGGGAATGCCAAAAAATGGGGATGGCGGGGGTTGGGGGTGGGGGAAGGAGATTATTTTTAGGAAGTCCATTTTTTTTACGTATAAGTGGACAATGGGGCCTGGAATTTATTCAGTTCTGCCCTGAAATCCAGCGGGCATTCCCTCCATTATGGGCCTAGCCATGTGTCCTGTAAGTAGATTAGGGCCACAATGGATATGTTTCTGAACACGGGACAAACAGGGGTATCCATTTTGGGGTGAAAGTCTTCATTCCTATGTACATTGTACAAAAAAAACAGTTTTTAAATTGACAAAATTGACAAAAAATGAAAATCGTAATTTTTTCCTTCTGCTTTGCTTAGATTCAATCAAATACTGTGGGGTCAAAATACGCAGTACACCCCTAGATGAATTCGTTAAGGGGTCTAGTTTTCAAAATGGGGTCATTTGTGGGGGTTCTCTATTGTTTTGGCCGCTCAATGGCTCTACAAGTGGGCAATGGGGCCTGGAATTTATACATTGTACCCTGAAATCCAACGGGTGCTCCTTCCATTATAGGCCTAGCCATGTTTTCTTTAAGTAGATTAGGGCCACAATGGGTATGTTTCTGAACACGGGACAAACGGGGGTATCCATTTTGGGGTGACCGTCTTCATTCCTATGTACACAGGACAAAAAACCCTGTTTTTAAATTGACACAATTGCCAAAAAAATGAAAATCATAATTTTTTCCTTCTGCTTGGCTTAGATTCATTCAAAAACTGTGGGGTCAAAAAAGTCATCGTACCCCTAGATAAATTCGTTAAGGGGTCTACTTTTCAAAATGGGGTCACTTGTGGGGGTTCTCCATCGTTTTGGTCACTCAATGGCTCTACAAGTGGGCAATGGGGACTAAATCTCCTTCAAGCAAAATTTCTGTTCCGAAAGCCACCGATTGCTCCTTTCATTTTGGGCCCCATTCTGCATACAAACGTAATACTAGGGCCACAATGGGTATGTTTCTGAGTACGGGACAAACTGGCTTATCCATTCTGGGGTGCAAATCCTCATTTTCATGTGGACTATAAAAAAAATTCCTGTCTTTAAAATGACATATTTGCAAAAATATGAAATTTGAGTTTTTCTCTTCTAAATTGCATTGACTCCTAAAAAAAAACTGTGGGGTTAAAACACTCATGATACCCCTCAGTGAATACGTTAAGGGGTGTAGTTTTTAAAATGGGGTCATTTGTGGGGGTATCTATCATTTTGACTGAGCCTTTCCAATCTTGGCTTGGTGTAGGAAAACAAAGTGTTCCTCAAAATGCTGAAAAGTAATGTTAAATTTGTACGTCTCCTAAATGGTTAAAAAAATGAAAGTTTATCCAATGTGCGCCCAAAATAAACAGATGAAAATATATATCTTAGCAAAAATTTCTATATTATGTTTGCACATATTTGAGATATTGCAGTTGGAAATGTGAAAAAAAATGACGATTTTTTTCAAAATGTTCTCAATTTTGGCGCTTTTAATAAATAAACACAAATTCGATCGGTCTTTTTTGTGGCGAAAAAACAATGTCAGAATCGCTTGGATATGAAAAACCTTTCTGGTGTTTTTTCATGCTAAATTGACACGTGTCAGATTTGCAAAATTTGACCTGGTCATTAAGGCGCAAACAGGCTTGGTCACTAAGGGGTTAAGGCCCAAACAGGCTTGGTCACTAAGGGGTTAAGGCCCAAACAGGCTTGGTCACTAAGGGGTTAAGGCCCAAACAGGCTTGGTCACTAAGGGGTTAAAGCTTTGTTCTCTACGGCCGGCTTCACACGGACATGAGCGTATTTGTGCGATGGGCATTAGTTTTGTGTATGTGTATTTTTACTTTTGTTTTTGCACGCAGGTGCCCTGCATATTTGTACATGCAAGCATGCTCTCCATTGAAATTTAAGTTTAGTTTAATATGTACTATTTTAGTGCATAATACAGATGAAAATAGTACATGCTGTCTTTTTTTTTTTTTTTTTTGCACTAATGAAATAATTGCACAAAATGCGCTCATGTGAATGAACCCATTGAAATCAATTGGTTCTATTTGCTGCATAGTACGCAGAGCGAATACGCCCATATGAATAGGTCGAAAGTCTTGCATGATTTGGTGAGGAAGCTGCCACTGTGACTCTGCATACAGGGTTCCCAGCACCCCGATTCTCCCTATTGGTGTGAGTCACAGAGGTGTTAAAAATGGAATTACTGCTATATTTCACAACATATCACATACTAATAATATATTTTGTTCTTGTATTGTCTTGTTCCATTAGGACAGGCCCGCTGCTGGCAATATAAAAGCCTTTGCAGAACACCCAATTTTGAGAAGCATAAACCTACTGCAAGAAGCGATAAAAGGTATGTAGAACATGGGAAGTCCCTGCAGAGTAATGTAGATGATGGTTACTCTACTAAACTTCAGAAATGTCCAACGAGAATACTGTTTAGATAGATATTATACCTGGGTGAGGGGTTTTCTGTTTCTTATATTGGTGTTTTGTTTGCATGCTCCTCATAAAAACATTTTCTCTGAATTTTAGCCAAATCCCTTTCAACTTTATTAACCAGAATAGAATCCATTTCCAAGCACAAAGGGTAAGTAAATGGCTAATTAGAAGTTTAAGGCCGGCTGCACACGGCCGGCTGTACTATTGACTGCAATAGAAGCCGTCCGTGTGTACAACTGCGGCAAATAGAGTATGCCACGGGTGAGGACGGGTGATTTCACGGTGCGGAATTCCGTGAGCACTGAGCGATTAGGTTCTAGCTCCGGGCAACGCAGCACATGTCCGCCGCAATCCGTCCGTGGGAAGGAGCCCTAATTGAGAAAATGTTCATGCAGTGCCTAAAAACTGCAAATAAGGTTTGATCATTACAACTCCTACAGATTCCACAAACTGCTAGGTTGGTTTCATATCTCTTCACTTTCCTGCTATGTTTAAAAAGTAGGGAAGGTGAGTCCCCATGGCTGACCGGTTCCACTCAGAGAATGACACCAGATGGACCCCATTGACTATAATGGGGCCAATCCACTCTCCACCCAGCTGCCCGGCTTTTGAACGGAAGAAAGTGCTTCCGGTATTTTCAGCCACATTTGTGGTAGACCCCCCAGCCAGAGTTTCTGGTGCTGATGTATGACTGGCCTTATTCTATTTGCACATATATTTCTTAATATATCGGCACCTGAAAAGGACTTTTTTCTATCAATGAATATAACTGGATATTGAATAATTTAGCATGTAATTTCAGTCTTATGCAAATAAGGAAGATGGAAAATTAGCTTTGCAGCGCCACCTATTGGATGGCAGCATTCCTTAAAATCAAAGTGACTATCTTATAAGTTTTAATCCTAATGATTGGGAAACCAAGCCAGAAAACCATGCACAATTGCACATAGAGCTGTTTCAGAGTGTTTGCCTCTCATTAGTGTGCAGCAGGCTTCTGGCTTAGGGCTTATTCAGACGTCTGTATATCGGCCAGGTTTTCATGCCCGGCCGATACACGCTGTCCCTCTCTGCAGGGGGAGGAGGCAGGCTGGGAGCAGTGCACTGAGCTCTGGCACCCTCTCCGCCCGTCGCCACTGTTTGCAATGAGAGGGGTGGGATAGGGGCGGAGCTAAGTTCCGCCCCCTCCCAATGCAAATAGTGGTGAGGGACTTAGAGAGGGCAGGAGCTTGGTGCACTGTGCCCGGACCACCTCCTTCCCCTGCAGAAAGACAGCATATATTTTGGCCGGGCGTGAAAACCGGGACGATATACACATGTCGGAATAGGCCCTTTGTGAGAGGCCTATTTCCTGACCCATTTCAGTTTTAACAATGTAAAGGGTTTAATTTGTATATTCTAGCTTGACTACATCTTAGGACTAAAATTTTCTGCATAAAATATTTAAAATCTCTCACTGTTAATATAACTTTGATAAACGGCTCCAGACAGTCTTAAATGTTCACGGTTTCAGTAAACTTGGCATACATAGAAGTCTAAAACTCTCTATAATGTATCTTAGCGGAGAATAAAAATGATTCCTCTCTTCTGCCCTCCTCTCTAACTGCTCGCTCATTCACTCTGAAAAACTGCCAAAACCAATTTTGGTAGACAAGGTGAATTCGTAGATCACGGACACGATAGATTACATACTGTTTATAAAACATAGTAACATTAGTTCGTAAGGCTGAATGAAGACAATGTCCATCTAGTCCAGCCTGTCTATCCTCCTGTTTTGTTGATCCAGAGGAAGGCAAAAAACCCCAAGGGCAGAAGCCAAATAGCCCTTTTGGGGAAAAAATTCCTTCCCGACTCCCTAATGGCAATCAGACTGTTCCCTGGATCAACCCCTAATAGTTCCTACCTTCCTATATACCCGGATTAACAATTAACCTAATATTTATATCCTGTAATATCCTTCTCCAGAAAGACATCAAGTCCCCTTTTAAACTCCTCTACGGATTTTGCCATCACTACGTCCTCAGGCAGAGAGTTCCACAGTCTAACTGCTCTAACAGTAAAGAATCCCCTACTATGTTGGTGATGAAACCTGCATTCTTCTAAGCGTAGCGGATGTCCTCTTGTTACCGTCGTTGTCCTGGGTATAAACAGATCCTGGGAGAGATCCTTGTATTGTCCCCCTCATGTACTTATACATGGTTATTTGGTCGCCCCTTAACCTTTTTTCTAGAGTAAATAGTCCCAATTTTGATAGCCTCTCTGGGTATTCTAGTCCCATCATTCCATGTACTAGCTTAGTCACTCTTCTTTGAACCCCCTCCAATACCGTAACATCTTTCCTGAGCACCGGTGTCCAGAATTGTACGCAGTATTCCATGTGGGGCCTGACAAGTGCCTTATATAATGGAAGGATAATGTTCTCGTCCTTCGCCCCTATACCTTTTAATGCACCCCAAGACTTTATTTGCCTTTGCAGCAGCTGATTGCCATTGGTTACTCCAGTTTAGTCTACAATCCACTAGTACCCCCAGATCCTTTTCCATATCACTTTTCCCCAGTGGTACCCCATTAAGTGAATATTTGTGACATCCGTTTCTCCTGCCCATGTGCATAGTCTTACATTTATCAAAATTGAACTTCATTTGCCATTTTTCTGCCCAAGCCCCCAGCTTATCTAGGTCCATTTGTAGCCGCACATTGTCCTCCATTGCATTAATTATATTGTATAATTTTGTGTCATCTGCAAATATTGATATTTTGCTGTGCAGCTCCTCTATCAGGTTGTTGATAAATATATTGAACAGAATGGGGCCTAATACTGAGCCCTGTGGTGCCCCACTAGTGATGGTGGCCCAATCAGAGTACAAACCATTTATTACCACCCTCTGTTTTCTTTCATTGAGCCAATTTTTTACCCAATTACACATGTTTTCACCCAATCCGAGCTGCCTCATTTTGTATATTAGCCTATTATGTGGCACGGTGTCAAAGGCTTTAGAGAAGTCCAGATATACAAGATCAATAGACTCTCCCAGGTCCAGCTTAGAGCTTACTTCATCGTAGAAACTGATCAGATTTGTCTGACATGAGCGACCCTTCATGAATCCATGCTGGTGAGGAGTTATTCCCTTGTTCTCCTTGAGGTGCTCATCGATGGCGTCTCTCAGAATCCCCTCGAAAATTTTTCCCGTTACTGAAGTGAGACTTACCGGCCTGTAGTTACCAGGCTCACTTTTGCTCCCCGTTTTGTAAATTGGAACCACGTTGGCAATGCGCCAATCCAATGGTACAACACCGGTCTTGATAGTGTCTAGAAATATTAGGTATTGCGGCCTAGCTAACTCATCACTTAGTTCCCTTAGTATCCTTGGGTGTATTCCATCTGGGCCTGGTGATTTATCTATTTTTTTTTTAATCTTCTTTAATCTGTTCCGCACTTCCCCTTGCGTTAGGTATGACATATTTTGCGAGGGGTTCATTTTATTCCCCTGTATCTCGTGTGGCATTTCCTTTTCGTTTGTGAATACGCTTGAAAAGAAACGATTTAAAAGATTTGCCTTCCCTCCATCATCATCTATGATTTCTCCTGCATTATTTGTTAAAGGGCCAGTGCTCTCCCTGCAAATCCTTTTGCTGTTAATATAGTTGAAAAATTGTTTTGGGTTGTTTTTGCTCTCTTTGGCGATCCGTCTTTCCGCCTCCTCCTTGGCAATTTTGATCCTATCTTTGCATATTTTGTTTTTTTCCCTGTACGATTTTAGCGCTTCTTCGCTGCCTTCTTGCTTTAGTAGTTTGAACGCTTTCTTTTCGTTTATTGCCCCTCTTACCGTCTTGTCGAGCCACAAGAAGTCTTTGGAGAGGAGGGACAGAGAAGCAAAGACACAAAAATGATGCTGCTGCTGTCTTATTTGTCTCATGGCTACTGGAATTGCATCTACACTGCTCAGTACTTCTCTATAATGTCTTCCATGCTGCTAGTTGTTCTTTCTAAAAGATAGAGGTAGGGAAGCAGAATATTTTCTTCTGTGTGTACAGTGTATGAAGACAACAGAACAGCTAACGTCCATGCACAAGCTTGGGGGAAAGTAAAAATTGTAGGACACAATATAGCCAGAGATGGTGCTACTCTTCAGCTACACACGACTGTTTATTCTGAAAAGTCCCATGAAATGACAAGTATGCTTTAAAGAGGTTTTCTGATGAAAAATATTGTTTATAGTTAAATCCTATCAATAACTAATTTTTTTTTTTTTCTTTATACTTAATTTAAAAAAAAAAAAAAAAAAAAGATATTCCCGGGCTAATATGCCTTTTGAAGACTCTGTATCCAGTCCACCTCCTTAAATGTCCGAAGGTGGTCACACATGCTCGGTCTTGCTTCTCTCCTTGTGTTACTGGGTATGTGGAGGGATCCCTGCTCTGGTGGTCCGGCTGCATCTGAAGCTGCCGCATCTTATCAGAGGAGTTGCATCCTGCCTGTCTTGGATATCGCAATCCTTGCTCAGCATTTCTTTTGAAATCAGAAGACTCGGCAACATCAGAAGCAGAAGAAAAACGGAGGATTTGAGGATAAATTAGAACAGCAGGGGATGCTATTGTACTATTAGTCCTGTAAGGGCTCCTGCACACTTGTGTTTTTCTTGCGCCTTTTTTAATGCGATATCGCTGTTTTTTTTTTTTCAAGCGATTGTCAGTGGGATTTTCTACTGTTAAAAACCCATCGCAAAAAAATTTCCAAGCACCAACTTGCGATGCGCTTTTAACATTAGAAAGTCCCATTGACAATCGTGAAAAAAACACAGCGATATCGCGTGAAAAAATCGCAGGAGCCCTAAAATGTGGTGGTAAAAAATGTTTAAGTGTAAAATACAAAAGACTATGAACTGGATTTAACTAGAAAAATATCTTTCATGGGGCAAATCTTTTTAACAACCACCATTAGGGGGAGTTTGCTGCCCAGTGTTTAAACATTAACTTAATAAAACCATATGCTTTAAAGGGGTTGTCCCGCGCCGAAACGTTTTTTTTAAATTTTTTTAACCCCCCCCCCCCCTTCGTTCGGCGCGAGACAACCCCGATGCAGGGGTTAAAAAAACAAACCGCTCAGCGCTTACCTGAATCCCGGTGGTCCGGCGTCTTCATACTTACCTGCTGAAGATGGCCGCCGGGGTCTGCTCCCTCCGTGGACCGCAGCTCTTCTGTGCGGTCCATTGCCGATTCCAGCCTCCTGATTGGCTGGAATCGGCACGTGACGGGGCGGAGCTACACGGAGCCGGCATTCTGCACGAGCGGCTCCATTGAAGAGAGCAGAAGACCCGGACTGCGCAAGCGCGGCTAATTTGGCCATCGGAGGGCGAAAATTAGTCGGCTCCATGGGAACGAGGACGCCAGCAACGGAGCAGGTAAGTAAAAAACTTTTTATAACTTCTGTATGGCTCATAATTAATGCACAATGTACATTACAAAGTGCATTAATATGGCCATACAGAAGTGTATAACCCCACTTGCTGCCGCGGGACAACCCCTTTAAGCTTTGACATGCCCCCTAGTGGCAGCAGCAGACAGTTTTTAGCTCTGTATCAGAGCTAAAAAAAAATATGACCTCTATAAAGAGATGCTAAGAAATCATCACAAAAGGTTAAATATTAAAAAAAAAGTCATTGTATTACAAGGTGAAGTGGATATTATCTGTAAAGCGAAGTGCCTACTTTCTCTGTGTATGTTAATGTCATGGACTCCTCTGCCGAAAAGCTACAGCCTGGTCATATACAGTACAAGAGTGCAACAAGTTTCTAGGAAATCGCTTAAACTTCCCACAATTCACTTCTAATGCAGCTGCAATCTTTCCTTCTGTAAACTGATGGATTCCTACTAAAGACAGCGATTCCGGTGCAGTGGTAATGATTTGATTTTTCTAAAATCTAGTTTAGAGTCCCACTTGGGCCCAAATGGAAGAGTCTGTTACATCACTTCAGAGATGTTCTACATAGAAGTTCAAGTGAAGAAAAGTGGCCATGTAGCAATTGTCAAGCTGGCTCACTGTGGAGAATCCCCAACGGTAAGCGGTTTCTCCCATTTTTAAGTAAAACAATCACTATGTATAGAACTCTTATTAAAATGGTCTAAAGAATGAACCCCGTTAAGAAGGATTACCTGCAAAAAGCTTGGACAAGTGCAGTAACCTTGATGCCAATTTTCTCAAACCGAACAGCTACACAAAAAAGGGAAGTAAATCCATGAAATTAACACAAAGTTTTTGCTGGGTTCATTATAGACCTAATCCAAACTATTAGGAAACATTAGGGTGCATTTACACAGACGAATGCGATATCAGTCCAAGAAGCTGAAACTGCTATTGTACTTGCAATCCTGCAGTTTCTGCTGTGAGTGCAATGTGTTTTGCAAGAAGGACGCATCACCTCTCCGCAACCTGTAATTTTCACGCGTTTCAATAGTAATTTTTTTTAAAATTGCATCGCACTCACATAAAAATCCCATCAACATGTGAGTGCAATGCAATCTTGAATCTCCCATAGAAAATAAAAGAATTATTTTTCTTTAGCAAAATATTCCTGGAATAAGCCTTTTTTTAAATTTTTTTTTTTTTAGAACTCAAGTTTAAGATGAGGGGGGGGGGGGGGGAGTTTGCTCATACGACTAAAGTCACTGAAATTAACTGGTCCTTTTTCATGGGCAACATGTGGCCATATTGCCATCTGTCTGCTATTGCATGTGAAGCTTGTCTGTGTGAATGCACCCCAAGAGTAGAATCTTATAAGTTGACTTTTGAGATACATTGTGAATTTTCTTGAGAGGAACTGCTTATACTGTCTTAGTGCTCTTTCACACAGGTGCCGCCATTTTCGGCCACCTGCATTGCCTGTGAGAGGCATCTCCAGTTTTCACGCCCATTCAGACGGCCAGGCTACAGGGTATATTCACCGTAGCCCGGAATAACGTTGGCTGGGGGAGTTCAGCTCTGCTAAACTCGCTCCCCCTCTCCGCCCCTTGCCGGATGATGGCAAAGGGAGGGGGTGGGATGGGGCAGGAGCTTAGCAGAGTTAGTCCCTCACCTTCTCCACCCCAGCCTATGGGAGCTGCTGGTAAGGGGAGGGGACTTTAGCTTCTGCTAATCTCCCTCCCACCTCACTTTCCTGATTGCTTTCATAGGAGTCTATGGGACCAGCCGGCATATTTTGAAAAAGATAGGACAAGACCTATCTTTTCCGGACGGTGTAAAAGCACACTGTATGCGCTATCTTGGCCAGCCGAATTTTATTTCTATTTTTTTAATATGCACTGGTAAATTGCCCATCTGAACAAATGCATTTGGAATAAAAATGCATCAGATGGTTGTGATTTTCAGCCTGTGTTTTTATTGCGAGAAAATCGCCGCAATAAAACGCTCATGTGAAACTAGCTTTCCATTGTTAATGATTGCATTGCCTTTATACAATAACCCAATACTTGTTGCATTTCTCAAGATAATTCTCATTTTAAACACTATTAAAATAAGCCCTTAAATATAGTGAGTGGATTGAAAGGACTCCTAGTGGCTTATTCACACAGGTGCTTTGTATGATCATGAGCTGCTCATGTGTCCACTGGGAAGCACACGGACTCATTATATTCACTGGTGTGATACAATGCTAAGACATCTGATGGCATGCAGATAGTTTGTGTCTGTTTTTTTGCATCCAGTCTTGCAGACGGCCCATGGGCTTACCTGTGCGAATATGCCTTAAGACAATACAAGGGGAGCAAGAAATGCAATGTTTCTCTAAATGGATTTAAAAGGATTATGTAAGAGTAGAAAAGCTCTTTTTTTAAATTTTTAATTTTTTTCCTCCACAAGCAGAAAATCGCAATTGATTTCCGCTTGTGTAGAGGAAAAAGTGATTTTTTTTTTTCCAGTAGCATGTTATGGGCAGTATTTGCTCCAAATTTCAGAAGCGGACGCCCGGTCAGATTCCCCAAATGCGAATCCGCCTGTGTGCAAGCTGCCTTAAGAAATGCCGGTTTACAACAATGAATGCTTTCCTATCATGCTTTTCCAGATTTGCAGGGAACTACTTCTACTTCTCAGGTAGGTAGATTTTCCTTGATGTACTATAAGGGTGCTGGAAATAAATATATTCCCATTTGTAATATTTTTGAATTGTAACATGTATGTGACCACTTTTGTTTCTACTGGCCCCGCTGCACTTATAACCGGCTGTAGAATCAGCTAATTGGTTGGGATCCCTTTCAATCAACCATTGTTGACTTATCCGAAGGATAGGGAATCTATAGTAAGGGCTCTTTCACACAAGCTGAGCGTTAAATCGCGTGAACTAATAGCGGCCGTGAGCACATCCCTTTGCGGGCGAGAAATCTCCATGTCTTGACGCATGACTTTCTCTGAGCACCAAAAAATTGCTCTTCTGAAAGAACCCATAGGTTTTAGATGTATTTTTTTTTCTTTAATTTCTTTTTGACACACCTAATCAGCGCTAAAACAGCATTTGTGGGAAAGAGGCCTAAAAGCCGGAAAACCTCTTCAACAATAGTAAATATTTGTTTAAAAGGGACAACTGTCAGCTTAACGACTGCATGAACGCTGACGTCACCACTAGTTAGCGCTTGTGCAGAGCCTTTAGACAAGCAGATCATTGCTAGGTTCTAGCTCTATGTGAAGGACTGATCAGGGAGCGTTTACATGCAGCAAGAATGTGCAAGGGTTTGCAAGCAGCACGCTCTTCAATCCCATATGGGCTGGACTCCAAAGAAATGCAAAGCCACAGAAACGGGAATCCGGACCTTTGCTCCACAGCAGGTATGCAAGACGAAGCAAGACGTGGCAGCATAAGTTGATGCAAAAAAGTTTCAAATACTTATTCCTCCATAACAGATGATTGCGACGTTTCGACCTATGCCATGACCTCACGCTGCCTCCGTCACAGAGAAGGTGCTAAGCGGTGAAACAAGGAGAAAAGCTTGGCTTCCTGCAGCATCGCTGCCATAATCATTGTAGTTACATCTTAAATACACAGATACAATTAATTTAAGAAAAGGTGGACTGTATTGGTATCCCGGCTTGGCATAATGGCTGTCATTGAACAGCCAGTTTAGAAAACTTGGTAGAACGAGTCCAGTCACACCCCTGGTTGTGCTATCTTCACAATTCCTTTTTAATTCTTGTGATTGTTCCCAGCAAGAGAAATCAAGTAATCTTGTAGATATGATACCTTTTAATGGTTAACAAAAATGCATGATAATGCAAGCTTTCAAACCTCTCTTGCAGCTACTTACATTGCAGGGAGAAGTTCTTTTTTGTGTGTCAGAGGGCAATGCACTCCTGATTATAAAGCTCCTAATTCCCTGTGGCCAAGCACTTTTCTAGTCACGGAAACAACATAGAACACATGAAAGTCACCATATTAAAAGGCAATTTCAAATCACAAAACCATAGAAGAATTTGGGATTACATACTAATAACCTTTGACACTTTCAACAAAGACCTAAACTCTTCAAGAGGATTTGTGCGTGACTGGAAAGTATGAAAAACACTGCTGGCCTGGTGATCCCCTAACACTAATTCAGACCCATAAAACCTTCACATATTTATCAGTGGACTATTTGTATTTTATTCTACTCATCCTGTTCTGTTTTTTTTTTTTTTTTTAAGTGCAAATTAATCACCTCCATGTCTGTTCCTTGGTGTGTGTGTGTGCGTGCGTGCGTGCGCGCCTTTTCGGATTTGTTCCATTCTGCCTGAGTAAGAATGTTCTAAGTAGGTTTGAAAGCTCACTATAACATGTGTCTTTGTTAACCAATGAAAGGTATCATATCTACAAGATTACTTGGCTTCTCTTGCTGAGAAAAATCACATTTTGCTCTATTGGCTAACACCTACCAAACTTTTTTTTTTTTTTTTGTTTAGTTCTTGTGATGTCTGTCCTCGCCCTTCTATTTGTTTGCACTGTACCTACTAGTTCAATAGTTCCCTAGTGATGAAGTTCTGGACAGTTTAACCCCTTAGTGACCAAGCCTGTTTGCGCCTTAATGACCAGGCCAAATTTTGCAAATCTGACGTGTCAATTTAGCATGAAAAAACACCAGAAAGGTTTTGCATATCCAAGCGATTCTGACATTGTTTTTTCGCCACATGTTGTACTTCATTTAGGCGGAAAAAATAGACCGATAGAAATTGTGTATTTATTAAAAGCACCAAAATTGGGAAAATTTTGAAAAAATCGTCATTTTTTCACATTTCCAACTGCAATATCTTAAATATGTGCAAACATAATATAGAAATTTTTGCTAAGATTTATATTTCCACCCGTTTACTTTATTTTGGGCGCACATTGGAAAAACTTTCGTTTTTTTTAAACTATTTAGGAGACGTACAAATTTAACATTACTTTTTAGCATTTTGAGGAACACTTTGTTTTCCTATACCAAGCCGAGATTGGAAAGGCTCATGAGTGTCAGAATAATAGATACCCCCCCAAATGACCTCATTTTAAAAACTACACCCCTTAATGTATTCACTGAGGGGTGTCATGAGTATTTTGACCCCACAGTTTTTTTCAGGAATTAATTCAATTTAGAGGAGAAAAAGTAAAATTTCATATTTTTGCAAATCTGTCATTTTAAAGACATATTTTTTTCCTATAGTTTATATGAAAATCAGGATTTACACCCCAACATGGATACCCCTATTTCTCCCGTGTTCAGAAATATACCCATTGTGGCCCTATTGTTATATCTGAGTCCACAACGGGGCCCAAAACGAAAGGAGTAGTCAGTGTCTTTCAAAACAGAAATTTTGCTTGAAGTCCTTTTAGGCCCCATAGCACACATGTCGAGTTCTTGAGCGCCCAAAACCATAGAAAACCCCCACAAATGACCCCATTTTGAAAACTAGACCCCTTAAGGAATTTATCTAGGGGTGTACTGCATATTTTGACCCCACAGTTTTTGAATGAATTCAAACCAAGCAAAAGGAAAAAATTGTGATTTTCGTTTTTTCGGCAATTCTGTCATTTTAAAAACAGCTTTTTTTGTACAGCACACATATGAAGGAAGACTTGCACCCAAAAATGGATACCCCTGTTTGTCCCGTGTTCAGAGACATACCCATTGTGGCCCTAATCTTATGTCTGGATACACAACGGAGCCCAAAACGAAAGGAGCGACCGGTGGCTTTCGGAACACAAATTTTGCTTGAAGTCCTTTTAGGCCCCATTGCCCACTTGGAGAGTTCTTGAGCGCCCAAAACCGTATAGAACCCCCACAAATGACCCCATTTTGAAAACTAGACCCCTTAACGAATATATCTAGGGATGTACTGCATATTTTGACCCCACAGTTTTTGAATAAATTCAAGCAAAGCAAAAGGAAAAAAATAGGATTTTCATTTTTTGGGCTATTGTGTCAATTTAAAAACAGTTTTTCTTGTACAGCACACATATAAATGAAGGCTTTCACCCCAAAATGGATACCCCTGTTTGTCCCGTGTTCAGAAACATACCCATTGTGGCCCTAATAGACTTACAGGACCCATGGCTAGGCCTACAATGAAAGGAATACCCGTTGGATTTCAGGGTACCACTGAATAAATTTCAGGCCCCATTGCCCACTTATAGAGCCATTGAGCGGCCAAAACTATAAAGAACCCCCTCAAATGACCCCATTTTGAAAACTAGACCCCTTAACGAATTCATCTAGGGGTGTATTGCGTATTTTGACCCCACAGTATTTGAATGAATCTAAGCAAAGCAGAAGGAAAAAGTTACGATTTTCAATTTTTTTGGCAATTTTTTCAATTTAAAAACAGTTTTTTTGTACAGTGCACATAAGAATGAAGACGTTCACCCCCAAAATGGATACCCCCGTTTGTCCCGAGTTCAGAAACATACCCATTGTGGCCCTAATCTACTTACAGGACGCATGGCAAGGCCTATAAAGGACGGAACACCTGTTGGATTTTAGGGCACAACTGAATAAATTCCAGGCCCCATTGCTTATTTGTACAGAATAAAGATTGACTCCCTAAAAATTCCCCCCCTCCCCCTCCGCGCCCTTTTTGGCGTTCGCAAATCTTAGATAAAAGTAAAAATGTGAACTGTGTAGTATTTCCGAAGACAGGGGTAATTACGGAGGCTGGTTGGAATGGGCCCATGGGGCAATAAAACCGGGTATCCCCCCCCCCTCCTCTCATGCTTTTTGGGGGTATTTCATGACCTCAGTGGCGGGTATGGGGTGTAAAAAGTGGCGTTCCGTGAGTCTCCGTAAGCTTGATGAGGTGCGGCGGTCTCACACAGAAGGCGCTCAACAAGCTGCTCCTGGAACTGCAGGAAGGCGAGCGTTCCCGGGGCTTCTTGTAAAATACGTATCACAGGTAGCTGTCTGAATAACGCCGGGCTCACGCGGGTGCAGGCGGAATCCGCTTGCGGAGGCCCACAGCGGATCCCATCTGTGAGCCCGGCTGTGACCCTGCGTACGGCTGCGTAATGTACTGCGCATAACTGCGTACTCACACAGGCGGTCATGCACAGTACACCTTTGTTTGTATTTCCCGCACCGTCGCTTAGTGATGACGCGGGTACCCGCAGCCCGTATACAACGTAGTTGCGTATGGGCTGCGGGTATATCCGCGACCATGGAGCACAATGGGCTCTATGTTGCCGATATCCGCAGTAAAATAGAACCTGCTGCGTTCTCTTTTCTGCGAGTGGATTACGCAATTCCGACCCGCTAATGTGAGCGGAATTGTGTAATCCAATGCGATTGATCTGCGTAATACCGTGGATCAGAAGCATGCAGAATCCGTAATTCCTATCCGGTCATGTGAGACCGGCCTAAGGTAGATCGCTACCTTTTTATCACATGACCGGGGACCGCTCAACGAGGCCACCCGTCACTGCTCCAGGCTCTCGGCGACCGTTGGTCGCTGGGAGCAAGGAGACTTTAAGTTTCCTGGGCTCCCTGACTCCTGCGCATGTGTCCGGCTTTTTGCCGGCAATCGCATGTGCAGAATCCTGGAAAGTTCACTGAGGAGGATCGCGTCGGGATTCAAATACGCAGGCCTCCGGTAAAAAGTTTCATCTCCTCTCACCGATCGCATCAGTGAGGGGAGATGAAACTTCAAATTTTTTTTTTTACTTTTACGTGATCGGCATTATTGGATAATGGCGAACACGTGACCAGGAACCGCTCACCGCGGACCCCCATGAAATCTCCAAGCTCTTGGCTACGTTTTGTAGCCAGGAGCAGGGAGAATTTAAATTATCCTGGCAATCCACAGCTTTTGCGCATGCGTCCGCCATTTTGGCGACGGGCGCGTGTGCAGAAGCTGTGGTAAGGTCCGCGGATAAATCTGGGGGCCTTAGGTACGTACTTTCATCCTCCCTCACGGATATGATCCATGAGGGGAGATGAAACGTACGCTTTTTAAACTTTTAAAAACTTTTTTAACTTTTTTTTTTAAAACTTTTTTACACTTTTTTTTCACTTTACATGATCACTGTCATCCATTGGATGACAGTGATCATGTCCCCAGTATAATCTCTCTGCTCCTAGCTACACATGGCAGCCAAGAGCAGAGGGATTTTAAATTCCCCGGGGCTCGAGCCCGTCTGTGCATGCGCCCGATGTCAATCATCGGGCGCGCATGTGCAGACGAGGATTCGGGTCCCGGGACATCGGGACACCGCTGAGGACTGGGGGTGAGTATTTTCACCTCCCCTCATGGATCCGATCCATGAGGGGAGGTGAAACTGACTTTTTTAAAACTTTTTTTTAACTTTTTCGCGATCGCCGCTAACCATTGGATAACGGCGATCGCGGTACCGGGGACCGCTCACCGCAGTCCCTGCTGACATCTCCTGCCTCCCGGCTACCTACAGGAGCCGGGAGCCAGGAGATTTTAAATCTCCCGCGCCGCCGGGCCTTCTGCGCATGCGGCTGACGTAATGCCGCCTGGCGCGCATGCGCAGAACACCGGCTTCGGGCCCCGGAGCGGCAGGAGAGCGGGGAGCAGCGTGCCGGACCTGGGTGAGTAATTTCAGCTGCTCCGATGGATCCGATCCATCAGAGCAGCTGAATCTTTAACTTTTGTGTACTTTTATTTACTTTTTTTGCGATCGGCGCTATCCATTGCATAGCGCCGATCGCAATGCCGGGGGGGTGTCCGAACAGCCCGGGATGACAGCTCCATGCTGTCAGCTACCTGCAGACACCGACAGCATGGAGCTGTCACGTCCACAGCCCGAGGGGCATTATTCTCTGCAGGAAGCATGTTTTTACGTCCTCAGAGAATAGAGCCCACTTCGGGAGGACGTAAAAACACTATGGGCTGGTCGTTAAGGGGTTAAGGGATATGAATAGCCTCCAAATCTGGATTTTGTGCTTGATAACAGACTTTCTTATCCCTAGAAATAAGGACTTTGAAGGTTTTGGCAAAAGTTTGGAAGGACTTTTACATCTGTACAACATTCCAGGCAACAGGTATGCTCTGTCATATAGCTGTGAAGCAAAGTATCAATTTCCAAAAAATTGTATTAGGAATGACAGGCCTGGAGTATCCTTTTAAGCCATTAGATACACCAAGTGGACTTTAGCATAGTAACAACATAGAATGTTAGACTGAAAAGACATGTCCATACAGTTCAGGATATTTCCCCCCAATATTCAGAGAGACCGAAAACCCCCAATGAGGTAAAAGCCATTTTCCCCATTTAGGGAAAAAAAATTCCTTGCCATTTCCGGCAATCAGAATAATCCCTGGATCAAGAACCCTTCTGAAGTTATTAATGACTATAACCTCTAATATTGTATCGCTCAAGAAAGGCGTCCAGGCCCCTCTTGTACTTTATTAGCGAGTTCCCATCACCACCTCCTCAGGCAGAGAGTTCCACAGTCTCACTGCTCTTACAGTCAAGAGCCCCCTTCTGTGTCAGTGTAGATACCTTTCCTCTAGATGTAAAGGGTGACCCCTTGTTACAATTACAGTCCTGGGTATAAATAGATGATGGGCAATCTTTGTATTGTCCCCTGATATAGTTATACAGAGTTATTAGAGTGCCCCCTTGTTACAGTCCTGGGTATAATAGATGATGGGAGAGATCTCTGTACTGACCCCTGATATATCTATACAGAGTTATTAGAGCGCCCCCTTGTTACACTCCTGGGTATAATAGATGATGGGAGAGATCTCTGTATGAAATCCCTGATATATCTATACATAATTATTAGGTCGCCCCTTGACTGCCTTTTTTTCTAAACTAATCCCAATTTTGATAACTTCTCTGGGTATTGTAGTCCGCGCATTCCGTTTATTACTTTAGTTGTCCACCTTTTGTACCCGCTGAAGCTCTGACATGTAGGTTTTAACATTAACTGCCAAAACTAGTTTTCATCTAGTTACTACTAAAGATATACCAATTCAAGGAATTTACGTGATGTAGCTACAAAAATCTAACCTTATATAGGTAGCAATAATGTTCACATTTATGATTTAGATGATGTCCACACAAGATGGAAAAAATCTGTTATGGATTTCGACACTAATTTTGCATCTACTGCAATGCATAAGGTGATGCACATACTAGAAAGAATCAACCTGCTGTGAATGTAACATCCACAGCAGATGTAATTCAGCAGCATGTAACTGGTAAAATCTCTTGCTTTACTGCTACTGTAATATGATGGAAAATCCGCAGCATTTTCGCTACTTGTAGACTCTTATTTCAGAATTTATGCAAAAGAAAAATAGTTTAATCTTTCTCTTCCCAGTGATGTCAAAGCTAAAGTTTATCACTCCTTGTGTAGTCTAGAAGAGGACATGAGGGCGCTGTTTAATCTTAACAGGTACTGTTACTGGTGATAAGTAATGGGGTTCCTGAAAAGGTGGTCATGTTATGGATCCATATATTACATAAACATTGTTCCAATAGTTTGTGGAGGGCTTGAAATTTTTTATCTTGCACTTCCAAATTCTATTCACGCTTCCATCCGCTAATTCCACCCGGAGGGTTCTGTCTATAATGCTGAAAATAGCACTGTATAGTGTACTAATATTATATTATATTAAATTAATTTAATTTTTTTTTTTTTTTTTTTTTTGGTAAATTGGTGGTAACCTGCATGCAACCTATTATAGTCAGCTGGTTACACCAGGTGCTGCCGGGATGTCATTTTAAAAGATCCAGTGGCTGCCTTATTGTCATTTTTCTGTTTCATAATGGAACAGAAGAACAAATATGAATCCAGGATAGTAAAAATTGTGGTGCCATGTGAAGGTATTTTTCCATGAAAGTATTGCTCTTAAGACAGAATACAGTGCATCATAAAGGTAGCATGTGACTGCTACCATAAGGGTCTATGCACAAATGTATGGGCCTACTCAACAGTTTAACTTTTTTGTTTAAGTTGTTCTCTTGTTGGTTGACACATTCACAGTTTATATGCTGCAAATGCCCAGTAGGTGCAGGTTGAGGACTTAAAGGGGTTGTCTCGCGAAATCAAGTGGGGTTATACACTTCTGTATGGCCATATTAATGCACTTTGTAATATACATCGTGCATTAAATATGAGCCATACAGAAGTTATTCACTTACCTGCTCCGTTGCTGGCGTCCTCGTCTCCATGGTTCCGTCTAAATTCGCTGGCGGCGTGCTTTTTTAGACGCGCTTGCGCAGTCCGGTCTTCTGCTCTGAGCACGAGCCGCTTCAGTGTGCTCGCCGCTACAGCTCTTCTGCGCATGCGCAGACGAGCTGTATCTTCTCGGGAGCGCGCTGGAGCGGCCATTCTGCTACCATCCTCTGTTAGAGCAGAGCCGCCCAGCCCAGCCGCCCAGGTAAGTGATGGGTGACGGACTGACGGGGGTGACGCGTGACAGCCTGCCGCTGTGGCCCCGGAGCCTGCCGCTGTGGCCCCGGAGCCTGCCGCTGTGGCCCCGGAGCCTGCCGCTGTGGCCCCGGAGCCTGCCGCTGTGGCCCCGGAGCCTGCCGCTGTGGCCCCGGGGGCTAGCGCGGGGAAGCCGGGGGCTAGCGCCGGTTACCTGCTGCCTGGCGGTGGGTGACTGGTCGGCCGCGTTCAATCCCGGGGTCCAGTCGGCGGCTGCGGGGCGTCTGGTTGTCAGGGAGACGCAGCTAGTAGCGTCTCGGGAGCGTGCACGTTGGGCTACAGCAAGCGACGGGAAAAGAACCAGCGGCCATCTTGGGGAAACTTTTTATAAGTTGCTGAAACGCTGGAACTGTAAGTACAAACCAGCTAGAAAAGTCATTTACAGGGGGGCTTAGTAATGTTTGCTTAATTAGGGGGACTGGGCAAAAAAAAAAATTCACTGCTTCCTCGAGACAACCCCTTTAAGATGGGACTAGCCCTTTATGAATCGTGATGTTGACTGTCTTCTGAAATTTTTTCTTTTTAGACCGAAAAAAAAGGAGGACAAGAGAACCACAATCCTTCAGGGGAAAGTGGGCTTCCTCTCTCCCAGAAGTGGAGGTAAAGCTTTAATCCCAGTTGAAATAGCCATTTTAATCAGTGTTTTATTTATATCTAGTCTATACAATCTAAGAATTCGGTTAAGCTGGGTTCACATCTACACTGGAACCTCTGCTTTGGACGTTCTGTCACGGATCTGGCACAAAAGACCGGAAGAAATAGCACTGCATACTGCACTTTCATCTGGCAAAATGTGGGTCAGCTGAGCGGAAACTGAAGGGACCCCATTATAGTCAACAAAGTCCGTTCGGTTCCATCATAAAACCGACCCGGTCAGCCAGGGGATTCCCCTTCCCTGCTCCCTGAGTGAGTGTTGGAACCCTCGAGTGAAAATGTGAAAGCAGCCAAAGCACGGACGTGGGAGTTACTTTAATACTAGTGAGCCAGCTTTTCAGGAAGCTTGGTCATAAGTGACAGTATCACCTGAAACTTAAGATAAACCTTCTGACCTTCAAATAAATACGACCATGCTTTGTTAACTTTTATATAGTCAGATGATTTTTATATATATTTTTAAAAAATGTCTAGCCAGGAAACTACACATATGGAAAGCGGGGTCAAAACTAATTTCAACATGAAATAAGTTTTTATTTGTAATGACATGATTTAAAGGGGTTGTCCCGCGAAAGCAAGTGGGGGTATACACTTCTGTATGGCCATATTAATGCACTTTGTAATATACATCGTGCATTAAATATGAGCCATACAGAAGTTATACACTTACCTGCTCCGTTGCTGGCGTCCCCGTCGCCATGATGCCGTCTAATTTCAGCGTCAAATCGCCTGATTAGACGCGCTTGCGCAGATGGGTCTTTTCCCTTCGGCTCGGCAGCAGCGGCATCTGGCTCCGCCCCCTTGTACGCGTCATCGCGTAGCTCCGCCCCATCATATGTGCCGATTCCAGCCTCCTGATTAGCTAATGATTAGACACAACAACCTGTCCTGTCAGGTGCAGTCTTTGGAGAAAAATATACATGATATTCTTGAACAATTCAGATACTCATCAACCTTATCCAAACACTTGTGTCTTTCTGGCATTTTATCCGCATTTGCCATAAATTAGGCGATCGCATAACTCTGCGTTCCTATATGGCATTGTTTACTGCTTGTTACGGTACTGCTCACTTCACAAGACAGAGCATCTGCCCCGAAAAGGATGATCCACCAGGATGAGGATGTCAGTGAAGTAGTTGCTGACCAATGACCAGGACAGGAGAAACCAAGTGAGCCAGTAGATATGGGAGTACAATATAGAGTACCAACTAGAAACAAGAGCCAATCATATCTTAAGACTAGAAGTGGTACCTTTCTGAGGGCACTACTGGTTTAAGCAGGAGGGAAACCTAATTGGATTCCAGGCTGGGCAGGAAACCAGCCTATTGGCAAAGAAAATGCTTTAACCTACTTTACTTTGTCAGATCAATGGCATCAGCTATGCAATGAAGCAGACTTAACTATTGACCCTGTCACAACATTTAGCTCTACTTGCTAACTCAGTACTAAGCTTTTTTCATTTTACAACATTAAAGGGGTTGTCCCGTGCCGAAACGGGGTTTTTTTTTTTCCACCCCCCCCCCCCCCCCCGTTCGGTGCGAGACAACCCCGATGCAGGGGTTAAAAAAGAACACCGGACAGCGCTTACCTGAATCCCCGCGCTCCGGTGACTTCTTACTTACCTGCTGAAGATGGCCGCCGGTATCTTCTCCCTCGGTGGACCGCAGGGCTTCTGTGCGGTCCATTGCCGATTCCAGCCTCCTGATTGGCTGGAATCAGCACGTGACGGGGCGGAGCTACACGGAGCCCCATTGAGAAAAGCAGAAGACCCGGACTGCGCAAGCGCGTCTAATTTGGTCATTAGACGGCGAAAATTAGACGGCAACCATGGAGACGAGGACGCCAGCAACGGAGCAGGTAAGTGAATAACTTTTGATAACTTCTGTATGGCTCATAATTAATGCACAATGTACATTACAAAGTGCATTAATATGGCCATACAGAAGTGTATAGACCCACTTGCTGCCGCGGGACAACCCCTTTAACTGGGACACCCTGTATAAGGAAACTGATAGTGGCGCAGAAAAGTCTGGAGACCCCAGCTGAGGGCTGCAAATGGCCTGACTTCTGTGTATGAAGTCAAGTTTTGTACTTTTTGTCTACAGAAGAAAGATAATGTAATAACCTTAACAGAAGGGAATCAAGCTGCAATAAGATATGTTGGTAAATTTAGCAACAAAGTTTTATGTAACGGCACTCGGTATATTAAAGGTGGCACCGGATTTCTAGAGCAAAATTGAATTTGTTAATTATTTCTTAAGGATATTTTCTTGAATTTCTGTCCACTAGGAACTCCAATGAACATTGAGTACTATATTTCACCATCTCGGGATATGGAAGAAAATCCAGGTAAACTTATATGTGTTAAGAATTTTAAAAGTTGACTAATAGGCATGAGAGGGGAACTGCACATTAGATGGAAGACCATTCCAGCATCTGGCAAGACTTCTGACCAATAGAGCTGCAGATCTAGGCCATCAGGCACAAAGATCATTTGATTCTGACCAGATTTTCCGATTACATTTTGGCTGAAAATTCACACATTTGCAGCCTCACATTTTTGTGTAATGTGTCCCCTCATAGTGATCATCAGTGGCTGAAGAACAATGTGGTCTCTTTCTTTTTAGTCAGGGATGTTCTTTACTATAGGCATAGATCTAGATAGGGTCTATAAGTGGTTTTTGGGGGAAGGCCACTCTATTTTGTAAAGGGTAAACCTCTTAAAGCCACACGTGACTTAAAGAGGTTGTGATAGGGGTTACCCATACATGACATGCAGCAACAACCACATCCTAAAGTGTGCGGCAGCAGAGGATGCATATGGGCACTCTGCTTGTGTTCACTTCGATGGCATCAATGGAGGGGCGGTCGGCAACTGCTGGCAGTCCCATGGCAGTGGACGTGTCCTCGCTGCCCCACACATTGAGAACTTAAGGATGTGGGCAAAGCTGAATTTTAGGCATTGACTGCAGTAAATTGTATCTGTCAGCAATTTTTGGATTGTAATTCACATTAGTTTGATTCCCTTGTGGACATTTGCTTACATATTTTATTTTTGGAGTCTCTTGCCATTTTCAGTAACTTTCACTTTAAAATGAGCCTAAGGCCGCCTTCAGACGGAATTTCCGCCTGTGTGCAGGGAGTCTAAATGGTTGTCTTGTTTTAACTCTACAGACTGGAGCTACAGTAGCTCTGAATTGTCAGATTTAACAAACAATGTCCATTTATATACATTCATTGTACACACCAATTCTTCCCTGCATGTTATGTATGTAGGTATATATGACCTGCTTTGTCAGTAACATCCCTCCCTTAGAAGTTGTCAGAATCTAATGAAACTTCATCTGTGATAGAACATTTTGGTCTACACTCAGTGGGCACAAATCATAAAAAACATCAGCTAAGCAAAAAAGTGAAATGTCAAACAGTGTACAGAAATATAGGTGATGAATCACAATACATGGGGCATCTGACTGCTGGCAAAAGGCTATATTGATTGGTTATATTCTTTTATCAGAAGATGGACACCCTGCAGCCGTCCTGAATTTTAGCTCTGTAGGATGCTGAAACATTAAACACTGCGCATCAATGATTTTCTATTTGATATTCTATGCTCAAAAAGCAGAGAAAAAGGAAGATGGAACAATACCTCTGCAGCGCCACCTATTGGATGGCAGCTTTCCTGCAAATCAGTGTCTGACCCTTTATACAGGTCTTTGTAACAATGACTGGAAATTGAAAACCAAGCCAGAATCCATACACAGACAGCTGGTAGGGGGTTTTGCCCCTCATTAGTGTGCAGTAGGATTCTGGCTTGCCTAGTGAGAGGCCTATAGACACTGGTTGGGAGGGGTATCCTCACTCCTTAAGGTGAGACCTAGAAGGTGTGTGAGGAGACTTATAAGGCCATCTATGCTCCTCTGGGAAATATATGCAAATGCAGAGAAACAGCATTTTGGTATCAGGTACTCTTGAAGATTGAACCTGCTTGATTAATGGAGTCTGAGGAGTCGGACATTCTGCCAATAGACTAGTATTTTATTACTATTAGGATTTTGTCTTTTCCCCCCTCCAATTCCATTTTCCCCATATATTTTGGATATTACCCATTGTCTGACATATTTTTGTTTTTATATTCATTTTTTTATCATCACCTATTGTAAAGTATTAGACATAACTGGATAAAACCGTTTATAAATAATAACCAGAATAAAATAAGTGTTCTAACAAAAACTGGATGAATATCTGTCTGGGATGATTTAGTAATCCAGCACTGAGCAGGGGGTTGAATCAGATGACCCTGGAGGTCTCTTCCAATTCTACCATTCTATAAGTATATAGTGGTTTAACCCAGCCAAACTGAGGAAAAGGCTTTGTCTTAAATAAATTTTTTGCTGGCATTTAACTTCGTTTAATAAAAATTCCTCCTACTTAACCGGTTCTTTAATACTTTTTCTTGGAGGATTGCACTGTAATCCAGCAGTTGCATCCACTTCTCTCTCTCAGTTTTGTGCCATGTCCATACAGACACAACTCTGGTTGGCAGCATCTCCACACTAATCTCTGGATATAGACCCTCATTGAGACCCCATATGAGACTCCACTGATATCCAGCCTACATACACCACATGGTAGCTCTACTGCCTTTTTCCCTTTAGTCTGCATTCTGTACCAATACGCTGCTGAGTTGTAAATCCATTAATCACAGTACAGGGAAGTCTATTAAATTTCAGCAAGCCCTTCACGGAGTAGACTCAAAATTTCCCTCAGACATCATCACAGCATACACTTGGAGGTTGCTCACCTGCTGACCTGATGTGACAGGAAAAGGCAGAGCATAAAAGGCACCTCCCCTCCACCAACACCAGTGCTTTTCCTGTCACTCACAGGACAGCAGGGCAGAGCTCCAGCGATGCTGTCACATGCCGGAGAACTTACCAGGCGCAGTGGCAGCATCTACTTCTGCCAGCCCCGGTTACCCCAGTGGGAAGGACTTCATCTGGGTGTTACCCGGGGACTGCGTGAGCCAAGGATGGACTTCTCGGTTCAACAGCGGCCGCCATCCAGGCGACGGCTGCCATTTCTGGGTGTCCCGATGGCGCGGTGACGTCAGACGCTCCGCAAGGACGGAGCACTCAGGGGGCGTGGCCTGGCGCAGCTTGGTGCCAAACTTTCCTAATGTCTGAGATTCGGTCGGTCGTCTGGGAAGAAATGCAGTCCTCCATTTCAGACCTCCAAGCAGGAGCCTCTGGGGTTACAAGAAGCTCTGTTCCAGCAGTGTCAGAGTCCGACTCTGACATGGCGGATGAATTTCAGTTCGAAGATCTTGAAGTGTCGCAGGGGAAGAAAAATACTTTTTTTCCACCACTAACATAGATTAATTACCTAAAGCAGTACGCAGAGGAAGAAGTTCAGCAACCCCGTACAGCGCAGGATGACATGTAGATTTTCTGTTGTGGAAGCAAACATTTCCCATAAACGCCACACTAAAACAACTGATCCTGAATGAGTGGTGTTGTGTGGATTAGGCTCCGCTAATCTCCAAGGAGTTTAAGGAGCGCCTTTTATTTTCAGGCGATGAGGTGGCCATCTTTGAGGAGACGCCTAAAGTGGATACAGCTATCTCCATGGTGTCTAAGAAGTCTGGACTTCCATTTGAGGATACATCACATTTAAAAGACTATGGATAACAAAGTGCATACGACCATGCGCAAGGCTTGGTCCACGTCCAGCCTCATCATAAAGTCTAACGTTGCGGCCACTTCGGTGGCTCGCTCCATGGAGATCTGGCTGGATCAGCTTGCGTCCTTCATCAACCAGAAAGCTTCCAGAGAAGAGATTGCAGGCGGCATCCCTCTGCTCCAGTTTGCAACGGGATTGTTGGCGGATGCTTCTATGGAGATTATCCGCTTTGGAGACAACCTCCAAGAACAAGTTGTGCGCCTTACCCTTTCGGGGTTCACGCATATTTGGATCAGACCTGGATCGCCTGCTAGAGAAGGTAGCGGCCAAAAATTGGGGTCTGACAGCCATCAGACCACCTAAAAGACCCTTCACTCCACGTTCCTCGTCTACAACCTACGCTGGGAAAGGAAAGACCGGAAGGTGGTCCTATCCAAAGGGAGGAAGGGGCAAGACTCTCTTACCGTTGTCCCTCAACCCACATTTTTGTGCGCGGTAGGCGGAAGATTAGCTCATTTTTCTGCTAGCTAGCGAAGCCTCACCACTAATGAATGGGCTCTACACCTGGTGGCGGAGGGGTACAAGATTGAACTAGAAACTCGCCCCCCCCCCCCCCCCGATAGATTTACTTTAACCTCGACACAGTCTGCAACCCTGGAACAGGCTCTACTGAAGGGCGTACAAAACCTGGTAGATCTTGGCGCGGTTATCCCGGTCCCTAAAAGCAAACTGGGGGAAAGGCTTTTATTCCCCCTTTTTCTGGTTCCCAAACCAGACTGCTACCACTGCACAATAATTGACCTCAAAGAACTGAACAAATTCAGTATAGAAAATTTAACATGCAAACTATTAAAACCGCAACCCACCTGATTGCCAGAGATAATGTAATGGCCATGATTGACTTAAAGGATGCTTATTTTCACATCCCCATTCACGTCAACTCGCAAAGGTTCCTGAGATTTTCGCTTAGTGGAAGGGGAAATCTGTCACTTCCAGTTTATCTGCCAACCATTTGGAATCTCCTCAGCCCCTCGGATCTTTTCCAAAGTGGTGATTGAGATGGTATCTTTTTTATGCAATTACAGGATCATTATCGGCCCTTATCTAGATGACCACCTGCTAGTGGTGGATTCCCCAACTATTCTGAGATCACACTTGGGTTCTACGCTTCAGCTTTTTAAGGACCAGGGTGGGATCCTTAATGATCCCATAGTCTCTCAGGCCTTCTGCGATCCCTCGTTCAAACCAATTAGTGACCTATCCATCGCCTTGCTGACATATAAGGTAGCCCTCCTTGTGGCGGTCACGTCAGCTAGGCGTGTAGGTGAAATCCAGGCTCTTTCAGAGACCCCCATACAAGACTGCTCACCCTGACAAGATTATAGTCTCTTTAGACCCTTCCAACCTAAAGTCTTGTCAGATTTCCACAGAGGCCAGCCAATAGTCATTCCAGCCTTCTGCCGAAATTTTAAAAGCGAAAATGAGCAGAGGCTCCATAATCTCGATGTTAAAAGAGCGGTACTAGTGTACCTCAAAGCGACGGAAAGTTTCAGGAAAACTGATAAACTTTTCATTCAATTTCAGGAGCAGGCCAAAGGAAGGCCTGCTGGCTCAGGAGAGCCGTTCAGGAGGCTTACAAGGCCAAGGGCATCCCTTCCCCAGAAGGATTGAAGGCCCACTCGACGCGAGTGGTGGCATCTTCCTGAGTAGTAATCTCTCCCTAAAAAAGCCCATGCCAGTTATTTGGTATTCCTCCAGCGTATGCTGTCATGATGTCAGAGGGAAAACGGGAATTTTTCCTACCAATAATTCCCTTTCTAGAAGGCATCATGACAGCATACAGGCTTCCCCCCCCCCCCCCCACCCTACCCTACCAACATGGTTATTCCTGTTTTGTTTAACACATGAGGTAATGTGTACGTTTATGGTTTCCTTGTCTGAGGTGTGTGATGCCAATAAAACACACCTTCTGGTTAAGTATGCTGTCACTGTGGTTATTTGGAACACACTGATGATGGTGGAGGGGAGGTGCCTTTTATGCTCTGCCTTTTCCTGTCCCATCAGGTCAGGTCAGCAGGTGAGCAACCTCCAAGTGTATGCTGTCATGATGCCTTCAAGAAAGGGAATTATCGGTAAGAAATTCCTGTTGTGTTTTTTGTGTTTCTTTTAATTAGATTTCTTCTAAAAACACACAGCAGGGGCACGATTGCCATGTGGTTAGCGCCCAAGACTCATGGGAAGCTAGGTGCATAACCACCAGGGCAACAATTAGACGAAACTCAACACTCAGACACCTACAAGAGAACAAATTTCTGTAACACGGATTGCATCGTAATTTGACCCATAATTCAGTCTTGTACTAGACATAATGTATAGTTACATATTAGAGGCAGGGTGGGGGGGGTGTGGGGGGTGTGGGTGGGGGTGTGGGGGGTGTGGGTGGGGGGTGGGGGGTGTGGGTGGGGGTGGGTGGGGGTGTGGGGGGTGTGGGTGGGGGGTGGGGGGTGTGGGTGGGGGTGTGTGTGTGGGGGTGTGTGTGGGTGGGGGGGGTGGGGGGGGTGTCTGTCTGTCTGCCTGCCTGTGTCTGCCTGTCTGTGTCTGTCTGTGTCTGCCTGCCTGCCTGTGTGTCTCTGTGTCTGTGTCTGCCTGTGTCTGCCTGTGTCTGCCTGTGTCTGCCTGTGTCTGCCTGTGTCTGCCTGTGTCTGTCTCTGCCTGCCTGTGTCTGTCTGTGTCTGCCTGCCTGTCTGCCTGCCTGTGTGTCTCTGTGTCTCTGTCTGCCTGTGTCTGCCTGTGTCTGCCTGTGTCTGCCTGTGTCTGCCTGTGTCTGTGTCTGTGTCTGCCTGTGTGTCTGCCTGTGTGTCTGCCTGTGTGTCTGTCTGTCTGCCTGCCTGCCTGTGTCTGCCTGTCTGTGTCTGTCTGTGTCTGCCTGCCTGCCTGTGTGTCTCTGTGTCTCTGTGTCTCTGTGTCTCTGTCTGCCTGTGTCTGCCTGTGTCTGCCTGTGTCTGCCTGTGTCTGCCTGTGTCTGCCTGTGTCTGCCTGTGTCTGTCTCTGCCTGCCTGTGTCTGTCTGTGTCTGCCTGCCTGTCTGCCTGCCTGTGTGTCTCTGTGTCTCTGTCTGCCTGTGTCTGTCTGTGTCTGTCTCTGTCTGCCTGTGTCTGTCTGTGTCTGTCTCTGTCTGCCTGTGTCTGTCTGTGTCTGTCTCTGTCTGCCTGTGTCTGTCTCTGTCTGCCTGTGTCTGTCTCTGTCTGTCTCTGTCTGCCTGTGTCTGTCTCTGTCTGTCTCTGTCTGCCTGTGTCTGTCTCTGTCTGTCTCTGTCTGCCTGTGTCTGTCTGCCTGTCTCTGTCTGCCTGCCTGTCTGTCTGCCTGCCTGTCTCTGCCTGTGTCTGTCTCTGCCTGCCTGTGTCTGCCTGTGTGTCTGCCTGTGTGTCTGCCTGTGTGTCTGCCTGTGTGTGTCTGTGTCGGTGTGCCTGTGTCTGCGTGTGCCTGCGCCTGCCTGTGCCTGCGCGTGCCTGTGCCTGCGCGTGCCTGTGCCTGCGCGTGCCTGTGCCTGCGCGTGCCTGTGCCTGCGCGTGCCTGTGTCTGCGCGTGCCTGTGTCTGCGCGTGCCTGTGTCTGCGCGTCTGCGTGTCTGTCTGTCTGTGTCTGCCTGTGTCTGCCTGCGCGTGCCTGTGCGTGCCTGTGCGTGTGTGTGCCTGTGCCTGCGCGTGCCTGTGTGTGCCTGTGCCTGCGCGTGCCTGTGCCTGCGCGTGCCTGTGCCTGCGCGTGCCTGTGCCTGCGCGTGCCTGTGCCTGCGCGTGCCTGTGCCTGCGCGTGCCTGTGCCTGCGCGTGCCTGTGCCTGCGCGTGCCTGTGTCTGCGCGTGCCTGTGTCTGCGCGTGCCTGTGTCTGCGCGTGCCTGTGTCTGCGCGTGCCTGTGTCTGCGCGTGCCTGTGCCTGCGCGTGCCTGTGCCTGCGCGTGCCTGTGTCTGCGCGTGCCTGTGTCTGCGCGTGCCTGTGTCTGCGCGTGCCTGTGCCTGCGCGTGCCTGTGTCTGCGCGTGCCTGTGTCTGCGCGTGCCTGTGTCTGCGCGTGCCTGTGTCTGCGCGTGCCTGTGTCTGCGCGTGCCTGTGTCTGCGCGTGCCTGTGTCTGCGCGTGCCTGTGTCTGCGCGTGCCTGTGTCTGCGCGTGCCTGTGTCTGCGCGTGCCTGTGTCTGCGCGTGCCTGTGTCTGCGCGTCTGCGTGTCTGCCTGTGTCTGTCTGTGTCTGTCTGTGTCTGCGTGTCTGTCTGTGTCTGCCTGTGTCTGCCTGTGTCTGCCTGTGTGTGCCTGTGTGTGCCTGCGCGTGCCTGTGCGTGTGTGTGCCTGTGCCTGCGCGTGCCTGCGCGTGCCTGTGTCTGCGCGTGCCTGTGTCTGCGCGTGCCTGTGTCTGCGCGTGCCTGTGTCTGCGCGTGCCTGTGTCTGCGCGTGCCTGTGTCTGCGCGTGCCTGTGTCTGCGCGCCTGTGTGCCTGCCTGTGTGTCTGCCTGTGTGTCTGCCTGTGTCTGTGTGTGCCTGTGTCTGTGTGTGCCTGTGTGTGCCTGTGTCTGTGTGTGCCTGTGTCTGTGTGTGCCTGTGTCTGTGTGTGCCTGTGTCTGTGTGTGCCTGTGTCTGTGTGTGCCTGTGTCTGCGTGTGCCTGTGTCTGCGTGTGCCTGTGTCTGCGTGTGCCTGTGTCTGCGTGTGCCTGTGTCTGCGTGTGCCTGTGTCTGCGTGTGCCTGTGTCTGCGTGTGCCTGTGTCTGCGTGTGCCTGTGTCTGCGTGTGCCTGTGTCTGCGTGTGCCTGTGCCTGTGTCTGTGTCTGTGTCTGCGTGTGCCTGTGCCTGTGTCTGTGTCTGTGTCTGCGTGTGCCTGTGTCTGTGTCTGTGTCTGCGTGTGCCTGTGTCTGTGTCTGCGCGTGCCTGTGTCTGTGTCTGTGTCTGCGCGTGCCTGTGCCTGCGCGTGCCTGTGTCTGCGCGTGCCTGTGCCTGCGCCTGCCTGCGCCTGCCTGCGCCTGCCTGCGCCTGCCTGCGCCTGCGCCTGCCTGCGCCTGCGCCTGCCTGCGCCTGCGCCTGCCTGCGTCTGCGCCTGCCTGCGTCTGCGCCTGCCTGCGTCTGCCTGTCTGTCTATCTGTGTGTCTGTCTGTGTGTGTGTCATTTGCATTTCATAGACCAGTCTTCATAAATCTGAAGTGCCCTGGAGTACAATGCACCAAGTTTGAGATACATTCATGGGCTGCTTCAGTTAGAAGAAGACTAACTCCTAGTTGCCTATGACTGATCCGGATGTGTGTGTTAACGAACTAGCTAACTTTAAAAAAAAAAAAAAATTTTCTCTGCTTAACTTGTTCCATGTGTTGGTATCAATCTTACAATAAGTAATTAATTTTTTTTATTTTTTTTTAAGGCGTTCATTTAGTTGTCTCAAATGTATCGGTAACCGTTGCAGGCACAACAAATTACTATCATCTTCCAGTGGCCCCATTATTTAAAGAGATTCTTCAAGAAGGTGGAAGGTAATACGAACGTGACCATTGTCAAGACGTGAGATGATAAAGGAATTATTTAGAATCTATCCTTGGGCCACTCACACATGCGCTTTTTACTGCGATGTTTTGAACGCCACAGTAATAGCGGTACAAAGCTCCCATTAATTTCAATGGGGCCTTACAGACCTGCATTTGAACACAACATCTTCTAACGCTGCAATTTTTAAGCACGGTCTATTCTATTCTTGTGCTTAACGCACCTCACCACCTATCACAATGATTGTGTGTTAAAAATAAATAAATACAGCCAAACGCTGTATAGTGCGGTCGAAAAAGCTGATAAAAACACTGTGTTTTGCCGACGCAGTGTGGATAGGTCATCAATATCAGATCAGTGAGGGTCAACTTCCATCATCTCCACCGATCTGCTTATTCTAAAGGTAGGTAATCAGTATTCTAGTCTAAGTGCTCAAAAGCCATGCATAGTCTACTGGAGTTAAAAGGTTTTTCTCGCTCGTGTCATTGGGGGACACAGCAAAGACCGTGGGATATACCTTCTACCACTAGGAGGCGACGCTGAGCACAAAGTGTTAGCTCTGCCCACTGGCTATATCCCTTCTGCTGACACCAGGCTAATTAGTTTTTAGCTTAGTGTCTCTTAGGACGGTCATGCCCGTTAGGGCGGAAGAAAGGGCCAGGGCTAAACGGCAAGGCAGGTCGCTCCCTGTCAAACCCAAAGGATAGAGGAGGGCGAACAACCCGGTACTGTCCAGATTGTTACCGCCCGGCCCGCCTCAGAAGAAAAGGTGGCATATCCGGATCTATATATCTACATGTGACCCGCTAGCAAAAAGCCCCCCGTTCTGGTGCCAGGGTCCGCATCCCCTACCCATAGGGTAGGCGATGTCATAGGGGTAAGCTGCTGGAGCTGGGGAGCCGCTATTTCTATCAATGAAGGCGCAAGAGTTAAGTATGCACTGACAACTTCACCCTTCTCCTCCCTTGCTTTTCTTCCCCCGTGTCTCGCTGTGACGCGGCGGCGGTGTAGCTTTTGCGCAAGGTAGTTACAGTGCGCAGGCGTGCCTTAATCAGCATGGGGACCCGCAGGGCAGGGCGGTCAGTTTGGGGAAATGCCCAGGCAGGGGATTCTCTTCCTGGGAGATACAGCTGCTGGGGAGCCCCGGGCTGGTCTCTCCCTCTGCACCTGGGGGGGGGCACGGCTTACCTGACGGTGGTATCGGGTGGCATGGTCCGGCGTCCAGGGCACGATCACCTGGAAGTGCGTGTGGTTTGTGCGCTGAGGTGTCCCGGCATAGCACCTCAGCAGTGGCAGGTCCACTTTGGGTTCCCAGCTGGGGGCACTCCCGGTGGCGGCAGGGGCTCAACAGCAGGGGCTCCAGCGCTGCTGGCCGGGCAGCGTCCCGAGCGTTCCATCCGGTCTGGAAGAATGGAAGGTGCCGGATAAACGCTTTTCCAAGTTAGGTTATTTAGTTGATCCGCCAATCTCCCGCCTGGCTAAGCATACTGTGCTGCCCACAGCGGAGTTCTCTTCCCTCAGGGATCCCAAAGATTGAAAGATCGAGGCTTTGGAGGAGACCATTTTCGAGGCGGCAGGGTCTGCTCTTAGAGCTGTGTTTGCCTCTTCCTGGGTCAGTAAGGCTGTTACTGATTGGGCAAAATGGTTACGAGAAGGAATCCTTGTAGGGGCATCGCCGGGGAATTTGGCGGACATGGCGCAGCAGATTGAACAAGCAGGCATGTTTCTCGGTAAAGCCTCTATGGATGCAGCCAAACTGGTAGCTCGTGCCTCCGCGGCATCCGTTGCGACTCGCCGGAGCCTGTGGTTAAGGTCATGGGATGTGGATGCGTTCTCCAAGGGATCACTGATCAGTATGCCCTTTGTAGGATCCCGCCTTTTCGGCACCAAGCTAGATAAGCTCATTTCAGAGGCTAAGGATGGAAAGAGCTCACACTTGCCACAGAATCGTCCCAAGCGGTCCTCTTTGCAGCAGAGACGCTTTCGTTCCTTTCAACAGACGAATCCTCGCAGGATGGAAAGTAAGAGCCCTCAGGAGTGGGAACAAAGGAAGGGGCCTTCATTTAAATTAAGGTCCTCTTGGCAGGGTCCCCAGCCTACAAAGAGTTCCAAAAGCAAGCCCTCGGCATGAGTGACTGCCCCCACCTGTTTCGGACAGGGTGGGGGGGTCTGCTTCTCCAATTCAGTCGGGTCTGGTTATCTCGGGTCACAGACCCCTGGGTCCAGGAGGTCGTGTCCAGAGGCTATGCGATTGAGTTCCTGACGCAACCACAGGACTGCTTCTTTTGGTCCAGAACCCCGGGGGATCCGGGGAAGGCAGCGGCCCTTCTCGAGGTGGTCCACACTCTCTATTTGCAGGGGGTGGTTGTGCGAGTTCCCCCTGATCAACACTGCACAGGATTCTACTACAATCTCTTTGTGGTCCCCAAAAAAGACTGTTCTGTCCGTCCGGTTCTGGACCTAAAGAAGCTAAACAAGTTTGTGGCGGTACGTCATTTCCACATGGAATCCGTACGAGCGGTTAACGCGTCCTTGAAAACGGGAGTTCCTCTCCTCGATGGCTATCTAGGATGCATATTTACATATCCCCATTCGTCGGGCGCACCAGCGCTTCCTCCGGTTCATGGTACAGGGGGAGCACTTTCAGTTCGTGGTGTTAGCATTCGGGCTGGCAATGGCTCCCAGGGTATTTACAAAGGTCTTAGTGGCAGTGATGGCTATCTTGCATTTCAGGGGGGTCGTTGCCATGCTGTATCTGGACGACATTCTGATAAAGGCCCCGACCCAGCTGGACAACCTGGAGAGGCCTGCAGATCACCTTGGATACTCTAACCGGGTTCGGTTGGCTGATCAATTACCAGAAGTCGTCACTTGCGCCAGCACAGCGCATGGTGTACCTTGGGATGTGCTTCGACACAGTACAGGGTCGAGTGACTCTCCCAGAGGCAAAACGCTAGCTGCTTCAGAGCCAGGTACTATCCCTTCTATCACGACGACCGGTATCGATCCGGTACACAATGAAAGTCTTGGGTCTAATGGTCTCGTCTTTCGAGGCAATTCAATTTACCCAATTCCACTCCTGCCCCTTGCAGTGGACGATACTGTCAAGGTGGGACAGATTGGCACGATCTCTCGATCAGAGAATAAGAATTCCACCAGGGGTATAGCAGTCACTCCGGTGGTGGATGGACTCTCCACACATTCAGCAGGGCAGGTTGTTCCTGCCACTGCAGGGGCAGGTGCTGGCTACAGACGCCAGCATGACAGGCTGGGGATGCTCACTGGGGGATCTAGTGGCACAGGGGACCTGGTTCAGGCAGGAATCCAGTCTCCCGATAAATGTATTGGAGCTGCGGGCAGTATTCCGGGCCTTGCAGAACTTTGCGCGTCGGCTGGAGGGAACTCCGGTGCGAATCCAGTCAGACAGTGCAACCGCAGTGGCATACATAAACCATCAGGGTGGGACCCGCAGCAGGAGGGTCATGAAGGAAGTAGAAAGAATTCTTGCATGGGTCGAGCATCATCTTCCCGCGATATCAGCAGTCTTTATTCCGGGGGTCAAAAATTGGGTAGCTGACTTCCTCAGCAGGAAGGAGGTCGACCCAGGGGAGTGGGGGCTGCATCCCAAGGTCTTTCAGGACGTGTATCAAAAATGGGGTTGGCCAGACGTCGATCTGATGGCGTCTCGCTTCAACCAGAAACTTCCAACCTATCTAGCCAGGTCAAGGGACCCCAGAACACTAGCAGCAGATGCACTAACAGCTCCATGGAAGGGGTTTCATTACCCCTATGTATTTCCACCAATTCCTCTCATTCCCCGGCTGCTCAGGAGAATCGGGAAGGAAGGGCTACCAGTGATTCTCATAGCTCCAGACTGGCTGCAAAGAACATGGTACGCGGAGCTCATGGACCTGGTGGCAGACGCTCCCTGGCGGCTCCTCCCTCTACCACCTGAATTTGGCTACGCTACGTTTGACGGCGTGGCGCTTGAGACCGCAGCACCAAGAGCATGAGGTTTTTCTGACCTGGTTATCCACACAATGATTAGGGCTAGGAAGCCATCGTCATTAAGAGTATATCTGGTGTGGAAAGCATTCTTTTGTTGGTGCTACCAGAAGGGGGAACACCCGATGCGTTTCTCATTGGCCCACCTCCTGTCTTTTTTTCTCCAGGACGGATTGGACATGGGGCTGAGCCTCAGCTCCCTTAAAGGGGTTGTCTCACGCCGAAACGGTTTTTTTTTTATTCAATAGGCCCCCCGTTCGGCGCAAGACAAACCCAAGGGATGTGTTAAAAAAAAAAAAAGTTTATTACTTACCCGAATCCCCGCGCTGCGGCGACTTCTTTCTTCCTTTACCAAGATGGCCGCCGGGATCTTCACCCACGATGCACCGCGGGTCTTCTCCCATGGTGCACCGTGGGCTCTGTGCGGTCCATTGCCGATTCCAGCCTCCTGATTGGCTGGAATCGGCACACGTGATGGGGCGGAGCTACGAGGACCAGCTCTCTGGCACGAGCGGCCCCATTCACCAGGGAGAAGACCGGACTGCGCAAGCGCGTCTAAAAACGCCAGAAGACAGCGAATTTAGACGGATCCATGGCGACGGGGACGCTAGCAACGGAGCAGGTAAGTGAATAACTTCTGTATGGCTCATAATTAATGCACGATGTATATTACAAAGTGCATTAATATGGCCATACAGAAGTGCTGAAACCCACTTGATTTCACGAGACAACCCCTTTAAGGGACAGATTTCGGCCTTGTCAATTCTGTTTGAGCGGCCGTTGGCTTCAAGTTCGCCTGTGCGCACCTTTTTTTTTTTTTTTTTTTTTTTTTTTTACAGGGAGTCGCTCATACGGCCCCTCCATTTCGGTCTCCGGTACCACCCTGGGACCTAAACCTGGTTCTGGATGCCCTGCAGCCCATCCATTTGAACAGTTAGCGGAGATACCGTGGCGGTTAGTGTCCTGGAAGGTCGCCTTCCTGGTGGCGGTTACCTCCCTTCGTAGGGTTTCTGAGATTGTGGCGCTGTCAGCAAAACCACCCTTTACGTTTTTTCACCAGGATAAGGTGGTATTGCGACCGGTGTGGTCTTTTCTTTCAAATGTGGTGTCGACCTTCCACATTAATGAGGACATTGTACTGGCATCATTCTGCCCGATGGCTGTTCATCCTAGAGTACGGGCTCTGCATACCCTAGACCTAGTCCACGCCCTGAGGATGTATTTGGACCAGACCGCGTTTTTTTGGCGTTTGGATTCCCTGTTCGTGATACTGGATGGTCTGAGGCGTGGTCTTGCAGCGTCAAAAGTGACAATTGCTCGCTGGATTCGTTCGGCGGTGGTGGAGGCCTACTGGGCTAAGGGTGAGATACCGCCGTTTCAGGTGACGTCACACTCCGCCAGAGCAGTGGGCGCTTCATGGGCGGTCAATCATGGTGCCTCAGTGTCACAAGTGTGTAAGGCGGCTACCTGGGCATCCCTACACACCTTTTCTAAGTTTTATCAGATACATATGTTTGCGTCAGCCGACACTTCGCTGGGTTGAAAAGTTTTACAGAGGGCTGTAAACTGACCGCATACGTTTTGATTTATTTTGTACCCACCCTCGGAGACAGCTGTGGGACGTCCTACGGTCTTTGCTGTGTACCCCAATGACACGAGTGAGAAAAAAGGATTTTTTTACTCACCGTAAAATCTCTCTCGTCTCGTCATTGGGGGACACAGCACCCGTCTCTTCTTTCATTTTATATGACACAGTTGGTGGTCCTGGTCGGGCTCCGGATTCTGTTGTGCTGCGTTTTTCATTAGTTATGATTTGTTGGTGTGTCATATTACTAACTATGGTTGTCTCTCTGTTCCTGCATGGCTACTCCAACTGCTGGCATGACAAACTAATTAGCCTGGTGTCAGCAGGAGGGATCTAGCCAGTGGGCGGAGCTAACACTTTTTGTGCTTAGTGTCGCCTCCTAGTGGCAGAAGCTATATCCCACGGTCTTTGCTGTGTCCCCCACGAGAAAGAGATTTTACGGTGAGTAAAAAATCCTCTTTTCCCTCTTGAGCAACCCCTGTCCAGCCACCCTGTTAGGGCATATTGGCATTATAGAGGTGGGTTCCTTGCTTGGGACAGTGGCTCTCTTTAGAGGACATGTAGGTTCATAGTGGCATATCGCAGCCATTCCTTCAAGAGAAGTGTCTGGTTTGCCACAGCTTCCCCACAGCAAATTAGCTGTTGGATGTGGGGTCTTGAAAGCTGAATTAGCTGATGGTGCCAGGGTTGTCCCTATTTTGTCTAAGACGACACCTATATCTATAAATATGGAGTTTAAAAAAAAATTGAGCAGAGTAGAAGCTGATGTGAAATGGGCAACAAACTATTGAAACTACATACAAGTCACTTTTTTTTTCTTCTTAATTTGTTTTCCCTGCACAGCGGCGCTCCAGGCTACCTGCTGTGCAAGGAACTACAGCGCAGCCTCATTGAAGTGAAGTGTCAGCTCCACTTCCCTGCACATTTGGGTGGCCAAGAGTACCACTGTGCAGGATAAACTTGGGATCTAGTGATAAATCAGTGCTGCAGCCTGTTCATTCTTTGGATCAGTGGGGATCTTGGAGGCCGAAACGCCACCCATCACAAAAGGACTTCTCCAACAAATTTGCCTTATGGAAGCAAACCATTTAAGGGAATTTGTCAACAAGTGTGGTTTCACAACTGTCAGGGCTTCTGGTTTTCTGCTCTATTTAAGGAGCAGGAAAGGGGAATGGCACAGTCTTAGGATAAAACCAAATGGCTCCAAATGGACCAAATGACTATAATGGGGTCTGTTCACTGTCCACCTAGCTGCCAGGCTTTTTGCCCGAAGAAAGTGATGCCTGTACGAGTACAGTAGCACTTTTCCTCCTGGTATTTTGGGCCAGATCTGTGACAACCACCAACAAACCAAGCCAAGGGGTGCTACGACCGCAGGAGCTGGCTTGTTGGTCTTGGGACATCTAACACTCCTGAATAAAGCTACAAGAATGCTCCTATAATTCAGTAAGAGACTGTTGTAAATACAATAATCCCACATTGCTGTCTGGATGATTCAATTGTTCTCTGGGATGTTCAGTGAAACTTCTTTGTTTTGTTTCAGCACCTATGAGTTTTCATCCCTCACTGAAGAGTCAAGCATGGAACTGCCAGCGTGTTTCTTTTTGAGATTAGATACTCCAGAGCCAGTTCTTCTCTCATTAATTCAAAAGATCCAAAACCTAAGCGGTAAGACAGCAGTTTCTGTATTCTGAAATCATTTTACTGATGCAACTGTCTGTCCCGGTTGGTTCAGTATGGGTATTTTAAATGTTTTAGGACTGTAACCCTCATTTTTACTTTGTATTTGTTTGACCACCATTTGTTTGAATCCTCATAGTAAGGATTTATGTATTCTAGTGTGTGTGTGTGTGTGTGTATGTGTGTGTATGTGTGTGTATGTGTGTGTATGTGTGTGTATGTGTGTGTATGTGTGTGTATGTGTGTGTATGTGTGTATGTGTGTATGTATATATATATATATGTATATATATATATATATAATATATATATATATAATATAAAATTTTTATTTTACTCACATCAGCCTATGCAAACACGCCTCTGTGTATACATGCATATATTGGTATATCTTCCTTAGTAAATGGCAGCAGCTAAATGGTTAACTCATTAAATATTCACAAGAATGTATGAGATCCTTGTATCCACCTCCTACAGGCCTAAATTCTGATAAGAGGAGTTTTTTTATCTTAGTATTGCTTAACCCCTAGCAATTATAAGTTTATTCTCTATTAATTTGGTTTCTCTTTTTCTTGAAAATCACATTTTTAGTAGCAACACACACCTTAACCCCTTAGTGACAGCCCCATAGTGTGTTTACGTCCTGCAGGACATGTATGGACCGAGATATCGCTGCTATCGCCCTCCATACAGCACGGGCGTCAGCTGTTTATAACAGCTGACACCAGTGGGCAATAGCTGTAATTGGCCGTGTGGGTGTGACAGCTGACAGTGGCATTTAAATCCCCCAACCGATGTTCAAGGGTCCCGTATGGCCCTCCGCGGTGAGATCAGGGGAGCCGTGCAGGTGTCATGGCAGCCGGGGCCTTCTGAAAGGCCCCATGGCTGTCTTGGCAGACTGCCCATCAAGCCGTCTCCATGGGGGTGGCTTGGTGGGCTGCCTGTCAGAATGCAGTATGATGTAATGCCATAGCATATATTGCAGGAGCGATTAAAGCATTGCTAGTTGTGGTCCCTCCTGGGGACTAAAAGAGTGTAAAGATAAAAACAAAGTTTTACTAATTATTATTTTAAAAAAAGTAACAAGTTAAAAAAACAACCCTTTTGCCATATTTGCAATAAAAAAAATCTAAATAATAAAGCAAAAAGACGTATTTGGTATTGTTGCATCCAATTTTTGGTCACCCCATCTCCAAGAAAAAATGCAGAAAAATAAGTTATTGTGCGCAAAAAATGGAGACAGAAATGCAGCAAAAAAACCCATACGTTTTTGGTATCGTAGTAATTTGTACCGACCCATAGAATAAAGTTATGTTATTTTTGTTGCAGTTTGTGGGCTGTAAAAACAAAACACACCGGAAAATGGCGGAATGTTGTTTTTTTTTTTCAATTTCTCTCCACTTAGAATTTTTAAAAAGATTTCAGTACATTTATATAGTATAATAAATAGTACCATTAAAAAAATACAACTCATCCTGCGAAAATAAGCCCTTATACAGCCCTGTCGATTGGATAAATGACTTAGGATTTTTTTAAAAGGGAGCAGGAAAAAACGAAAATGGGGGGGGGGGGGGGGGGAAGCAAAAAACATCCATCACTAACGGGTTAAGGTGTTAACATGTATGTTAATAGTTAGAAACTAGAACCTATCCTGAGAGATTCTGACTTAAACTCCTTCATTAAGCGGCCCTTTTTTTTCCATTTTCGTTTTTTCATCCCTCCCTTTAAAAAAAATCATAACTCCTTTATCTATCGACGTCACTGTATGAAGGCTTGATTTTTGTGGGACAAGTTGTAGTTTCTAATGGTGCTATTTAAAGTACCATATGATGTACTGAAAAATGTAAAAAAATTCTAAGTGGAGTAAAATGAAAAAAATTTCATTCCACCATCTTTAAGTGCATTTTGTTTCTACGGCGTACAAACTGCAACAAAAACGACATGATAACTTTAATCTATGGGTCAGTACGATTACTACGACACCAAACTTGTATAGTGTTTTTTTTTTTTATTTTAACCCCTTAATGACACGGCCTATTTTGGCGTTGAGGACGCAGCGATTTTTGGTATTTTTCCATCTCCATTTTTCAAAAGCCATAACTTTTTTTTTTATTTTTCCGCCGACGCGGCCATATAAGGGCTTGTTTTTTGCGTGGCGAGCTGTAATTTTTATCGCTGCCACTTTTGGGTACATAGACTATATCGTAAAACTTTTATATTTTTTTTTTTTATGATAACAGGGAGAGAAAACGCATCAATTCTGACATAGCTTTATTTTTATTTTTTTACAGCGTTAATCATGCAGCATACATGACACACTAAATTTTTTCTGCGGGTTGGTACGGTAACAACAATACCAAAATTCTTATTTTTTTTCTTAAGGTTTTTACACTTTTTTGCAATAAAATGCCATTTTCTTTGGAAATCTTTTTTTTTTCTCTATAGCTGCATTCAAAGTCCAGTAACTTTTTTATTTTTCTATGTATGGAGCTCTATTAGGGCTTATTTTTTGTAAGACGAGCTGTAGTTTTTGTTGGTACCATTTTGGAGAATGTATGGCTTTTTTGATCACTTTTATTGCATTTTTGGGGAGGCAAAATGCTAAAAATTAGCATTTTGCCTCTGTTTTTTAGCGTTTTTTTTAACGCTTTTTGCCGTACAAAATAAAGTGTATTCAACTATTTGTACACGTCGTTACGGACGCGTCAATACCCAATATGTGGGGTTTTCATTTTTTTAAACCTTTTTTTTATGCTAATATTAGAAAAAGCATAAAGGGGTTTTTTTACTTTTTTTTACATTTTTATTTTCTTTTTTTTACACTATTTGAGTCCCTCTGAGGGACTTACATCACTGTACCGATGATCGCTGTCATAAGGCATGGCAGAGCTACTGCTCTGCCATGCCTTATCGCTTATACAGCGATCTCAGGCACTGGTAATACAGGACGCCAGTGTGACAGGCCGGGTGACAGGCGATGACATCGCGAGTTCCGGCCGGAGACAAAGAGGGAGTGCGGTCCCTCTGTGAGCTCTTTCCCTGCCGCGATCTACTTAGATCGCGGCAGGGAAGGGGTTAACAGCGGGGGGCGCATCTGCAATGCCCCCCCCCCCCCCCCCCCCCCGCTGTTGCAGCGGGACGCCGGCTATGACTGACAGCCGGCTCCTGCTGCGGGATAGCGCAGGATCATATGTGATCTCGCGATATCCCCAGGACGTACCGGTACGTCCTGTTGCGGGAAGTACCTGGCTCCCAGGACGTACCGGTACGTCCTGGGGTGGGAAGGGGTTAAACTATACAACTTTTTTTTTTTCAAAGGCCTTTAATTTTTTTTCAATTATTTTCTGCGGTCATCTTGTGCGCGCAGTAACTTTATTTTTACATCGACGTAGCGAGGGCTCATTTTTGGCGGGATGACCTGTATTTTCCGTTAGTACGAATTCGAAATACATACGACTTTATTTATTAATTTCTTTTTTTAACCATTAGGTTTTTTTATTGGTTTTAGCTTTAGTAAATATACAGCAAATAACAGAAATATGAAAACATTGTACATACTTGTCAGAGTGGAGCTAAAGGAATATATCTTTCTGTAATTATATCTGGCTGATGAGTTCTTGAAGTTCTTGAAGTCGGTCCTAACAATGAAGCATTACTTAAAACAAAATGGATCAACTTAACCTCTGCGAGTAGAGGATACAGTAACGTAGCCTTATTTATTTTTTTTGCATGTACCGTATATACCGGCGTATAAGGCGACGGGGCGTATAAGACGACCCCCCAACTGTCACCTTATACGCCGGTATACAGTGGAGAAAAAAAAAAAAATTTCATTACTCACCTCCCACGGCGTTCTGTCGCGCTCCGGCAGGATGTCGCTCGCTCCGGCAGGCTGTCGCTCGCTCCTCGTCCCCGCCGCAGCATAGCTTTCTGAATGCGGGGCTTGAAATCCCCGCTTCCAGAAAGCTAATACACACGCCGGCAGCCATGACATCATTCAATGGCTGTGATTGGCTAAAGCACATGTGGCTTCAGCCAATCACACTATTCAATGACATCATTGAATGGGTGTGATTGCTAACACGTGCGCCTTCAGCCAATCACAGCCATTCAATGCTGTCATGGCTGCCGGCGTGTGTATTAGCTTTCTGGAAGCGGGGATTTCAAGCCCCGCATTCAGAAAGCTATGCTGCGGCGGGGACGAGGAGCGAGCGACAGCCTGCCGGAGCGAGCGACATCCTGCCGGAGCGCGACAGAACGCCGTGGGAGGTGAGTAATAAATTTTTTTTTTTTGTATTACCGGCGCATAAGACGACCCCCGACTGCAGAGCAGATTTTTCGGGGTTCAAAAGTCGTCTTATACGCCGGTATATACGGTATATAAACTTGGGGATTTAGTAATAGTTGATTTTGTGATTTTCCTTAGGAGTGAGAAGACATCTTCCCAGAACAGCGCTAGTTTTGGGCAAAATATGTGGTATATGTTGCCCGAGAGGCCGCACTGTCTCCAACAGGTGTTTCTTGTATTAGGAAATAGTCTAGCCAAGGCGTCTGGGGTGTAATGCCATCTGGTCAATACTTTTATGTGGACCTCAAGGACATTTGCGTTAAGGGTTGATTTTGTTAGCCCATTCAAACGCTGAGATCCATTGGTTTGGTGTATTTTTCCTGCCCATGTCTCTTTCCCAATTGAGAAGGTGAGCTTTTTTTTCTCTCCTATTACCAGAGAGCATCATAGCATGTTCTCACTAGGGATCGCGACATCGGAACAGAGTTGTTAACAATCTTTAGGATCACATTTGGTACCTTCACTTTCCAAAGTTAAGAACCTTGTAGGAGGGAATGAATCTGGAGATATTTAAAGATTTCTTGGGTTGGTAGAGAAAAGTGTTTCGTCAGAGTATGGAAGGGGAGAACATAATCTCCCTGTACTAGATCTGCTACGTTTTTAATGCCCCTCTCCACCCAAGAATTCAAGCGCAGGCTGGGAATAAAATGTCACTTTAATGTGACTCACTCGCCAAAACTTCTCCAACTTCCCGATATCGTAGAAACATGAAATTTGGTGCAAGCATAGATTATCTCCAAAATAGGAAAAGTAATTGGGTCCCAACACGATTATTCAATTCTAGCGCAAAAGAATTGGCATTGAAATTTTACGTACATAATCTAAATCACCCACTTCCCAATGCCTTAAAATTTGGCACGAGCATTGATTATGTCACAAGTAGGAAAGTAGGAAAAGCTAATGGGTCCCAACTCGATTATTCAATTCTATGTGAAAAAGAATTGGCGTCAAAATTTTACGTGCGGAATGTAATTTTTTCACTTTCCGGTGTCATAGAAACAGGAAATTTGGCATGAGCATTGATTATGTCATAAATAGGAAAAGCCAATGGGTCCCAACTCTATTATTCAATTTTATGCACAAAAGAATTAGCGTCCAAATTTTACGTACGGAATGTAATTTTTTCACTTTCCGGTGTCATAGAAACGGGAAATTTGGCATGAGCATTGATTATGTCATAAATAGGAAAAGCCAATGGGTCCCAACTCGATTATTCAATTCTAGCGCAAAAGAATTGGCGTCCAAATTTTACGTACATAATCTAAATCTCTCACTTCCCAATGTCATAGAAACATGATATTTGGCACAAGCATTGATTGTGTCATAAATATGAAAAGTTAATGGGTCCCAACTCGATTATTCAATTCTAAGCGTAAAAGAATTAGTGTCCAAATTTCATGTATGTAATCTAATTCTCTCACTTCCTGATGTCATTTTATATAAAGGAAGCGTCGCATGGTTACCTCCACGTGGTGTTTTCTAGGTAACGCAGAGAACTATGCAAAATGGTGAACATATGTTTTTCCTCGGTATCTCTAAAGTAACCACAACTTCATAAGATTTTCCATGTGAACACCAGATAAACACCAGTACCAAATTAACTCGGGCGAAGCCGGGTATATCAGCTAGTTATATATATATATATATATATATATATATATATATATATATATATATATATATATATATATATATATATATATATATATATATATATATATATATATATATATATATATATATATATATATATATAACTCGTCCTAGCCATGAGGGTTCCTTGGTTGAGAGATTTTTTTAATTCAGTTTAGAGTTCTTCTAGAAGGGGGGAGAGATTAGCCGAGATTATGTCGCTGATTGGGGAGCACAGTTTAATTTCTAAATACGGGATAGTGTTGTCCTACCACTCTTTGAATGTTGTCTTTTAAAGGTTTATCTATATGGATTCCCAGGATCTGCGACTTGTCAATATTAAGTCTGTAGTATGATACTCTGCTAAACTGTTGGATTATGTCGCACACTCCTCTCATTGAAGCTATGGGATCTGTAATAGCAAGACATCAGCAAACAGGCTGATTTTATGCTGTCTAAAACCCGCCGGGATCCCCTTAATTTTGGAGTTTAGTCTGATGGATTCAGCGAATGGTTCCATGATCAGTGTGAACAATAATGGGGTCAGGGGGCACCCTTGACGGGTACCATTTTCTGTTTTAAAATTTTTTGAGAGGGTCCCATCTACCAAAACCTCCGCGGAAGGTGAGCTATAGAGAGCTTGGATTGCTCTCAGGATGTCTCCCCGAAAACGAAACTTTTCCAGTGTGGCGAAGGCGAACCCCCAATGGAGCCTGTCAAAGGCTTTTTCTGCATCTAAAGCCAGGATTAGGGATGGAGTACGGTTCGCCTCCGCCACTGCTAGGAGATCTAGTACTCTTCTAGTACCGTCTGATGCCTGCCTCCCCTTTGTGAAACCCACCTGGTCGCTATGTATATTTTGTGGGAGCACATTTAGCAAACGTTGAGCCAGCAATTTTGAATATATTTTTATGTCGCTGTTTAGCAGAGAAATGGGTCTATAGTTTGCTGTTGAGCTAGCAGGTTTACCTTGTTTAGGGATAGTTACTATGGTGGCTTTGAGCATCTCTTCTGGAAAAGTGCCACATAGAATAGCTTTATTGAATGTTTCAGAGAGGTGAGGGGCCAGGTCCAGAGCGAAATCTTTGTAATATTCATTTGAGAAACCATCTGGACCTGGAGTCTTGTGGGACTTTAAAGATTTGATTGTGTTGAGAACTTCCACTGGTGTTGTGGGGCTGTTTAATTTTTTGAGTTGGTCTTCTGTGATGCGTGGAAGATTAATTTTATTTTAAAAAGTATTAATCTGGAGGGCATCCGGTTGGGGTGTGGATGGGTCGTTTTTGAGATGATAGAGTTTAGCGTAAAAGTGGCTGAACTCATCAGCTATGTTCTGTGGGTGCTTTATTTTGGTTTCCGATCCATCCTGTTTAATAAGGTATGGTATTTTTGCTGTCGGTTGATGTTTTTTTTATTATTCTGGCCATCAATTTTGAGGGTTTGTTAAATTCCGTGTAATAATTTGTTTTTATTAATCTCGATTTGTCAAACTCCTCGATCAATGACCTTCGGAGATTAAGCCGGAGGTTCATTAAATCTTTGTGGAGCGCTATTGAGGGAGAGGATTGCAGGCTTTGTTCTACCTTTGTAATTTGTGTGAGTATGTTGGTTAAGTGGAGTTGTTTTTGCTTTTTTTGGTATGCGCTGATTTTAATAAATATGCCCCACATGAACGCTTTATGTGCGCACCATGTGGAGAATGTGCTTGTGTCTGGATTTGTGTTTAAGAAGTATTCGGCTAGTTGTTGCTTGATCTCCTGTTTCTGTTGAGGGAGCCTCATGAGAGAGGGATTAAGTCTCCAGCTTCTCGGTACTGTCATGAAGTTAGATATGTTGAGCGTGAGAAATATAGGTGAGTGGTCCGACCAAGTTGTCTCCTATTTCTGCGCATGATACTCCGGGAAGAGTCCACCTATTGACTAGAAACAAGTCCATCCGAGAGAAGGACCTGTGCCGGGAGGAATAGTTGGTGTATTCCTTGGCAGCTGCGTTGAGACTTCTAAAGGTGTCATAACGCTTCTTTATGGAGCCACGGGGCGTGGACTGGGGATATTCTATTTGAAGAACTAGTGGAGTCTGTTTGTCGGGAACAATGTTAAAATCCCTGCAAATTATGAGTTTGCCTACATGCGCTTTTTTTTTATTTTTTTTAAAAAATCTTAAGGATTTTGTTTAAGAAAGTGATTTGAGAGGAATTAGGTGTATATATTTTCACCAAAGTTGTTTGGATATTGTTGATGCGGCCCACTAATATTATGTACCTTCCGTGGATGTCGATAATTTGTTCCGTGAGGGAAAGATTAATAGAATCCTTGAATGCAATCAGCACTCCTGCTTTTTTTCCTCTCCACACAGGACAAGAAGATGTTTGGAAATTTCTTGTGGGAGAACTGGGGGTGAGATAAGCTCGCGAAATGCGTCTCTTGGAGACACAATACATCTACATTTTTTTGGAAGGGCGCCTTTCCAGACCATTGATCTCTTGAAAGGAGAATTTAGGCCTTTAGCATTAAGGGAGCATATTTTTACAGCCATGGGTTATTTGGAGAAGCATTGCAAAAGCTATGAACCCTTGTTTATGGGGGGGGGGGGGGGGAGGGATGAAAACATTTATAACATAAACGATTGCCCAATAGTACCAGTCCAAGTGGCCTAGTAGGGAGCTGTTTTTGAGCTTGAAATATGAGAAAACATAGCAAAAACAAAGTTCTTCTAGCAGGGTCAGGAACCTGCATATTCTCTGGGGGAGAAGAGTTTGCCTAACGATTTAGAACCTCCAATCTATGTTCAAGGCGGAGATGTTTCAGCAGGGAGAGGGGGGATGAGACCCCTCACGGGGCCTTCCAGGGCGATTTTTATTTATTTTTTTATTTTTTATCAGCTTTATCCTGGAGTTTATCTGAGATGTGAATGCCCCAGGACGCTAGAATCTTTTCCCCGTCTTCGCGATTGCTGATAATGAAATTTGATCCCTCTTTGTGAAGAATTAATTTCGTGGGGTAACCCCATTTATATGGGATTTTTTTCTCTTCTGAGAGAGGTGGTTATGTGAATAAATGCCTTTTTGGCTTGGATGGTGGCGGCCGATAGGTCCGCAAATAGCTGGATGTTTGCGAACTGAGAGGGGAGATCCGGCGCTTTGCGGGAGGCATACATGAGGGCCTCTTTGATGTGGTAAAAGTGGATCCTCGCTATAACAGCGCAGGGGATGTTGTCTGGGAGGAATTTTGTTTTTTGTAGACTGAGCTCTGTCGATAATGAGTTCCTGAGAAGGGGTGGAAGGCAGCATTTTTTTTATCAGTTGTGTTAGAAAGTTTTTCAGCTCGTGGGCTAATTTTTTCAGAGCTACCTCTGAACTTGACGTTGTTCCGTCTGTAGCGGTCCTCTAAATCCGCCATTTTAATTTTAATCTGGGACACGTCTTCCTCTAGTGAGTAATGCGCGTCTATGAGTGTGTTGTGTGAGTTGGTTAATTCCTCCATCTTGTGTTCATTGTGAGTGGTTCTTTCCTCCACCTCCGATATCGAGGCGCTAATGCGTGATGAGACAGAGTTGAGATCTTCACGCATAGAGTTTCTCAGTGCCACCATCATTTCTTTCATATGCTTCCCTCTTCAAATCAGCCCGCGTCTGAAGCATTTATTAATTAGTTCAGCACTGCCTGATGGGGGTAGTAGTGTTTGCGAAGCTGTTTCTAGTCTGGGTCGTCTTTTGTCTGGACTGGCTGAGGGAGAGATGCCCTCTCCTGAAGCAGACATAAGGTAGGGCGCCGTTTTAGGTGAGTGAGAGCTGGTGTATGTGGTGGATGCTGCGGCATCACTCATCTCTCCCATCTCTGAAGGGGAACGGGCCTCTCCCTGAGCGGCTCCTGGGCTGTCCGGCGCAGATCTTAGTCTCCGAGGGGAGTCATGGACATCACTGGAGGGGCCGTCAGTTAAATCGGTCAGCGCGAGAGCCGGGCCTCCTCTACTGCTGCGGGCCATGAAGAAGTCAGCTATGCTCTGAGGAGAAGGCTTTGCAGACTTGCGACGGGTCTTAGCAGTCAGGCAGGAGTCAGGAGAGGCGCCCGCCGGTGAGCGGGACCCGCTGAAGCTGTATAGAGTAGCTTCGGAGGTTTATACCGGATCAGAGCTCAGAGCGGTGCGACCGTCTCGATCCTCAGTCAGGCCACGTCCCTCCAAGCTTTTTTTTTTTTTTTTTTTTTTTATGATTTGGTGGGAGAGCTTCTTTGCAGAAAAGTAAGAGTAAGGGGTTAACAAGTAGCTAAGCTGACTCCCAATTTTGCACCAACAGCTGTGAGGAATGGTTAAATGCAAGAGAGGACCTCTCTTCAAGCAGATCTTAAGCAAGTAGGCAGTCCAGTACCTCAGGATTAGGGCGTGTGGGCAGCAAGGGGTTAACAGCTATTGTGCACTCACCCCCCCCCACTCTCTGCCAGGCTAGAGAAGTTGAGCTGGCTCTCCAAAATGGCGGCGGTCAGCGGTGGGGGATTCCCCGATGGGGCAGGTTTCCCTTCTGGCTCCGGCAAAGCAGAGCACTGGCAAGTAAACTCAGGAGCAGGTGGGGGGGGGGGGGGGGTTCTCAGGATCAGCAGGGACTTCGCCCACCTCCGGGAGAGCAGTGAGGACTCAGAGTCTTTGAAGTGTCAGCGGCCGGCGGCGCGGGATTTGTGAGTGGGACAGGCACTTCGCCTATCTCCGGCGCACTACAGAGCTCCTGGCTATGGTCTCTGGAGTGGCAGCGTTCAACAGCGCGGGATCCACTAATGAGGCAGGCTCCTCACCCGTCTCCAGTACAGCAGAGAGAACGGCTGTGATCTCCTTATCGGCAGTGGGCAGCGGCGCGGGACTCACCGCAGAAACAGGCTCCCCACCAACTTTCGAGGGAGGAGAGAGACCAACGGGGACTGCAGATGCGGTGACCGTCAGCAGCAAGCGGTGAGTCGGTGTGCCGATCTCCCCTTCGCTATCCGCCCCCACCGACACCCACGGCGAGCCCTCCGATCCGGCTACAGTCTGCCCTATTGTGTTTGCAGGGTTGAGGGAGACTCTACTTTCCTCCGACGGAGCGGGCAGTGCAGGGAGGGTCACAGGAGCAGCGGGAGGTTTGGAGGCGTGTGGAGGGAGAAAATCCTCCAAGTGTCCAGCCAGGAGTCGAGCAGATCTGCAGTAGTTGGTCAGCTGGTAGAGAGGGGTCCGGGGAACTTAATAGGGTGAGTAAGGTGTCTCTGGAGTAGCTTTTGGTTGCTTTAGGAGGTGAAGATTCTCGGACCTCCAAGATCAAGCGTCCATCTTGGTGCTCAGTTAGGCCACGCCCTACATACGACTCTTTGATCCCTTTTTTTTTTTTTTTTTTCTGGGAGACAGGGTGACTGAAAGTGCATTACTGGCGTTCTTTTTTTTTTTTTTTTTTCTCAGACTGCGTTCACCTGGTGGGGTAAATGGCTACTTTGATAGATCGGACTTTTACGGACGCGGCGATACCAAATATGTATTTTTATTTTATGATTTAGATTTTTTAAATACAGCTATGGCAAAAGAGGGGTGATTTTAAACTTTTATCCCTTTTTTTTTTATTTGTTAAAAAAAACAAAAAAAAAAACTTTTCTTACTTCACTTTTAAGTCCCCCTGGGGGACTACAATATGCGATGCTTTGATCGCTCCTGCAGTATGACGACGTAATGCTATAGCATTACATACTACATTTAGATAGGCAGCCTATCAAGCCACCCCACGGGGATGGCTTGATAAACAGTCTCTCAAGGCAGCCCTGGGGGCTTTCAGAAGGCCCCCAGCAGCCATGACACCTGCACGGCTCCCCTGATCTCACCGCGGGAGGCCGTACGGGACCCCCGAACGTCGTTCGGGGGCTTTAAATGCCGTTGTCAGAATTGACAGCGGCATTTAAAGGGTTAATAGCTATTGCCCGTGGGTGTCAGCTGTAGTAAACAGCTGACACCCACGCTGTATGCAGAGAGGTTGCCCCGTGACCTCTGTGCATACATACCCTGACTCTCCAGTATGTAAATGTATGTCTTGGAGCGGGAAGGGGTTAAAGGCCTTTTTTTTTCTCTACTGTAAAGGCTCATTTAGATGTGACTATTATTGCTCAAAAGTCGCTGAAAAGACATCTTTTGAGTGTTAATCATTCTATGCATTTACACTGCAAGATGGTTGCTCAAAATTCGCTCAAACGGCATTTTGAGTGAGTTTTGAGCGTTCAATTTACATTCGTGTGTAAATGAAGGCTCACGCTGTATGCAGAAGACAAGTGGGACCGCTATCTTCTGCATACAGCTGTTGTCTTCTCGGAGCGCTCAGCTGGTATCCAGTTGAGCGCTCCGAGCATGGTGCAAAACACAGCTGGAGCGCTTGATGTCTTCATACTCTGGCTGTTTTCTCCAAGCGGGATACCAGCTGAAACAATATCCTGCTGAGAACTTGGAGCACGACATTGATAAGGCTCATTGTTCTTTCAGCTTGCTGAAAGAGCGATGGACGACTCTGGGTCTAACTGCACTGACATCGTGCAGTTTTTGTTAATGATTCTCACTCAAGACACCTTTGAGAATTTTTGAGCGAGAATCGTTGTGTCTAAATGGGCCGTTACACAAAATGACGTATGTAACCAATCAGATGTAAATACAATTACCCATCTGTACACTCCTGTTTATCAGGAAGTGTAACAGCTTTTTACAAACAAAGCATTGCATCACAAAAGAGAAGTATATTGCCTTTTGATACAGCTCTATATCTTGGGCTTTATCGGCATGCATGCAATTATCAATTAAAATTTGGAGCAGGCAGTGAAGTCAGAAGGATCCATTGGGGTTCCGATAACACCTTAAAAAGGGCCCCTTAGACTGGTGGTCCTTTCTCGAATAGGGCTAATATAGATACTATATAAGGAATTTAAAAGTGTCTCTCAGAAAGACCTGAACACAGCAGTGGAGGGCAAGAAAACCATAATCAGCTATTTTTCTGTACATCAAGACCACCATTGATGAAACTGACACCAGTAGGTCTCTGGTTCAACAGATTTCAGTTTGATGTGAACGTTATTCTTCCTCATTCAAAATGCCAGAAATTAATGTAAAGTTGCTGAAACAGATGATGAAAGCAAAATGGCAAAATAAGTTCCAGTGCTCCAGGGGTTGAAGATGGTAAAAGCAATATTAGAGATGAGCAAGCATACTCGTCCGAGCTTGATAGTCGTTTGAGTATTAGGGTGTTCTATATGCTGGTTACTCGAGATGAGCACCACGCGGTGTTCGAGTCAATTCCATTTCCTTCCCTGAAAAATTTGTGCCATTTTCTGGCCAATAGAAACGCAGGGAAGGCATTACAACTTCCCCCTGTGACGTTCCAGCCCTATCCCACCCCCCTGCAGTGAGTGGCTGGCGAGATCAAGTGACCGCCGAGTATATAAGGCAGCCCCACCCGCTGCTCGCCACAGACACATGCTGGCAGAGATTAGGGACAGTGCGGCTACTGCTATAGGGAGAGTGTTAGCGTCTTCAATAACCCCAACGGTCCCTCTTAGGGCCACAGCTCACCTAGTGCACTGCTGTTGTGGGTGCTGGGAGCAGTTTTGCACAATATATTTTTTTTTATATCGGACGTGCAGGCTATAGCGTTCTCAGGCTGCAGTCTGTACTACGTAGTATAGGGGCAGTATTGGTCAGGCAGGGACAGTGGGTAGTGTAGAACCCCAACGGTGCTTCTTAGGGCCACATCTTACCGTGTGAATTACAGTTGTTGCTGCTAGGAGCAGCTTTGCACCAAATTTTGTCTTTCATCTTGGGCTCTGCAGGCTATTGCGCTCTCAGTCTGCAGCCAATTCTACAGAGTATAGGGGAAGTATTGGTGAGGCAGGGACAGTGATAGTGTGGAATCCTGTCTAGAAGAAGCCCAACGGTCCTTCTTAGGGCCACATCTTACCGTGTGAATTACAGTTGTTGCTGCTAGGAGCAGCTTTGCACCAAATTTTTTCTTTCATCTTGGGCTCTGCAAACTATTGCGCTCTCAGTCTGCAGCCAATTCTACAGAGTATAGGGGCAGTATTGGTGAGGCAGGGACAGTGCTACTGTAGAATCCTGTCAACAAGTACCCCAAAAAAGCACCTGTTTAGGGCTATCTGTGACAGTCTAAATATAACTCCGTGGCTGCTGGTAGTTGTAGTACCTCATTATTGCACAGCTAGGCGTGCTTGCAGTCTTCCGAATAATTTTTTTCCTGGCTGCAGTTTGCGCTGTCTCACTCCAACTGCAGGCCAATAAGAATTGAAAAAATTTTTACACCGCTGTGTCTGCTGTATACTGCACACACGGTGACATACTCCCATACAGGGAAACTCACACTGGCGCAATTTAGCCTGCATTGCACAAAAAACCCAGAAAATCCTTACGGCTAGCTGTGACTCTCTGCATTTCACTGCGTGGCTGGTGTGAGCTCAGGAGTATCAGTATTGCATATTGCACAGCTAGGCGTGCTTGCAGTCTTCTGAATAATTTTTTTACCCCGGCGTCATCCTGACCGCATACCTGGAGGTTGCACCTTGATCTTGTAGGGACAGGAAGCAAGAGACTTCAAAAGGCTCCTCCCGCCTCCCATTCTCCAGTGCTTCCTGTCCCTACAGGGACATGCAAGAGGAGCTCCCTCCATGGAGCCACAAGGATGACAGCTGGGATTGACAGTCCACAGGGCTGCTTCCCCTCTCACCTCCCTTCTCGAGAGTCAGCGCAGTCCGGGAGTACAGCGGGCCACAGGTCTGACCGCCCGGGGGATCACCACCGCAGCGTATCGGAGCGGCGGACCAGAGGTCCCTGAGTCCCCTCCTGCCTTTTCACGGGCTTCAGTGCAGCGCTTCAACCGGGGAGAGCAGCGGGCCATAGGCTCAGGAGCCTCTCTCCTCCAGACAGGCCGGCGCGGCCGCGCGCAACATTGGGGGGCGGAGCCAATGGCGCGGCTTGACGCGGTGACGTCAGACGCCCTCAGCAGACCCGGAAATAGCGGGAGATTTAAAAATGGAACCCCCCGGCAAGCTTTCCATTGACAGGACACATTCAGTGAAGGATTATCCTGGCTAACTGATACTGTCTACGGCTATCTGGCATCATGACTACCAAGGAATCAGAAGTGGAAGCCCTGCAAACCGTGAGTGTGACTAATTGCAGGGATGATATGCTCAGGAGTATAGCGATGTATGGGGGTCTTTTCCCTTATGTGCATGCATGTATCTTTGCAGGACAGGGAATCCACACGGTCTAAACAGGACCCTAAGAAAAGACACAAAAAATGCGCCCTGTGTCTTAAAAAATTGGACGAGGCGTATAAAAAGCCGCTATGACCTGAATCTACCTCCAAGATCCTTACAGACGAACAGTCTGCATTCAGGGAAGACATAAGATCCCTGGTTAGGGAGGAGGTCCAGGCATCGATCTCCAGTCTCCCCCCAGCTCAGCGGGAAAGAAGGGCCGCCAAGAGGTCTAGCCACATACCGCTAACCAGCTCAGAATCTGAGCAATCCCTGGGCGATCTTTCAGACGGTGAACTATTCGACCGTCCCCCTGACGTCAAGGATGAGCATAAAAAATACTACTTCTCATCAGGGGATCTGGACGACCTGATTAAGGCAGTCAGGGAGACTATGAAGGTTGAGGATGTGGTCGAGCCAAGGTCCGTGCAGGACGACATGTTCGGAGGGCTCAGACCAAGGAACCACACAGTCTTTCCTGTAAATGATACCCTTAAAAAGTTGATCGCGGATGAATGGGCCTGCGCGGACAAACACCTCTACCTACCCCGCGAGTATAAGGAGAGGCTTCGTTTCGCGGAGGAAGATGTGAGCGTCTATGAGGATGTTCCCAAAGTGGATGCACAGGTGGCCAGAATGGCCAAAAAGACAGCCCTCCTATTCGAAGATTCCTCTCACTCAAGGACCCTATGGATAACAGGGTAGACCCCTTGATGAAATGGGCCTGGCAAACAACGGCCTATACGCTGGAGTCCAATATTGCAGCAACTTCGGTGGCAAGGTCAATGTTCCTCTGGCTAGGTGAGCTGGATGACCAGATCAAACAGAGGGCCCCTAGAGACGCACTACAAAAATGCATACCCTTACTGAGATCAGGAACAGGTTTTCTGGCAGACACATCTGCCGAATCTATGAGACTGGCGGCCAGGAGCGCCGCATTGTCCAACATGGCCAGGAGGGCAGTCTGGCTGAAAACGTGGAAGGCAGATACAGCATCCAAAGGAAAGCTGTGTAACATTCCTTTTCATGGCCAACACATCTTTGGTGCAGACTTGGAGGAGATCCTTAAGAAGGCTACGGATAAGACCCACAGCTTTCCGGACCAGGCGAGGACCGGACTTTCCCACAGACGACAGCCATCCTTCAGGCCATACCAGGGCAAAGGAAAGACGGGGCGCTGGTTCTACCCCAAAGGAGGCAGGGGTAAGATAGAAACAACCCCTACCCCCATAAAGGAGTACCAGGTCGGGGGTAGACTACGAAAATTTTCCCAGGAATGGCAGGAGATGCAAATAACCCGTGGGTCCTGAAGCTCATAGCCCAGGAGTACAGAATAGAATTCTTCACCCGGCCCCCTAATAACTTCAGAGTCACCCCCACACAATCCTTACCTCCACCCAGACAGGAAAGCCTTAGACTGGCAGCACAGAGATGCGGCCAGAAGAAACCGGTAACAATTAGGGACGCAATGAGGCTCCTGGGCCTCATGACCTCTTGTATCGGCATTATTCCATGGGCCCAGGCACACTCAAGAACGCTCCAGAGAGCCATCCTGGGCAACTGGGAGGGGGCAACAACCTCCCTGGACATCAGGATGCCCATGTCATCATCCGTCTCACGGTCCCTCCGCTGGTGGCGGTCAACAGACAATCTAGAAGCAGAGTCCCCACGGGTGGCAGAGCCCTTCATATCTGTAGTCACCGACGCAAGCCAGTCTGGCTGGGGAGCGCAAGTGGGGCAGCGGCTGCTCCAGGGCGAATGGGGTCCGGCGTTGCGTAGCCAGACCTCAAATTTCAGAGCACTTAGGGCCATCTGGGAGGCACTCCACAGGGCTCAGGATATCCTAAAGAAGAAACATGTTAAGATCTTCTCTGATAATGACCGCCGTTTCACTTATTCGCCACCAGGGAGGCACCAGAAACTTCCACCTGCTGAAATTAACCTCCCCGGATCTTCCGATGGGCCGAGACTACGGTACAGTCCCTGACAGCGGTCCACCTCAAAGGGTCCCAGAACCTGACAGCCGACTTTCTCAGTCGAAGACGCCTAGACCCCGGGGAATGGTCCCTGAATCAAGAGGAATTTCATCTCATTACAGACACCTGGGGCAGTCCACAGGTCGACCTGTTCGCGAACAGCAAAAATTCAAAATGCCCCGTCTACTTTTCCGTAGATCCGAGGGACAGGGCCGAGGGGCTAGACTCCTTTTCTCAGAGTTGGGACTTCAGTCTGGCGTATGCCCCCCCCCCCCATACCCCTGATCCCGAGTGTTTTACAGAAGGTCCAGCAAAGCACTATCACACTGATCATAATCCCAGTACTCCGAAGACTAGCCATCACGGAGCCAATCCGCCTTCCAACCAGGAAGGATCTTCTAGCGCAGGGCCCAGTGTTGTGCCCCAATTTAGAGAGACTGAACCTTGAGCAGTGTGGATATTGAAGAACAGACGCTACTAAGACAAGGTCTGTCCTCCAGAGTTATCGCGACTCTACGCCAGTCTCGCAAACCTGTTAATTCAGCTATTTATAACAAAATTTGGAAAAAGTTCTCCTCCTGGAGGGGGCTGGAAGTCTCCAATCTTGACACCTCGGTGGCGGAGATTTTGGACTTCCTCCAGGAGGGTCTAGATAAAAACCTAAGACCTGCAACCCTAAAAATGCAGGTATCAGTGCTCTCGGCCATCCTAGACCAACCGTTAGCATATCATAGACTGATCCGCAGGTTCATGAAGGCGGCAGAGAGAATGAGGCCAGTCTGCCGTAGTATGGTCCCCCCATGGGACCTAAACCTAGTTCTCCAAAATCTCTGTAAAGACCCTTTCGAGCCTATCGATCAGATACCAATTAGATACCTCACCTTAAAAACCGTATTTCTGGTGGCAATTACAACAGCAAGACGCGTAAGTGAGCTACAGGCCCTATCTTGTAAAACACCTCACCTACTAGTCCAGGACGATATGGTTATACTAAAAACGGACCCCTTTTTTCTTCCAAAGGTAGCCTCGAAATTCCACAGACCGCAGGAAATTGTCCTCCCATCTTTCTGTCAGAATCCCCAAAATGATAGGGAAAGAGATTACCATAGCCTGGATGTAAGGAGGGCCATTCTATGCTACTTAGAGCAGACATCATCCTTTAGGAAGGCTGACTGTCTTTTTTTTGTTCAATTTCAGGAGCCGGGCAGAGGAAGAGCGGCTTCTAGGAGGTCCATTAGCCACTGGATAAAAACCACCATCCAGCAGGCCTACTCTTCCTGCGACAGACCTATCCCAGAAGGACTCAAGGCCCATTCAACCAGGGCAGTATCCTGCTCCTGGGCAGAGAAGGGCTATGGCGTCGCCAGACCAAATATGCAAGGCAGCCAAATGGTCCAACCTGCACACGTTTGCTAAACATTACAGGTTAAATACGGACCTCTCCTCCGTCCTCATTCGGGAGAAAGGTCTTGCAGGCAGTGGTCCCTCCCTGAGAAAATAATCTGGTATACTCCAGGTATGCCGTCAGGATGACGCCGGGGAAAAGGAGTGAATTTCTTACCGAAAATTCCTTTTTTCCGAGTCATCCTGACGGCACGTAATTCCCTCCCAAAACTCACGTGTATATATACGATTATGTGGGCACGATTCTGTAGCCCAGAGGCTCCTATGTCGGACATTCTTTTTAATGCGGAAAATTTGTGCATATTATCCTTTGTTTAAGTTCGGGTAAGCTACCCTTTCTTTATGTTTAAATGGAATTAACCATGTTTTTTTTTTATTTCGGCGCAAATAAATATCTTTTCTTGGTTAACCACGACATGTCCATGTAAGTTATTTAGAAGACCCTGGAGAATGGGAGGCGGGGGGAGCCTTTTGAAGTCTCTTGCTTCCTGTCCCTACAAGGTCAAGGTGAAACCTCCAGGTATGCCGTCAGGATGACTCGGAAAAAAGGAATTTTCGGTAAGAAATTCACTCCTTTCCTGGCTACTGTTTGCATTACATAAGCGCTCTCAGTCCAACTGCATGCCAATAACCATTTAAACATTTTTTTACGTGGACGTGAGCGAGGACGCAGGGTTCTAAATTAGGGTGTGGGTATAGGCCGAATTCCTGGTCTAGGTGAATCAGTCGGCTGCTGCGGGAATAGGAGAGAGGAAAGTTTCTGGGGTCCCCAGCTTCATATCACAATTTTTGGGTCCACGTCATAGACCTTTATTACAAAATGAGCAGTGTGAGCAGGTCCTGTCATGGATGGCAGAAAGTGCATCCAGCAAGGTCTCCAGGAACCTGTCTTCTACGCCATCCACTGCTGCAACTCTGAATCCTCGCGCTGCTGCTCCTCCTTCCTCCTAGCCTCCTCAGTCCATAAAAATGACACATTCAGATGAGCAGGCAGACTCCCAGGAACTGTTTTCGGGCCCCAGCGCTGATTGGGGAAAAATGGTTCCTCTCCCACCTGAGGAGTTAGTCGTGACCAATGCCCAACCTTTGGAAAGTTCCCGGGGTCTGAGTGATGAGGCTGGGGACTTCCGGCAACTGTCTCAAGAGCTTTCGGTGGGTGAGGAGGTCGCTGATTATGATGAGACACAGTTGTCTATCAGTGAGGCAGTAGTAAGGGCAGTAAGTCCGCTGTCCTCGGCCCCATCCAGCTATGTCTCTCAGCGCAGCGTCCAGCTGTCGCTAGCAGAAGCGTTGGAGCAAAAGTGCAAATACGCCGCCACATACCCGCACACTTAAGCTTTAAACGTGCACATAGCCAAATTGATCAGCCTGGAGATGCTCCCGTACAGGCTTGTGAAAAATGAGTCTTTCCAAACATGATGGCGGCGGCGGCCCCGCGCTACTCTGTCCCCAGTCGCCACTATTTTTCCTGGTGGGCCGTCCCAGCCCTGTACGACCACTTCTCCCACAACATTGTACGCGCCCTCACGAACGCGGTTACTGCCAAGGTCCACGTAACAACGGACACGTGGACAAGCACAGGCGGACAGGGCCACTATATCTCCCTGACGGCACATTGGGTAAATTTAGTGGAGGCTGGGAATGAGTCAGAGCCTGGGACCGCTCATGTCCTACCCACCCCCAGAATTGCGGGCCCCAGCTCGGTGCGGGTATCTGTGGCGGTGTATGCCACCTCCACTAAACCACCCTTCTCCTCCAACGCAACCTCTACCTCGCAATCAAGACGTGTTAGCAGCAGCACGTCGCCAGCAGTCGGTGTCACGTGGCGCGACAGCACAGCGGTGGGCAGTCGTCAGCAGGCCGTGCTGAAACTACTCGGCTTAGGAGAGAAGAGGCACACGGCCCACAAACTGTTGCATGGTCTGACAGAGCAGACCAACCGCTGGCTTTCGCCGCTGAGCCTGCAACCGGGCATGGTTGTGTGTGACAACGGCCGTAATCTGGTGGCGGCTCTGCAGCTCGGCAGCCTCACGCACGTGCCTTGCCTGGCCCACGTCTTTAACTTGGTGGTTCAGCGGTTTCTGAAAGGCTACCCACACTTGTCAGACCTCCTCGGCAAGGTGCGCCGGGTCAGCGCACATTTCCGCAAGTCCAACACGGACGCTGCCACCCTACGGACCCTGCAACATCGCTTTAATCTGCCAGTGCACCGACTGCTTTGAGACGTGCCCACACGGTGGAACTCTATGCTGCACATGTTGGCCCGGCTGTATGAGCAGCGTAGAGCTATAGTGGAATACCAACTCCAACATCGGTGGCGTAGTGGGAGTCAGCCCCCTTAATTCTTTACAGAGGAGTAGGCCTGGATGGCAGATATCTGACAGGTCCTTGGAAACTTTGAAGAGTCGACCCAGATGGTGAGCAGCGATGCTGCAATCATGAGGATGGAGGAGGAGGAGTCCCCTTGCACACATGGCTGACTTCATGTTAAGATGCCTTTCTCATGACCCTTGCGTTAGATGCATTCTGGCCACTACGGATTACTGGTTGTACACACTGCTCGACCCATGGTATAAGGAGAACCTTTCCACTCTCATTCCCAAAGAGGAAAGGGGTTCGAGAGTGATGCTATACCACAGGGCCCTGGTGGACAAACTGATGGTAAACTTCCCATCTGACAGCGCTAGTGCCAGAAGGCGCAGTTCCGAGGGCCAAGTAGCAGGGGAGGTGTGGAGATCAGGCAGCATGTTCAGCACAGGCAGGGGAACACTCTCCAAGGCCTTTACCAGCTTTATGGCTCCCCAGCAAGACTGTGTCACCACTCCCCAGTCAAGGCTGATTCGGAGGGAGCACTGTAAAAGGATGGTGAGGGAGTACGTAGCCGATCGTACGACCGTCCTCCGTGACGCCTCTGCTCCGTACAACTACTGGGTGTCAAAGCTGGACACGTGGCACGAACTCGTGCTGTATGCCCTGGAGGTGCTTGCTTGCCCTGCGGCTAGCGTCTTGTCAGAGAGGGTGTTTAGTGCAGCTGGGGGAATCATCACAGATAAGCGTACCCGCCTGTCAACTGACAGTGCTGACAGGCTTACACTCCTAAAGATGAACAATGCCCGGATTTCCTCAGACTTCTCTTCTCCACCAGCGGACAGCAGCGGTACCTAAAGATTATTTTCGCTGCAACCGCGGATGCAAGCATTGTTCTCTATCACCGTAAAAAATGGGGACCTTTACCTTTTGTCAATCTGTGTATGATATTCGTCCTCCTGCTCCTCCTCCTGAAACCTCACATAATCACCCCGAACGGGCAATTTTTCTTTGGCCCAAAAGGCTCATATAACTTTTGTAAACAATGTCAATACGTTTCAATTCTCAATGAGGCATTGAAACTTCCACCTGAACCAATTTTTATTTTAACTGGGCTGCCTCCAGGCCTAGTTACAAATTAAGCCACAGTAAGCTAAGCGATTAATGGGTTTCACCTGCCCTCTTGGCACGGGCAATTTTTCAGGGGTACATTTGTACTGTCGGTACACCAATTTCTTGGGCCCTCGCCTACAATGTAATCCAAGTAATTTTTATGTGCTACGCCTGCACTAATGGTACACCAATGTGTCTCTGGGGTTGGCCTACACTTTTGCTACAGAAATGTAACTCTGTTCTGCCTACCTATACTTCTGCCACAGTAATGCTAGAGGGGTCTGACTATACTTCTGCAACAGAAATGTAACTTCGGTCTGCCGATACTTCTGCTCCTGAAATGTTACCTTGCTTTGTGTATACAGTTACTACTGTAATGTTACTAATACTGGGCTCTGCCCATACTGCTTTTACGGAAATGTTACTGGGGCCTGTCTATACTGCTACTACTGAAATGTAACGAATACTGTGCTCTCCCTATACTGCTTCTACGTAAATGTTACTGGGGTCTGTCTATACTGCTACTACTGAAATGTTACTAATACTGGGCTCTCCCTATACTGCTGCAAGGAAAATGTTAATCTGCTTTGCCCATACTGCTTCAACGGAAATGTTACAGGAGTCTGTCTATACTGTTGCTACTGAAATGTTACTGGGGTCTCTCCCTACTGTTACTACTGAACTGTTACTGGGGTCTGTCTAAACTTCTACTACTGAAATGTTACTGTGGTCTGTCTACTGCTGCCAATTAAATGTTACTGGGGTCTGTCTGCACTGCTGGAACTGAAATGTTACTGGGGCATGTCGCAACTGATACTACCGAAATGTTACTGGGGTCTGTCCCTACTGTTACTACTGAACTGTTACTGGGGTCTGTCCTACTGCTGCCAATGAAATGTTACTGGGGTCTGTCCATACTCTTACCACTGAAATGTTACTAATTCTGGGCTCTGCCTATACTCCAACAATGAAGACATTCTTGGCAAATGCTTTTGCAGTGGTCCGTCTGGCGGCAGTCCAGAAATTTCACCTTAAACGACACAATAGGAAAGCCCCCCCACCCCCGCCACGGCCCACTTAATGCTGGCCACATTCCGAAAACCAACTAAATAAAACCGCGCTAATAGGTCCACAGTTGCGACCACTTTCCCGCCAACGCGGTTACTGGTAAGGTGCATATAACCACGGACACGTGGACAGGATACGTACTGCCTCAAAAACATCCCCCTCCTCCTCCTCCAACAATGAAGACATTCTTGGCAAATGCTTTCGCTGTGGTCCGTCTGGCGGCAGTCCAAGAATGTCACCTTAAACGACACAATAAGAAAGCCCCCCACCACGGCCCACTTAATCCTGGCCACATTCTGAAAACCAACTAAATAAAACCGCGCTACTATGTCTACACTCCACAACTTCATACTGGCCACATTCCGAAAACCAACTAAACAAAACTGTGGTAGTATTCAGTTATCCCTAGCTGAAGCTTTCAGCCAACTGGTAGAGCAATGGTGGCTTCCAACTTGTTGGTACTGCTAAGTCCAAAGATAAGCGTACAGCTGAGGTTGGAATACAGGTGACTATAGAACACAGCATCCCTGCAGGGCAAGGGACAGAGTAGCAGCAGGTACCGATACTTAATGGAAGCAGGCCAGCTGAGAACCACATACTCCCTGAATGATTTTGGACTGACCGATGATGAGGCCTTTACTTGTGATCATCTTTGGTAATTCCTAAGAAAGATGCGTGGTAGTAGCCAGAAACTTGGATTGCTATTTGCTAACACTTTGAAATGGACAACAGAAAACATATGAATGAAGCCATTCCATATTTCAGCTTGAGATGAGGAGGAGTGCAGACTTTCAGTACCTTGAATATCCTTTTCATTGCTATCAAATGCCCCTCTCTTGTCTCAGAAAATACTAGCTTTTCCACATAGGTGTTGTCTATCTGTCTATACTCTTACTACTGAAATCCCACTTAATACTGGGCTCTGCCTCTACTGCTGTAACGGAAATGTTACTGGGGTCTGTCGATATTGTTACTACTGAAATGAAACGGATACTGGGCTCTGCCTATACTGCTGCTACTGAAATGTTACTGGGGTCCGGCAAGACTATTACTACAGAAGTGTTAATAGGGTCTCCCTAGACTTCTGCAACATAACTGTTAGTGGGGTCAGCTTATACCTTTGCTACAGGAGTATTACAGGAGTCTGTGCATACTATCGGTGCACTAAGTGTTCCCATCGCGGTGTTCAACGTACATGGCCCAAAAAAAAATACCCCGGACTGACTAGGGCATGCAGTGTGGGCCGAAGCCCACCTGTATTTAATCTGATGTTAGCTCTACTATCCGGGGCACTGCATTGGGACAAACTACAGGAGCAATACAGCGCTAATGAGACGTGCACAGCTACGCTAGCATTGGAGTCTGCTCTAGGCCCGCGATTGCTGAGGGTTTGTGCAGAGGCCTATGTCCTGGGTATAGTGAAAGTCCGCTTCCTGCCTACGATTGCTGAAGCTGTGGGCCGAGGCCTATGTCGTGGGCGCGGTGCAAGTCTGCCATGTTTGGCCGCTTAATTTATTAATTGTTTGTCTTGGGTTGCCTAGGACCCACCTATGCTGTTGGTGCAAACTTAGTTCCCATCATGGTGTTTGACCTGTCTGGCACAAAGACACTGACTTGGGTAGAGGGCAGAGCGCTGACGGCTTTCCCCTTGCAGTGTTGATTTGAGCTATGCGACACCTTGACAGAATGAATACTGTGTGGGCACATGGATTCCCCATTGCTATGCCCACGTTTGCCGCTCCTGACGGAGGTGGCACAGGATTGGATTTCTCATTGCTTCTGTACAGCATTGTGGGCTATCGCCCCGCCCCTTTTAAAGAGGGTCGCTGCCTGGCCCTGCTAACCCTCTGCAGTGTGTGCCTCTGGTTCCTCCTCATGGCAGACGCACTTATAAATAGACATGAGGGTGGTGTGGCTATGCAGCCAGCGTTTGGCATGAGGGCAGCTGAAGGCTGCACAGGGACACTTTTTTTGTGTGCGCTGCGGACGCAGGGTCGTGTGTGTCTGTGTGTGTGTGTTGGGCAGCATGTAACCCAGGAGAAGAGGCAGGGGTGTGTCGTCCCGCAGGCAGTGCTTGTGCTTAGTTGGAGGTAGTGTGGTGCTTAGCTAAGGTGTGCCTTGCTAATGAGGGTTTGTCCAAAGTAAAAATTGGTGGTGGGGGGGGGGGGGGAGCACTCTTGCCGCTATTGTAGCCTAATAGTGGGACCTGGGATGCTTGATAAAGACCAGCAATGGTCGAAACGTCGCTGCCTGTACTATTTGCTTTTATGGATTTGGAATAAAAGAACATCTTTTTACATCATCTCCTTGTCTGCTGCGGATCTCCTTCACTTTTTAAATGGGACCTGCGAACCTGAGATGCAGCCCAGCATGTTGCCCCTCGCCTGCCCTATCCGCTTCTGTGTCGTTTTCATCACTTTCTTGGGTTTTCCAGATTTTCACAAGTGGAAAACCTTAGCGGAGCATGGGTGATATACAAAAATGCTCGAGTCGCCCATTGACTTCAATGGGGTTCGTTACTCGAAACGAACTCTCGAGCATCGCAGAAAGTTCGACTCGAGCAACGAGCACCCGAGCATTTTGGTGCTCGCTCATCTCTAAGCAATATGTATTAAAATAGGACAAAATGTTAATGTTAAACTCCGTTGAGGGTCCCAAAATTGAGACCTCCCCTAAAAGCCAAGTGTGCCTTGAACACACTGTCAATATTGTATTTTAATCTCCAGATCTACAATAATAGGCTAACACCATTTTATTTGGAAGCAGGGTACAGGAAACAGAAATACAACGCGTTTCAGAGAATAAAACCTCCTTTGTCAAGCCTAGGTTAATCAAATACAGGAGCTAGATTTATACACCGCTCATTAACTACCTCCTTTTGCTCCCATCTGCATTGGTGGCAATTGAGGTGTGGTTTAGTTTACACACCAATTATTTGATCTGTCGCTCGCCTTGGCCGGACGGCAGAAGTGATGGCATGAATTGCGTAACTGGAGCACACGTTTGTCTGGAAATATGGGGGTGTACTCTTCAGCATTCCAATTGGCAATTAAACATGCGCTTAAACGACTGGAAATGCGATCACATGTTGATCTAATGAATTTGCATTATTTAAAAGGCTTATGAACAGAAATCTAAAACTGTAAGATCATAATAAAATAGTAAATACAAATAAGGTAATAAAAGATGCAATTAAGTGATGTGATAAAGTGAGATCAATAAAATCAGTAAAATCAATATTTGCTGGCAAAAGGGAGGCATTGGAATCCAAAAAAAATGTTAAAGGGGAACAGAATGTGCACCGTGTGACGTCAAAAACAGATGGTGGTCACTGGTTCTGTTTAGGGAGATACTCTTGGGGAGTTTAGATGTAAAGCCTTATGGAGTAAATGGCGAGATGTGAACAGGCGCCATCTTTGTAAATTAACTATTGGTCGTCATCGACTGATTCTAAATTACAGGCAGTATTATGGCCCAAAGCTGTATTAACCATACTGTTTTTGCTTCAGAGCTGAAATCTTACATGTGCTATTTTATCACATGCCAGCTGTACAGACATTACAATTGTGTTTTCTTAAAGGAATAACCAACTCGTATAAGATTTCACTGACAGCAGGAATTTTTCAATATTTCACAATGTACAATTAGTGAGCGACGTGTATGTGGACTTACAACATGTACTTTTATTTTAAAGGTCTTGCTGTTATTTCCACCAGAGAGGGGCCACTGCATGAGCTGCTCATACTAAGGAGGCATAAATGTCTTACGGCTGTAATCCAACAAGAGATCCAGTTTGTTGTGGTATGTTTCATGCACTACTTGCAGTATGGTTTTGTCCCTGTTGAACCTAAGAGTGCTATTAGTGGTTGTCGCTGGTATGAGCGCATTTTGCAGAGAATTGCTGAGCTGAACTTGCTATTGTAGCTACTACCCTGCAATGAGCTCCGGGTCACCAGCGGCATTGTGTAATGGTGCCTTAGGCCTCTTTTACACGAGTGTGAAGCGCACGCCATATTACCTATGCAAAGAAAATCACGGCTAATAGAACCAATGGATTCCTATGGAAATGTTCAGACGAAAAATTTTTAATCTCTTAAAAGAAAATCGCACATAAAATAGGACATACACGATTGAAATCCAGCAACTAAAATTCCCTGCTGCATGAAACAGGACCTGACCTATCTTTGCGAGCTGCGCAGGAGTTTCCATAGACTCCTATGGGAGCTGGTGAATGCGCAACACCCAGCTTCTGATCGTGCGAATGGGCAATTTCACCACTAATTAAGCTAGAGACTTAATAGCTGGAAATCGCCCGCTCAAGCTATTTTTCACGGAGATAACTGCAAATTTTATTTTTACTTTTTCACCTTTTGCAGGTAAGTTTGGCGTAATTTTCACGCTTGTGTGAATGAGACCTTAATGTTGGCTACAAAATACATCCTCAGATTTTCATAGTAACCTTCATTTAATTTAAAGGGGTTGTCCCGCGCCGAAACGGTTTTTTTTTTTTTTTCAAACCCCCCCCCCCCCCCCCCCCCGTTCGTCACGAGACAACCCCGATGCAGGGGTTAAAAAAGATCACCGGACAGCGCTTACCTGAATCCCCGCGCTCCGGTGACTTCTTACTTACCCGGTGAAGATGGCCGCCGGCATCTTCTCCCTCCGTGGACCGCAGGGCTTCTGTGCAGTCCATTGCCGATTCCAGCCTCCTGATTGGCTGGAATCGGCACGTGATGGAGCGGAGCTACACGGAGCCCCATTGAGAAGATAAGACCCGGACTGCGCAAGCGCGACTAATTTGGCCATTAGACGGCGAAAATTAGACAGCAACCATGGAGACGAGGACGCCAGCAACGGAACAGGTAAGTGAAAAACTTTTTATAACTTCTGTATGGCTCATAATTAATGCACAATGTACATTACAAAGTGCATTAATATGGCCATACAGAAGTGTATAGGCCCACTTGCTGCCGCGGGACAACCCCTTTAACAGTAATTGCTGCGTCCGTGGCTGACCAGTTGGAAGACTTTGAAGTCTGATAAAACAGCAGGTGGTGGGGGAATCCTATCAAAGGGACTTTGGCTGTTCCTATCTGTGAAGCTGTTGGGCTATCTTGACTTATTATAATCCTAGCAAGACCTGGCCTGGTCATGGCGGAGTAGTCCCGCTGCTCTCAAGAGCTCCTGCTCCTGGAGGCATTCTCAGCCCACCATAGCACTCCTACCACCACCAATTAATACAAAATGAGCAGCAGCAGAAAGACTCTTAGCGGCACCTGGGAGTGCAGTCCGGGGCTCCCACCTGCCGCAGGATAGTAGACCTTCTCCTCAGTGGGCAGCATCAAGGCCATGGCAGAGGAAGAGGGGAAGAAGCCCCACCGGCAAATTCCACAGCAGTGGAGCAGCGCACAGTGGAGCAGCGCACAGTGGACCAGAACACCCCCCCCCCCCCCAGCCCCCCAGACACTCACTGCCACGGCCTTGGATGGCGGCAGAAGATCAGAGGAGCTCAGCAGGCAAGCAGACCCCACCGGCAGTTCCCCCTCAGCTCTCCGGAACTCAGTCCCACGTGGCAGGAGGCAGCCATTATGTGGGGGAGGGCAGAGCAGTGTCCAGATGGCAGACAGCAGACGAGACCAGGTGCGACACTGGGGGCTGTTGAGGGAATCCCTCCAACAAGAAGGGGGCCCCCATCCTGGCATCAGGGGGAATGGTTACCAGCCCTCACGAGCAATGTCCCCCATAAGCACCTCACAGGGGCTATCACCCCCAAATTTCACTACCTCACAGGCCAGCGATGTGACTGTGGGGGCTGATGAGGGAACCCCTCCATATTCAACAAGAGGGGGCTTCCACCTTGACATTCCCAGGAATGATCACCAGCTATCCCCAGCAGTGCCTTCCATACATCACCCAGAGGGATTATCACCCCCAGCCTCCACCACTCCACAAGTCAGCTGCAAGAGCCCTGGGGAAGCCCACACATGGGCATCACCTGCACAGCCAGCACGTCAGAGCCCGGGACATACCGCCCCTCTGGCAGAGCTCGCAGTGGATAGACGTAAAACCCTGCAGGAGGCTGACCCGTCAGTTGCAGCTACCTCCCACACTGACGTCACCATGCAGGACAGTGGGGACACAGTGATACAGCAGGGAGAAGTACAATTATCAAGGGGCCTGTGGGTCTCCTCTCCATTACCTCAGCACACACACCAAGATCGTACGTTGTTGGAATTCTGGGAACTGCGAGCCCATTTGCAGTCTATTCCTACCAAAGAGGATATGGAAGCATATATACTACATCTAGAATCTACATACAAAACTGAACTTTGCTCTGTCCGGCAGGATGTTCATCACTTGGGCGAGAGGGTCTCATCGACGGAGGGCGCTGTTGCGTCTCTTGCAGATAAAGTGGAGTATCACGAGTCCGCTCTAGCCAATGTATCCCACCAGCTGCATTTTCTGATGGGCTCTCTGGACAACTTAGAGAACAAGGGCGCAGGAATAAGCTCCATATCAGAGGACTCACTGAAGCTATAGAACCTTCCCGGATGGAAGCAACAGCGCGACAAATCCTCAACGATCTACGAGGGGCTCCCCCTGCTGCCCAGTTGGAATTTGACAGATGCCACAGAGCTTTCGGTCCTCGCTCTAGGGATCTAGATTGCCTGCGTAACATTATTTGCAGGGTCCACCAATAGCAACTGAAGGAAGCCATTATGAAAGAAGCACAGGAACAGCGGGCAATACTGCACGAAGGGTCACACCTTCAGATCTTGCCTGATCTCTCCAGATTCACCCTGGCCAAAAGAAGAGCTCTACGCCCGTTACTGGAGGAACTCCGCCGTCACGACGTGGCCTATAGTTGGGGATTCCCCTTTCATCTGCAGGTCCGCCACAGAGGGGTCATGAGGGAGATGAGACACCCAGACAAGGCTCCAGCCTTTTGAGAGGCGCTTGGTTTACCTGAGATGGACATTGTGGACTTGCCCACCTTTCCCACTCTACCCACTAACAAGTTTCTTCAGCAGCCATACGGGTCCCAGAAGAAGACGGCGACGTCAAGAGGGTTGAGGCAAAGCGCGGTCCCTGCAGGGCTCCCCATGTGGTTGATCGACACAGGTTAAAGGAACTCTGCTTTTATATTTCTCTGCCAAGTTTTTATGCTGCTGGATTCAAGTTTTCCATGTCTAATAGTGATTGGTTGGTGGTGGGTGCAGATTAATGCTGCTGTAGTTCCAGGGTCCGTCCTCGGAAAGCACACTTTAGATCAGGGGGCTCGGGTCTGGTCCGTTTTGGCCATTCCATGGGCTTTTTTTTTATTTAATTTTTTTTAATTTCACTTCCCACTTTGTTCTTTTTGCAGGTGCAGGCTTCCTCCCCTCCTTTGAGCGGGGGTGGGTGCATCTCAGTTAGGGAGGTGGCCGTCACCCTTATTGGGTTGGTTATCACCTCCTTAGTTTTGGGATTATCCCAAATTACTGTTTTGTAGTTTTTTGGGGTTTTTTTGTATTATCTGTTTCTTTTATCCTTGTGTTTTTTTGTTTTTTTTTCTCTCCTTCCTTTTCTCCCCCCGCCCCCACCCTCCTTTTTTTTTTCTTTCTCCTCACGCCTCTGCCATCTTCTGGAGCCTCCACCATGCTATAGCTGCCACTACCGGGCATGTCTAAACTGGATTTTTGCACCCTCAACGTGCAGGGTTAAAATGTGGCGCAAAAGAGAAATCCGGTTTTATATCATTTTACATAAGCTAAAATACCATGTCGTATTTCTCTAGGGGACTCCTTTCTGTGCAGGACATGTTCCAGCGCTGAGTGACAGGCACTTTACAGCGTGGTTTCACAGCACGTACCCGACTACCAAGTCAAGGGGCGTTTCAATAGCTATCCACAGAACGGTATCTCATAAGGTGCTGGACACGATGACTGATCCAGAGGGGCGCTTCATTTTCATAAAGGTCAGAATGTGGGGTAAACCTTTTACTCTTGCAGCGTGGTATCTTCCCAATCAGAGTCCTGTACAAATGGGTAGAACAATACTGGGTAAACTGGTGAACTTCACGGAGGGGGTTATAGTGTTTGGGAGCGATTTATTTATTTTTTTTTTTTTTTTTTTTTTTTTTTTTCCCCCTAGACCCAGAAAAAGACTGTACTTCTAGGTGGGCGACTGTTTCAGCCTCACAGCTCTGATTCTTTCACAAGGCCCTTAGGCAGTTGCAATTAGATGTCTGGAGGGTAACTCATCCTTCAGATCAGGATTATTCTTACTTTTCTCCAGCACATCAAACTCCTAGCCGCATTGACCTTATTCTTGCAAGTCATTACGCGTTGACATGGTGTCCGGGTGGCCTCTGTTGGGTCGGCATTGTGGTCTGACCATGCCCCAGTCCTCCTCACTCAGTCACAGGGGCCCCAGAGCATCCCTGGTCATGGAGGCTGAATGACAATCTCCTGAAGGATACAGTATGCTGTGCGGACTCCACCTCTAGACCGGTCCAATGGGAAGCGTTTAAATGTGTCTTAAGGGGAGTCCTCATTAAGCATGGGACGCGCCTTAAGCGCTAGAAGGCGGCCAAGATTGTCTCCCTGATGGCTAGGATAACGACCCTGGAGACCATGTTTCGCCAGTCACACTCAGTGTCCACACAGTGAGCTGCTGAACACTAGGGAGGAGTTGACACATTTTGGACCAGAGGTACATGCGTTTCTGGGACAATTTGAAGTGTTACTCCTATGAATATGCCAACAAATGCGGACGCTCACTGGCGTGGTATCTTCGCTATAGGACAAACCTCACATATGTTCCAAACATACTGGATAGTGCAGGTCATAAGAGACATGACCCAAGAGAGATCACAGAAGCATTTCGTGCATATTACCATGGACTCTACAATTTAAGAGGTCAACTGGCAGACATGACGCCAGACAGTCGGAAAAACAAGATTGTTTACCGCCCCATTTCACTTATTAACCTTGACATTAAGCTGTTCTCCAAGGTCCTGGCGGGCAGGCTGATTCCCATTTTGCCAGTCCATATACATAATGACCAAGTGAGATTCGTAAAAAGCCGCAAAGCTATAGTTAATACCAACAAGACTTCTGTTGATTAGCAAAGCCAAGCAGTTGTCACAGGCATTTTGTCTCCTCTCGGTGGACACGGAGAAGGCCTTTAATCACATTAGCTGGGACTTCCTGCGTTCCTCGTTGACGCAATTAGGCCTCAGGCCTAAGTTTCTAAGTTGTATCCTGGCATTATATGGTAACCCGTCGACACAGATCCGTGTAAACTGTCTCCTGTCAGACCCAGTACCTATTAGTAATGGAACTAGAAAGGGTTGCCTGCTGTCCCCCCTTCTCTATGCCATTGCTATGGAGCATTTGGCTGCGGCACTGTGGAATAAGCCCGATGTCTGTGGCCTGCGAATTGGGACCCAGTCCTGTAGGGCTGCCCTATATGCAAATGACCTGCTGCTATTTGTTTCTCAGCCCCGCATCTCATTCCTGGCGATCCTTTGGGAATTCTCTAAATTCGGACACCTGAGTAGCTTTTAAAGTAAACCTCCATAAGTCTGAGGTGCTGAATGTCTCCCTTCCAGCTGGTGAGGGGGCCCATTTAGCTGACCAATTTGAATTTTAATGGAGAACCACCTCCATTTAATACTTAGGGGTACATATTTCGGCAGATATCCCTTCGCTATACCATCTTAACTATGCTCCCTTGCTAGAAAGAGTGACGTGACTTGAACGGCTACGCTGCTAAACAACTGAGCAGTCTTGAGTAAACGTCTTGAAAATGGATGTGACTCACAAATTTCTCTATCTTTTTCAGACCCTGCCAATTAAACTCCCAGCTCTGTTCTTAAAACTGATCCAGCTGGTGTTTTGCAAATTTGTGTGGGGCGGAAAGGGAAGGGGGGGGGGGGGGGGGGGGGGGGGGGGGGGGGGTCTACCAGACCTTAAAATTTACTACTTGGCCGCAGTCCTTTTCAGGCTCCTAGACTGGCATCCCCACACAGACTTGAAACAATAGGTGGGCCTGGAGACAGCACTGGTGTGCCCTTATATGCACCTGCTGCCACGGCTTTCTGTGAAGGACTGCTCTTCCTCACACTCCAATAATGTGGAATTGTTTGGAGGTCTAGGATAGGCTGACTGCTAGAGGGGACATAGGGTTCTGCGAGGGGGCCCTATTCCCCATGTTCCACAACCCTGCATTTCCCGCAGGACAGGAGAAGCAGAGCTTCCTCTGTTGGAGGGAGGTGGAGGATAAACGGTGCTGCCAGATGGCAAGCTCTAAGGGCCTCCCATTTAATGCTTTACAGGCATCCCGACCAGATCTGAAACCGAGATGGCTGGGGTACCTACAGTTGGCTTCCTTCTGGAGGGCGAGGCTGGGGACGTGTCGTCTCGGAGACCCGCCTGAACCAATTGAGAAACTATTCTTACGAGCTAACCCCCCCCCCCCCCCCCCGCGTTCTCTCCAGGATTTATGGTATCCTACTGGAGAGCTTACACAGGGCCTACCGCAATACACCAAAGGGTGGGGAGAGAGACTTGTCTCTGGAGCTGCAGGACTCTGATTTGGGAGAGAGGGTTCACGTTTGAACACAAATTACCCTTGGCCTGTGTGGCACGAGAAAAACTTAAAGATCCTCTTCAGGTGGTAGAGATGTCCAGACGTGATTCACCATATATTCCCCTCAGTACCAAGTTCCTGCTGGAGGAGTGGGCCCGGGCTTCATACCACGCTGCATATTTGGGAGTGCCCACTTATCCAGCCTTTCTGGAGGAAGGGCTTTGAGCTGTATAAGGGTGTGTCCCATAGGACGGTGGAGGCGTTCCCTCAGCTAGCACTACTGTTATCCCTGGCCCTTTTGCCACGGTCAAAAAAGGTCTCCTACGTCATTTCCTCACTGCGGACAGGGCGGTTGTCCCATGCCATTGGTGGAGTACTACCCCTCCCTCGATCCTGGAGTTTATTCAGGAGTTAAACCAATTAATGTATATGGAGGAGCTGGTGGAAGAAGGCTTGGAGGAGACATGCTCAAGTGGATGCGCCTGGTCAATATGGAATATATTTTGTGACTCCGCTGAGTTCCAGAAGATAACGGGATGGTGAGAGAAGGTCTCTTTGTTTTCTCTGGGAGGCAGGGGAGTGATATCGCCAAATGGGCAACCCACAGTCTGATTCCAAGTGGACCTGCCTTTATAGCCGCTAGAAGGTATTCCCTTTTTTTTTCACTTACTAATGGTTGTTATCCTTGCCGGTCTTCCCCTTTTTCCTGGTTTAAGGATCTATTAGTTCTTTTCTGTTTGTTTCTATTTTTTTAAACTAGTAATCTAGGAGTTGTTAAAGCAGACCAGATATTAGTAAAGGGGCCTGCCGTGTCGGTGGTCCCAGTTTCTCAATGAGTGATGTGCAAGTACAGTTTACCAGGGTAGTACTAAACAGATGTATAGAAAAACCTGGAAATGTCCCCCTTTTTTTTTCTTTTTCTTTCTCTCTCTGGTATGTTTTAAATGTGATGGTTGTCGCGGTCCTGTGAGACGAGCTACTTGTGGGGTTTTCTTTTTATTTGTGTGTAAAATTTATACAAAAGATCTAATGAACTTATTAAACATAATCCTAGCAGGACAAATTATACACATTTGTTAATGGGCTTAGGCGTTATATTTTATGTAATTTGCACAGTTTATTGTCAAGTATCCATCTTGAAACTACAACACAAAAGTAGTAGCACGCAGGCATACCTCACGTAAGGCCAGGGGGACTTCATGAAATACATTAGTTCTCATAATATATGACAGGATTGGGGAGCATGTTCAAGACAAAAAACTGCATAGTGCAGGCAGATTAATAGATCACTTTATGAGGAAAGATTAAGTATAACTTGTGTTTTTATTCAATTAAACCTCTACACATGCTGAGCTGAACAGTCCAGTGGGTGGAGCTATCAGTGATCGACAGCTGCTGGTGTATGTACAGTCCAGTGGGCGGAGCTATCAGTGATCGACAGCTGCTGGTGTATGTACAGTCCAGTGGTTGACAGTTACCCCTCTATGTACATTTATTCACTAATGGCTCCACCCACTGGACTGTTCAGCTCAGACTGAGCAGAAATATAAATTAATAAAATATGTTAGACTAAATCTTTCCCCATAAAAGTCTGCTCAGCTTCTCCAGCTCTATAACATACATGCAGTTTGGACAGCACGTTTGAGCTGACAGACTCCCTTTAAAGTTGCGTAGAATTAGGATTGGCTGACTCATGGGCTAATATGATATAATAATGGTTGCTAGTTGCTCTGTACTATTCTCAAATTTAAATTGATCCTTGCTGGGAAAAATATTCACACTTTAAAGGGGTTGTCTCACGCCAAAATGGTTTTGTTTTTTTTCAATAGGCCCCCCCATCCGGCGTGAGACAAACCCAAGGGATGGGTTAAAAAAAAAATGAAAAAGAAAAAAAAATTTATATATATATATTTTACTTACCCGAATCCCCGCTCTGTGACGACTTCTTTCTTCCTTCTCCAAGATGGCCGCCGGGATCTTCACCCACGATGCACCGCGGGTCTTCTCCCATGGTGCACCGTGGGCTCTGTGTCCATTGCCGATTCCAGCCTCCTGATTGGCTGGAATCGGCACACGTGACGGGGCGGAGCTACGATGACGACGCGGGACCAGCTCTCTGGCACGAGCGGCCCTATTCACCAGCCAGAAGACCGGACTGCGCAAGCGCATCTAAAAACGCCAGAAGACAGCGAATTTAGACGGATCCATGGCGACGGGGACGCTAGCAACGGAGCAGGTAAGTGTATAACTTCTGTATGGCTCGTATTTAATGCACGATGTACATTACAAAGTGCATTAATATGGCCATACAGAAGTGTATAACCCCACTTGCTGCCGCGGGACAACCCCTTTAAGTCTCTTTATGCCTATAAAGATTAGTCGAGTTCTAATGATACGCCAGGGTCTGGGCAGGAGACTTATTGGCCAAATATTGTAAGTTGAGATAGTGAGGAGTATTCAAGTGAATAGACATTGTTACACTGATGGACATAGATTATATATACATACTGAGCGGACATACCAGACAATTAATGGACAAGGGTGATTCTCTAATCTCCTACACCCTATGTGTTTCCACATTTACCTGCAGTCAGTATTTTGTTCTCAGTAATTGTAGTTACTCGCTGTGGATAAAACATTACTTCATTAGTCTCTTTCAGATAGTCCTAAACACTGTTATGTGATGAACAGCCAACTGGAAAACGAAAATGCGATGATTGGTGCATTGGTGAACAAAATCCCCTTTATTCACCCAAGTCATGTCCCATCCATTCTGGAAGTTTTACGGCACCAAGCAGCCTACAATACTCTGCTTAACAGCTGTATATCCAACACAATTAACCCTAGAGGTAAGTATATTGCTTTTATTTTTTTTCCTCCCCTATACAGTAGGCTGCAATATGCCTGGAGCATGCTGGAAAAAGTATTGGCCCCAAAAATGCACAAGCTGGAAAAATGCCACCAAAAAGACATTGTAGTGTTTCATTTCCTAATTGATCTATAGCTGAAAACTGGGCATGGTGTGTTCAGCGCCAAAAAAACACCTGTGTCAAAATCGAAAAAAAATGCTTTTCAATAAGACTGGGTGACGCAAAGACAATGTTTGTCAGATATTCCCAAAATATTCTTGAATATTGTTTCAAAATAGCCCAAAATATGAGTAAAATAAAATGACATCTGGGGTGATAGCTTCTAAAGTCCCTAAGTATCTGCAGAGAGAGGACCTAGGACAGCTGCCATGTCTGACCAGGAACTGATGGTTGAATCAAAAGAAAAGGAATCAAGGTGACAAATACAAAAGGAATTCCGAATAAATGGCTGCATTTATGAAAAGAGAAGACTGACCTGTAACTCATTGAAAGGGTATTGAAGGACATTTCTTGCATATTAGCAGGATATGCCATACGTCTGATAAGTCCCAGAGGTGGTACCTACATCTCATTTAAGATCAAGTACCTACCAACCCCAAATTATCTGTATGTGGTAATCAGGAATCATGGAAATGGCCAAGTGGGCAGTTTTGTTCTATTTCTGGAACTCCTATAGAAGTGAATAAAAGTTGTGGAAAGTGTAGCACAGCCAGCTAAACTCTGTCTGCAACTTCTGACTTTCCTCACGGTTTCCTGTCAATCAATTGAGAGCAGACTTGGAAGAAGGGAGACGGCACTTTTTTTTTTTTTTGAAGCAAATAAAGTAAATTGCGGTTTTGGTAGTTATCACACTGGTAATCATATATGCAATTTTTTTTTAAGTCAGTGTCCATTTTAAAGTTTCAAACCCTGTAGACGGGCACAAATAAAATAGAAGTTGTCCAGCAACTCTTTCTGTATAGAGGATTTCTTTAGTTCAGCATTTCAGTAAAAACAGATATATATATATATATATTTTTTTTTATATATTTATATATATATATTTATATATAAATAATAATAATATGAAACATGTAAGAGATCAAGTACCAAATGAGATTTTAAGGAGTCATTACATAAGAGCTCCTGCTTGAAACATGAAGGTGTTTGAATAATGTTTACTGAAGTGCTGAAATAAAGAAATCCAGATTGCTGTAAAACTTCCATACTTTCTTCTGTTTATCAGCCGTGGCTCTCCGCTTCCATGCACTCGGCTGGGTGAGCAGACTATCTCCAGTGTATTGTCAGACAGGTAGTTGTTGGGTTTGTCAGTCCTCATGTTATCAGCCTTTCATTTCACAGTACTCTATTTATAAAGCTCATTGGACAGTAGGATTACATTGATAAAAACTTTTATGTCTTGCTACTTTTTAGTATTTTGTAAAAAAAAAAAAGTGATAGGGGGTTGGGTCTTCTGGCGCTGGGGTCCTGAGCAGAGGCTTAACTAGAAGTTCTTGAGTCCTGATGCGAAATCTGTCACAGGGCCCCTACCAGCATACGCTGTCCATATTAGATGTCTTCTCATGTGATTGAGGAGCCTTTGAGCCCTTTAAGATTCCAGGGCCCGGTAACAACTGCAACCCTTATAGCTATACCCCTGGTCCGGAGTACAAATGACTGTCTGAGCGATGTGCTTGGCTATTTCCCTCAGTCACACAGAGGTCAATGGAGCATTAGTCATGCATGCCCACCACCACCCTGTTCCACTAGGGAACACGGAGTGTGCAGATGCTTGGATCACTTGAAGTCTAAGCAGTTGTTCCCCCAGGATAGGGAATATGTCATTAGTGTGGAATACCCCTTTAAGCAGTTTTCCTAGGATGTGATTGTCTTAGATTTTTAATTAAAGCAATACATTTTATTGCTGGTGTTTTGGGAATAGTGCTGGATTATTCATTTGTGGTCTTCCACTATCCATCGTCGACACGGAGCTTTGGTCCAGGCACAGTCTTGGGTTTGCAACAGGATAAATTACAGGAGTGCACAGTGATTGGAAACTGTTCTGTTTTGTCCCCCCAGATTCTACAAGTATGCTACACTTTGAAGTCTCCTTGCAGAGCGAGTACAAGATCTGCATTGCATTCCAACACCCCAATGGTGACAGTCTGTCCTGTGGTATCTATTGTGTTTTTAATATTTTTAATGATTACTTAATTCAAATATTGGCTTACTTTAAAAAAAAAAAAGTGGTGGTGTCACTGCTCACTGGATTTGCAGTGTACATTAAAGGTATAAATCAGGAGGATATGGTGGCTTATACCACTGGCAGATGCCACTGTATAGCCATATAATGGCATGTGTCGTGCATAGGCTCCCATACTAAAATTGTGTATATTATGCAGTGCACAATATACACAATATGTAGTGACAACAGGGGATAAGTCACTACTTGCCATCTTCTCCACTCAAGATGGTTGACACCACTCTCTGGAAGACTCTTGTACACTGGGAACTGGCATCTGCCAGTATTTTTTAATCTCTGCAACGGTTCACAGTATTTCGCACTATACATTAACCAGTCAGAAAATAAACCCTGACCGTCTGGTCACTCTCTATACATCAACTTTGAGCCTCTCTATTCTGCCTAATGCCATAACTCATTACACATCATAAAATGGTTCCTGGGTTAAAGTCCAGAGTGCTTCTCTCACACTTGTCCCACCCTGGAACCTCAAGCTGAATACTGAGGGACACCTCTTATACCAAATCTCTCAGGTGTAACTTAATTTGTAGAAGCACCTTTTTTCTGCCGACCCAACTACCACAGAGCCCTCTAGGGGCCCCACCCGGAAATGTCTACTCACACTATATAATTATATATATTTATTTTTTGGCAGGATGTCTCTGTATAGAATAGCCCGTACACATGAAAAACGTAGAATGACTTGCATCAGTCTGAAGGAGGCTAATGGGGCACACTTTTGGCCTCTATCAGGTGAATAAGGGCCAAATGTGAATGAATTAGAGATTTCCCAGCACCTACACCAATGCAGTGTGAATTCAGCTGGATTCCAAAAATATAATGGGATACTTATCAAGCAAACCTATCTGTGTATGATCCCCCATAGGTCCTATTGACTACATTGCCATGTCTTACCACATAACGAAGAAAAATTAAGTTAGACTGGATCTACTATTTAAACAGAGTGGATTCACTTTCTAAAGGAGCACAATTGGGATGCAGATACCAACAACCATTGGAAGGCTCATACAGTCTTTCTGGTCTGTCAGATATACTGAGACAAGCTATTAGAATGCCTCTTGTGTTACATACTACAACCTACGATCATGTATATTAACTAACGGAGGCAATGCAAATGTTCTACACTAAGCATATTGTACTTGATATAACTTTTGTCTTCATTGAAAATGACTTCTATCCATCTTGACTTGTGAAAAAAAATCCCCTATATGTCTCTGTACAGTTATTGTAGATGTGTTAAGCTGCAGGACATTAACGTGCAGTAACTACACGAGTCCATCAGACCTGCCATCGCCTTACAGCAATGAATTAATCGTGAAAGATCTGCAGAGGTAACTGCAGGCCATTTTATGACCTATCCATTTTATTATGAAGAGCATTGTGATGGGAACATATAAACATCTGTTGTACCTCTATCTACGCAGATGAGCATTCTACTGGCAGCAAATAAAGTAAATGGGATAATCAGCTGCATATCTAGAAGTGTAACCAGTAGAAAGGGAGAGATTGTGATTCTTCTGTATAGAGCTCTGCCGAGACTGTTCAGTTCTGGAGACCTCAACTATAGGAAGACACTAGTAATAGGAATTATATCACCAGTGTTTCTGGTGGCACAATGCGGCACACAGCTCTGCTACATGCATTCTGTATCCCATACAAGAGGAATCACAAGCAGCACAGCACTCGAGATGAAGGACCTGTGATGACGTCACCATAATGCTCCATGCCTGATCACATGACTGACGTCATCACAAGTTCTACATCCCAAGTGAGTTACATACTCCACCCCTGATCACCTGTGACATCGCAGGTCCTTCATCCCTGTGCACATTACTGGTGGACTACATCCCCCTACCAACCCCCGCGGCCTCAGTTGCTATGGAATACTAACGAACACCTAGCCGGACAGCAGTCGTGTCCTTACAGGATCGATGATGTCAGTCATGTGATCAGGGATGGAGCATGTAACTCAGGATGAAGTACCTGTGATGACATCAGTTATGTGATCAGGGGCGGAGCATGTAACTCACGGACAGACAGGTGTTTGTTTTTTTAGTATTTTGATTGATAGAGCAGAACAAGTCCAACAAAAATGGTGGAAGGTCTCAAGAACAAAACTAATCAAGAAAGACTTGTACTACATTTATATAGCCTGACTGAAAGAAGGGAGATATGATGGAAATCTGTCTGTGTGTGTATAATGTTAGTTATAAATGAGGTTCAGGAGGGAAGAGTTTTCATTAGGAAGCTGAAGACTAGAACAAGGGGCACAATGTAAGATTAGTTGGGGTGGACAGAAGTAATGTCAGAAAATATTATGTTACTGAGAGAGTAGTAGATGCTTGGAACAAACTTCCAGCAGACGTAGTTTGTAAAGTCAACAATAAATGTATTCAGGCTGCCTGGGAGAAGTATAGATCTATCCTAAGAAATAAATATAAGGGAGGACTAGATGGACCACGTGGGATTTTTCTGCCGTCAATTTTCTATGTAATGTGCGGAGTGTCTAAAATTATATTTTTTGCACTTGAAGTGTTATAAGAATCTCTCTTCTCTCTGAATTGGAGCCCATGACAAATTCTGTATTTTTGCAATGAGGCATTCTATCTGGTTTCTGGCTTTACATTCCTTAAAGGGTTATTCTAGTATTATCATATTGTGGATGGGGCTATGATTTACTATAATGGAATGTCAATATAAAAGTCTACATAGAGGATAGAAAATAAATTCTAAGCCAGCCAACGTTGTTCTTCCTTTTCTCAGTTGCATGTCCATTCCCTTAACAATGAGAACGATCTTCAAGAAGACTCAGGAAGCAAACCTTTCCGAGGATGTGGAGATGCATCCTGCAGAAGGGAACAGTGTTTTGACCCCAGTCTGTTCAGAAGACCCAAAAGAAGCTGTGATTGAACAACCTAGTATAGCACAAGACGCACAGTCAATCTGTGAAGAGAATATCTCCCAAAATGATGTGTATAACGATACTGGGGCTATATTGTCTGATCTAGGGCATGGTGACGTACATTCAGCTGATGTGCAGGAGTCTAGTCCCTGTCAATCTCAAGACCCGAGCTCCAGCTACACAGAAGACCCCTCTTTTTGTGCTGAAGAAATCAATTCTAGTGTGGTAGAGGAGCATAATTCTAGTGTTCCTGAGGAATCGTCTGGTCTTGTGGAGGCGTCAAGCTCCATCATTGTACAGGAGGAACTCAGTCCCATTATCGCTGAAGTCTCAAGTTCCATTACAGCCGAGGAACAAAGTTCAAGCAATACAGAAGAGCTGAGTTCAAGTGTTATAGAAGAGCTCAACTTGAGTATGATAGAGGACACACCTCTAGGAAAGGAATGAATAAATGCTTGGTAATACCAAATAAACCAAAGTATTCTCATTCAGCAGAATATGCCTAGTCTAACTTTTTTTCCTCTCAAAGTGGAAACAATTGGTGACTTACATGTGTGAAGTTAGTAATTTTAGCAGATGTTCCTTTCTTGTTTTGTGGAATTGGATCTACTATAGCACAAGTTGCTCAATAAGTTTAACATGTCTACGCACGGGAGATCCACAGCTCTAGCTGCCCATAGGGATGCATTAGCTTCCGTAGGGCAACTTAATGCATACGGATGTGATTTTTCTTTTTCCCCCGGTGGGGGGAGTGGGGAGGAAGGGGGGTGGGTGCAAGTGGACATAAGGCCTTAAGGGCTTGTCCAAATTGGCATCAATAGTTTACAAATGAAGGATGGTTATCAACAGTAGATAATCAGGGGTCTGCAGTCTGGGACCCTTGCCATTCAGCTGTTTCCCAGACTATTTTACTTGTACACTGAGATGATGTTTGCAGGAAACAGACAGCTCTGTTCTCACTGCAGTGGCCAGGCTAGGTATTGCAGGCAAAGTTCCCTGTGAAGTGAACAGGAATGTTAGCTGTAATACCAAGTCAGGACACTGCAGTAAAACAGAGCTCTCTGCTTCTGCAGAAACCATTTCGGGGCATAAATACACTGGTGCAGTTTTGCTGCTTGAAAGCTCCTTGCTGGGCCAATCTATTTATTGCCGATCCTAAAGATAGATTATCAATAATGTGTGATGTGCTGAAAAAAGTTATAACCCTACTACACATCTTACAGAATGTGGATGTTCTGGAGTCTTGTCTCAAAGAAAAAAAAAAGTTCAGACCCATCAAAGCATATACTCCAAGTATTTAGCAGATTGTTTTATGGTTTTGACTGATCTGTATGTGTAGTAGGGTTATAACTTTTTTACAACCTCCTATTCTTGTATCCTAATTTGATTTACTTTTGCCTAAAAACAAAGAATTTATTTTGATATTTTTTTCAGAAAAGGTCACCCTGAAATCATATCATTGGGGTATATGGATGTATATAGAATCTCTATACAACCATATATCCAATAATATGAGTTTGGGGTGACCTTTTCTGAAAAAATATCCAAATAAAAGTTTTTGGTTTTGGTCAAAAGTATATCAAATTAGGATACAGGAATAGGAGGTTGCATTTTTTTTTCCCGTATAACCCTTGTGTGTAGATTAATACACTGGCTTGCATCCCCAATGTGCAGCATACAATGCAAACTGATGGAAGAGGAACCTAGCCCTTCCTACAGGAAATCCTAATAGATGATAGTTTCTATACATCTATGGAAACTACTTGAGGTGGAGAACCTCTCTGAAGGACAGTTCTAATACTGACCGTTCGTGGTGTTATGGGAGAAGTCGTCACATTTTATACCCGCTGCGGGTGTGTAAATGTCTTTGTATTTCTTTGCTTACAATGTTAAAAAAATTGAGTTCCTAATATTTGTAAACAAAATAGTTCTACGATTTGTAGCAGTAGTGGGAAAACATTAATAGGAACTTGTATTTACTTGAATAAGTCCTTTACATAGTGATTTTAGTACCCTTTCTTACTGACAACGGCAGTTCCTTCGGGGTCCTATAGAATATATACTGAATGGCCATTTTATGAGGGTGACCTATCTACTAGTCTGATGGACCTCCTTTTGGCCTTCCAGAGAGTAGATCTTCGTTGCATTGGAGGACCCCCGGGGGTGGGTGGCAAGAAAACCATTACTTCACCTCCACTAGCCTGAACTTTTGCCACCAGACAGGATGAATTTATGCTGCTTGTGCCACATCCAGCAGCACAGTGTGATAGAATTCTGGATTAATCTGCTCAGATAATGTTTCCCACCGCTCGGTGGCCTAATTTTTATTTCTCACTCGTGTCATTGGGGTACACAGCAAAGACCGTGGGATATAGCCACTGCCACTAAAAGGCGACACTAAGCACAAAAAGTTAGCTCCGCCCTCTGGCCATATCCCTCCTACGTACACAAGGCTAATTAGTTTGTAGCTTAGTGTCTCGTAGGAGGACAGTTGCGCCTGTTTGGGCTGAAGAAAGGGCCAGGGCTAAACGGCGAGGCAGGTCTCTCCCTATCAAACCCAAGAGATAGAGGAGGGCAAACTACCCGGTACTGTCCAGATTGTTACTGCCTGGTCCGCCCCAGAAGAAAAGGTGGCACGTCCGGATCATGTATATCTGCATTTGGCCCGCCAGCGAAAAGCCCTCCCCCCCCCCCCCCCCCCCCTCCCCTCCCATTTTCGGTGCCAAGGGTCTGCATCCCCTACCCATTGGGCAGGCGATGTCACAGGGGTAGGCTGCTGGAGCTGGGGAGCCGCTATTTCCTTCATCGAGGGCACAAGAGGTGAGTATGCGCTGGCGATTTTTCCCTTCTTTCCCTCCCTTGCCTGTCTTCCCCCGTGTCTCGCTGTTGCGCGATTACCAGCGGCAGTGTCGTTTTAGCGCAAGGCGGCTTTATGCACAGGCGCAAAGATACAGCTGCTAGGGAGCCCAGGAGTCTCTCCCTCTGTTCCCCTGGGGGGCGGTACGTCATTTCTGCATGGAGTCAGTACGAACAGTCATCGCATCCTTGGAGACAGGGGAGTTCCTCTCGTCGATAGATATCCAGGATGCATATTTACATATCCCCATTCGTCCAGCGCACCAGCGCTTCCTCCGGTTTATGGTACAGGGGGAGCATTTTCAGTTCGCAGCGTTGCTATTCGGCCTGGCAACGGCTCCCAGGGTGTTTACAAGGGTCCTAGCGGCAGTTATGGCAATCTTGAATTCCAGGGGGGTTGTTGCCATGCCGTATCTGGACAACATCCTGGTAAAAGCCCCGACCCAGCGGGACAACCTGGAGAGTCTGCAGATCGCCTTGGACACCCTAACCAGGTTCGGTTGGCTGATCAATTACAAGAAGTCTTCTCTTGTGCCAGCACAGCACATGGTGTACCTGGGGATGTGCTTCAACACTGTACAGGGTCGGGTGACTAAAGCAGCTGACGTTTTGCCTCTGGGAGAGAGTCAGGTACTATCCCTTCTATTACGGTGTCCGGTGTCGATCCAGTACGCAATGAAGGTCTTGGGTCTAATGGTCTCGTCTTTTGAGGCGATTCCATTTGCCCAATTCCACTCCCGCCCCTTGGAGTGGACGATACTGTCAAGGTGGGACAGATTGGCGCAATTCCTCGATCAGAAGATCAGGATTCCACCGGGGGTACAACAGTCACTCAGGTGGTGGATGGACTCGCCACACATTCAGCAGGGCAGGTCATACCTGCCCCTGCAGTGGCAGGTGCTGGCTACAGACGCCAGCATGATAGGCTGGGGATGCACACTGGGGGATCTAGTGGCTCAGGGGCCCTGGTCTAGGCAGGAATCCGGTCTCCCGATAAATGTATTGGAGCTGCGGGCAGTATTCTGGGCCTTGCAGCACTTTGCGCGTCGGCTGGAGGGAACTCCGGTGCGAATCCAGTCGGACAATGCGACTGCGGTGGCATACATAAACCATGGGGGTCATGAAGGAGGTGGAAAGAATTCTGGCATGGGCTGAGGATCAGCTTTACGTGATATCAGCAGTCTTCATTCCCAGGGTCGAAAATTGGGTAGCCGAGTTCCTCAGCAGGCTACATCCTGAGGTTTTTCAGGAAGTGTGCCAAAGATGGGGTTGGCCAGATGTCGATCTGATGGCGTCTCGCTTCAACCAGAGGCTTCCAACCTATCTGGCCAGGTCATGGGACCCCAGAGCGCTAGCAGCAGATGTGCCAACGGCTCCATGGACGGGGTTTCGTTACCCCTATGCATTTCCACCAATTCCTCTCATTCCCTGGCTGCTCAGGAGAATCAAGAAGGAAGGGCTACCAGTGATTCTCATAGCCCCAGACTGGCCGCGAAGAACATGGTACGCGGAGCTCATGGACCTGGTGGCAGACGCTCCCTGGCGGCTTTCCCTGCAAAAAGATCTTCTCTTTCAGGGTCCACTCTACCACCCGAATTTGGCTATGCTACATTTGACGGCGTGGCGGTTGAAACCGTGGTACTAAGAGCACGAGGTTTCTCAGACTCTGTTATACAGACAATGATGAGGGCTAGGAAGCCGTCGTCATTTAGAGTATATCATCTGGTGTGGAAGGCGTTCTTTCGTTGGTGTGAACAGAAGGGGGCACACCCGATGTGTTTTTCATTGGCCCGCCTCCTGTCTTTTTTTCTCCAGGACGGATTGGACATGGGGCTGAGCCTCAGCTCCCTTAAGGGACAGATTTCGGTCTCGTCAATTCTGTTTCAGCGGCCGCTGGCTTCAAGTTCGGCGGTGCGCACCTTTTTTTTTTTTTTTTTTTTTTTTTTTTACAGGGAGTCGCTCATACGGCCCCTCCATTTCGGTCTCCGGTACCACCCTGGGACCTAAACCTGGTTCTGGATGCCCTGCAGCCCATCCATTTGAACAGTTAGCGGAGATACCGTGGGGGTTACTGTCCTGGAAGGTCGCCTTCTTGGTGGCAGTTATCTCCCTTCGTAGGGTTTCAGAGATTGCGGCCCTGTCAGCAAAGCCACCCTTTACGGTTTTTCACCAGGATAAGGTGGTGTTGCGGCCGGTGTGGTCTTTTCTTTCGAAGGTGGTGTCGGCCTTCCACATTAATGAGGACATTGTACTGCCATCATTTTGCCCGAAGGCTGTTCATCCTAGGGGACGGGCTCTGCATACCCTAGACCTAGTCCGTGCCCTGAGGACGTATTTGGACCAGACCGCGGCTTTTTGTAGGTCAGATTCTCTGTTCGTAATACCGGATGGTCCGAGCCATGGCCTTGCACCATCAAAAGTGACGATTGCTCGCTGGATTCGTTCGGCGGTGGTGGAGGCCTACTGGGCTAAGGGTGAGATACCGCCGTTTCAGGTGCCGGCGCACTCCGCCAGAGCAGTGGGGGCTTCATGAGCGGTCAATCATGGTGTCTCAGTGTCACAAGTGTGTAAGGCGGCTACCTGGGCATCCTTACACACCTTTTCTAAATTTTATCAGATACATACGTTTGCGTCAGCCGACTCTTCACTGGGTCAAAATGTTTTACAGGCAGCTGTAAACTGACCGCATGCGTTTTGATTTATTTGTACCCACCCTCGGGGATGGCTGTGGGATGTCCCACGGTCTTTGCTGTGTACCCCAATGACACAAGCGAGAAAAGAGGATTTTTTTAACTTACCGTAAAATCTTTCTAGTCATTGGGGGACACAGCACCCACCCCTCTTTCTTTTTATATGACACAGTTGGTGGTCCTGGTCGGACTCCGGATTCTGTAAGTTGCACGTGGTACTATGTTTTTCATTACAGTTAATTTGTTGGTGTCATATTGCTAACTATTGATGTCTTTCTGTTCCTGCATGGCTACTCCTACTGCTGGCTGGCATGACAAACTAATTAGCCTGGTGTTGGCAGGAGGGATTTAGCCAGAGGGCGGAGCTAACTTTGTGCTTAGTGTCGCCTCCTAGTGGCAGTGGCTATATCCCACGGTCTTTGCTGTGTGCCCCAATGACGAGAAAAGAGATTTTACGGTGAGTAAATCTTATTTTGCCCACTGGACTATTATCTTTGTTAGGCGGCAATGGCGCTCAAATTGTTTGTCTGCCGTTTGTAGCCATCTGTGCTAAGGAACAAGTTGTGCGTTCAGATACTTAGTTGGAGCATCAGCCTGAATATTCCACTGCAGTTTACACACTGTGCCTACATCTACACAGGCGAGCGCTTGACAATGTGACATTTTCACAGCACTACGAAGCATGTTTGATTAAAAAATTGCATTGATTCTGTGCAATTGCGTGATCCTCACGCTCGTGTTAGGATCACAATGTTTTCCATTGACTTCCAACCATCTGTTTGCACAATTCTCAAAAGCCTCCTCCTGATCCATTTGTGGATGAGTTAACATCCAATGAAAGGGGAGCTTGTTGACAGAATTCCTTAGTCACACCTTTCTCAGTATACTCTATATACAAATGCAGGTGCAGTTTAGCAATTATCGGGAACCCGTAAGCACTAGCGGCAGTCACTAGCACTTGTGTATTAGCAGCCTAAGGTAAAAACTAAAGCCCCATTAACACACAAAGATGATCACGCAAAAGACAGTTAGTGACAGTTTTTAACCGATCACTTTGCATAGCTACTAATGGGGACTAATGCGCATTAGTAGCTTATTAGCGTCATTTGCTATATGCAGATAACAGCGAGTGGTCTGTTATCTGCATACAGCTCCATTGTTCTGTCATGGGACAGCAGCTGAAAACAATATTATCAGCACTCCCACGGAGCATCACAGAGTGCAGGCCCTGGTATCAGCTGGACGGCCGCACAATGCTTTTTAGGCTGAACTAAAAATAATGGTTCGGGCCGAAAAGCTAACTATGGTAGCATTTACACACGATTATCACTCAAAAGACCTCGTTTGAGCGATAATCATTGAGTATACATGGGCCTTAAGTCAGCTAGGCCGATTAGTTTAATTTTCCCAGGCAGTTGCATACAATTGAGCTCGGCATTGTCTGATGTGGTTATAAATTATGATCCATGCCCCATTGCAGGTTGAGTTATTTTAAGCCATGGTACCCTGACTAAACTCCCGTTGTCAGTAAGAAAGGGGTACTCAAATCACTTTTTGCTATGCAATTAATATTTTCCCACTACTGCTCAAATCATAGAACCATTTTGGTTACAAATATTAGGAACTAAATGTTTTAATATTGTTAGTAAAGCTCAGGTCATTGTCTGTTTGCTCACCCTATAGCATACAAAACTACTCTGCTTTATGATCCTTTTGTCATTTAATAATCTAGCACCTGCTAAGGCTTCATCATGATGTAGGCCCTGGGCCATCCTGCCAAAATACACTTGATTTGTTAATGAGTGCCCTGTAAATTCCATGTGTGTCTGCATAGAAATGTAAATGTGATCAGAAGTCTGAAGCCCTTATTATACAAAGGACAGCCACAATTTCCTGAATATTCAGGGTGACAAAGAACCAAATGCTGACTCTTCAGCAACTGTGACCTACACAAGCCTTCTAGCACATGAAAACGCATGATATATCGCACCAAAGGGAAGTGTAGTAATAGATCCAGCAATATAAAAATGGTTTGGGATTTATTGGATTAGAAAAATATGGGGCATGGTTTTTAAAAGTGACCGCCTCTGCACAATTGGTGTGTGACATTGCAGCTCCGTTTAATGTATTCTTTTGCACTATTTGATGCATTGTTTAGCAAGAATTTTTTTTTTACTAAAATGTGTGCATCTCATACTCCAAAGTCAGGAGGCTCTGACAGTGCTAGACTCCCCTCACTGCTTCCTTTGTGAAAGGGTTGTCAAGGGCTCCTGCACACTGGATTTTCTAAGGTTAAACTTATCGCACAAAAATTGCAAGTTTGTGCTTTGTGATTTTTGTATGATGTGTTAACATTAGAAAGTCCTATTGACTTTTGTGTTAAAAAATAAATAAAAATGCAATGATATTGTGATCGCAAGTGTGAAGGCACCCTTAGAACAACATGGCTTTTTTTCTTACAAGTAGAGTCCCACTCTTTTCCATGCATTATGTCTGGCACTGTAACTCGGCTCCCATTCAATTCAATGGAGTTGAGCTGCAACACCATACATAACCCTATACCTAAGGGTAGTGTTGCGTTTAAAAAAAAAACAAAAAAAACACGTCTGTTTTCTTGCCATCTGTGGCCAACCTGTTTAAAGCGCTCTGCCGTATCCAGAACTTGGACTTAGTCAGGGCCAAAATTGGGTATGGGTGGGTGTTCAGGGCAAAGGCTACCAGCTACTGGGAAGTGAAATTTGGCAGTGGGCAGACTCCTCTCTCAGAAACCAGCTCTTACCCTTCTGTGCTCTCAGCAATCAGCACAGAGCAGGACTCTTATCAGCTGAACGTTCTTCCATAGGGCTCTCGTAGGTCTTGTGTTATACGAGGGGTACAACCCTAGGGCAGAGCAGCAGCTGAGTGTGTGCCAATATATATATTTTTGGCCCCTTGCCCTGTCAGGTTCCATGTTCATACGGGAGGACAGTTGGCCCATGTAAAAGTACTATAAGCTGCAATACTCTGACAGTGGATGTACTAACCAAACTTCAGACAGGGATAGTCATGTGTTATTAACACATAACCGTGTCTGTACTACGCTCATGTAAAACTGCACACAAGCAGATGACCAGCAGCTGTTGCCCGATGAAGCATAGAGCAGTAAGGGGTGAACAACCGTAGCAGTCATCTCACTTTTCCTATAGTAAAACTACATTTACTTATGTTTTGCAGTTAACTTTTTTTTAACACGACCATACCATCTACATATATAGTAACAGTATGGAGTGGACTTTCACAAAGAGCTAGATCTCTAGAAAATGTGGGAGCGGTCCTTGATTTAAGTGACAATGTTCAATAGTATGGTTATTTCTTTAGCCAGCGAATAAAGAGGTGCAACACCACCCTGCAAGATCTGGCCTTTTGGAAATACTCTGATCAAGTTGTCTTATCAATTTGTCCCACTCTTAGCTTCCCCCTATTCCTCCCCGCTCTCCCCCGCCGGCACCCGAATCTTTTGAGATGAGCGGGCAGGTACTCACTCATCTGCCCTTAGCAAGTACGCTCGCACAGCTCTACTGCTCAGCCTTCTTGATCCAGCATCAAAGGTATTAAAAGATGTAAGCCTCTTAATAAATTTCATTGCATCTGTAAGAAACTGTGCAGCAGACTGAATCCCACACGATGGTGAACGTTACAACCATCATTTATACCAGTTATAATAAATCTGACAGGGCAGCTCCCCTGAAACACTAGGCTCAGCCCCCTTAAAAAAAAAAAAATAAAAAATAGTATGAACCACTGTAAAATATCAAGTGTCACAATTTTAGCATTTGCACCGAAGTTTTGACTCGTATGCCAGAAATGTGGTATACAAATGTTGAAGAATATGCCCCATTGGGTTACTAAGCTCAAATAGCACAATTTCTGCCTCCTTCTGGAAAGTTCAGCTATCGCCATATGTCTATGGGGAAATTTGAATTACGGAATCCAGAGCAGGTGGCTGCCTCTGGATTTTGCAGCAAATACCGGCCGCAGCATGCAATGCAAAAATGATTTAGGATGCACACAAGCAGAAACCAATGGCGGATGAGGGAGGAAAAAAAACACAAAAAACACGCAGTCCACTTACTCCATTTTCCTGCGGATTCTGCATCGATGGATTCCATTGAAGTCAATGGAAGCCATCTGATCCATGGTCTATCCACAACTGACATTGAAGACAGTCCATGAGTTCTACGGCAAAAGCAGGAGTTAAAAAAAAAAAAAAAAAAAAAAAAGAAATAAAAATCTTGTGTGGACTGTCCGCAGTACAGAAAAGAAAATACAGGTACGCGCATATCCCAGTTGGGAACAGGGTCAGATTTCGCTGTATAGCCCTAAAACAATGGAGGCGGAGCAGCCTGGAGGTAGTTTTTGCCCGCATTCACAGTAAACAGGCGGTTGTTCATAGATAAGTGACTGGCAATTTGCACAGGTGGATCATAGTTTGACGTCCGCAAAAAACTTATTATTAGAAGTTCAGTTGCTGGCAGCATTTATAGCGAGTGATTAGAATTGTTCACATTCCCACGATCAAGCGAGAATCTAAACTATAAACGTTCCGTGTAAAAAGGGCCCTAACTGTGTGTAAGCTTTACAGTTTATGGTCAGTGAGCCTTAAATATGAAGTATGCTGTTCCAATCCCAATACAGCGATAAAAACTGGTCTTTCAACATACGGTACATGTAGAAGAGTTTTTGGAATAAATCATTTTAATAGCTGTTGGTAGATTAGTCTGGTCCAGGCACTTCAGATGAGCAGCATCGCAGATCAGCAACATTTAAAACAATGAATACTTTGTTTTCAGTGCATGCAAATAAGAAAGTAGATCTTCAGACAAATTAATCTGCTCAGCTACAGCAATGGTGTCTCTGAGAATCTGACCAAGTTCCTGTTTCATTATATTACTTATTTGCTGTGTAGTCCTACACCCCAGCAATAATGTAGAAGGGGATTCCTGGTTGGAGCAGCACTTCTGCCCAGCATTACATGGCCCCACGTTGGACGCCGTTGAACAGCTTATGAAATCCACATCTTCCAATGCGCTGGATAAGTCAGATGGGTGAGGAATCTGATGAATGGAGGGCAAGCTTTTCACTATGCCGTCTTCACACTGGGCCACTGAAGTTAGGAGCTCACCAAGCCGTGTACAAGTTGAAGGGTCACATCCATGGACTTGACACCATGTGACGAGGGCACTAGGAATAATTAGAGTCACTACCATTTTAGAAGACCATACAAGTAATACAATAGTTCTCAGCAAATTTCAGCAACGGAAATTCACTACACAATCTGTGCTTCACAAGTTTTCTATTGAAAGGAGTCATGCAATATAACTCTTATTGTGAGAGCATGTTCCTGTGCTGGAAGATAAGACACAAGCCAATACTTCCCTCTCCCAGCGCCCTGTATATCCCCTGCTAACAGCTCCGAGTCTGCACTCTGGCGCATTGTTTACAGGCTGCTGCAGCCAATCACAGAGCTCAGTGATCAAGGGCTAGGATCAGCAATTGGCTGCAACAACTATTGATGTCCTGCCCACAGGCTACTGCCGAAAAACGATGTTACAGCGGAGACCTGGGGCGGTGTGTGAGGGGACCAGGAGTGGCGAGGATTCGATAGCCTCTTATTTTTCAGCATGAAGAACATGAGTGATCAATAAAGGTTTATGTCGAACACACCCTTTAAAGGTCTCCTCTTAAAGGGGTTCTGACAATATTAACACTTATCTCCTACATAATTGGGACTAAATGTCTGATGGGGAAGGGAATGTCACAGTGGTCAGACACCCACCCAATTTCAATAGGGCTGCTTAAGATTGTCCCACTGAAATGAATGCAGCGGTATCGTTCATACACGACCACTACTCAATTCATTTTAGAGTATATGGACTCTGTTACTATGATCGTGGGGATCCCATTGGTCAGGCTTCACGGTTCAGGCTCTTAGCCTATGTATAGAAGTGTTAAACTTGGCATAACCCTTTTAAGGATGCAGCCTAGATTGGTCTTCAGAAAAGAAAAAAAAAAGTTATTTTATCTATCTATATCTCCTGGCCTTGCTAGAGCCCCACATTATTTTCCTTGATATAGCTGTAAAAGGGCTGCAGTTTTGCTGGACGAGCATCTTCTATTGGCACTATTTTGAGGTACAAATAATTTATCAAAAAAGTTATTTTTGTGGGAAAATGCGCAAAAACCCCCCTAAAACTACACTAAATATATTTACCCCTATTCTATTCGTGGAATAGGAGGACTACTTAGCGCAGTCCTATGCAGTGCAGTCAACACGTTTAGCAATGGGTTTGAGCACTGACAACAGGGGAACAGAGTATAAAAAAAAAAAAACAAGACAAAAAAAAACAACCTACATCCCCCGACTCAGCATGTCAGCTACTTTGAAGCCACAAGCTTAGCGTATAGGGCTCAAATTAGCTAATGGATTTCCTTCAACTTCATTCTGCTAGTAGACAGGATTATGGTCGTATCCAGCAAATTCAAGGAGAGCTGTGACTGGAGTACAAAACGGGCTATTGTAATAAGAACAGAACTATCCGTATCCATACTGACAGCAGGCCTGGGAATCAGCTGAGTGGCAGGTATCCCGAGCGGCAGATCCCCACTGATCATCTAGTGTTGACCTATCCTGAATTTACTGTAGGTCATTAATAGAAAAAGTCCCCCCCCCCCCCTCAAAAAAAAAAAAAATCACAGACAACTCTGAGTAAAACATCAAAAAAATATTAGCTGCTTTTTTTCCTTCATTAACCCACTGAAAAGACTAATAATTTTCTATACATTATATGTACCCCACGATTGTGCCATTAAAATTTTTAAAAAAATAAATACAACTATGGCTACATTAACCCCTTAACAACCAGCCCATAGTCTTTTTACGTCCTGCTCAAGTGGGCTTTATTCTCTGAGGACGTAAAAACATGCGTCCTGCTCTGGACGTGACAGCTCCATGCTGTCGGTGCCCGCAGGTAGCCAACAGCATGGAGCTGTCATCCTGGGCTGCGGGGACCCCCCCCCCCCCTCCTGGCATTGCGATCGGCGCTATCCAATGGATAGTGCCGATCGCATTAAAGTAAATAACAGTTGTGAAAAAGTTAAAGATTCAGCTGCCCTGATGGATCGAATCCATCAGGGCAGCTGAAAGTACTTACCCGGCTTCCCCGTTGTCTGCCGCGGAGAATTGGTCCTCCGGGACCGAGCGGGACACGTCATTCGTCTGGCACGCATGCGCAGAAGAATGGGAGCCCCGGGGAGTTTAAAATCTCCTGGTTCCCGACTCCGGAAGGTAGCCGGGAACCAGGGGATGTCCCCGGGGACCGCGTCGAGCGGTCCCCAGGCCCGCGATCGCCGCTATCCAGTGGATAGCGGCGATCGCAAAAGTTTTAAAAAAAGTTAAAATAAAGTTAATTTCACCTCCCCTCATGGATCGGATCCATGAGGGGAGGTGCAGATACTCACCCCCGGTCCTCAGCGGTGTCCCAGTCTTCCGGGACCTGAGTCCGCTTCTGCGCATGCGCGCCTGATGATTGACATCGGGCGCGTGCACAGAGAGGCTCAGGTCCCGGGAAATTTAAAATCTCTCTGTTCCTGGGTGCCATGTGTAGCTCGGAGCAGAGGGATGTCCCTGCAGAGATGATCACTGTTATCCAATGGATAGCAGTGATCATTTAAAGTAAAAAAAAAGTGTAAAAAAGTAATTAAAAAAAAAAAGTTTAAACCGCTTACATTTCATCTCCCCTCACGGATCATATCCGAGAGGGAGGATGAAATTACGTACCTAAGGCCCCCGGATTTATCTTCGGACCTTACCACAGCTTCTGCGCACGCGGCTGTCGCCAAAGCGCCGGACGCATGCGCAAAAGCTGTGGCTTGCCAGGATAACTTAAAATCTCCCTGCTCCTGGCTACAAAACTGAGCCAAGAGCCTGGAGATTTCAAGGGGGGGCGCGGTGAGCGGTTCCTGATCACGTGTTCGCTGTCATCCAATGGATAATGGCTATCACGTAAAAGTTAAAAAAAAAAAAAAAAAAGTTCGTTTCATCTCCCCTCACCGATGCGATCGGTGAGAGGAGATGAAACTTTTTACCGGAGGCCTCCGTATTTGCACCCCGACGCAATCCTCATCCGTGAACTTACCCGGATTCTGCACATGTGACCGCCGGCAAAATACTGGACACATGCGCAGGAGTCGGGGAGCCCAGGAAACTTAAAATCTCCTTGCTCTCGGCGACCAACGGTCGCCGAGAGCCTGGAGCAGTGACTGATGGTCACGTAATAAAAAAGTAGCGCTCTAACATAGGTCGCTCTCACATGACCGGATAGAAATTACGGATTCAGCATGCGTCTGATCTGCGGTAATACGCAGATCAAATCGCATTGGCTTACACAATTCCGCTCACATTAGTGGGTCGGAACTGCGTAATCCACTCGCAGAAAAGAGAACGCAGCAGGTTCTATTTTACCGCGGCTATCCGCAGCATAGAGCCTATTATGCTCCATGGTCGTGGATATACCCACTGCCCATACGCAACTACGTTGTGGACGGGCTGAGGGTACCCGCGTCATCGCTAAGCGACTGTGCGGGAAATACAAACAAAAAAAAGGTGTACTGCGCATGACCGCCTCTGTGAGTAGGCAGTTATGCGCAGTACATTACGCGGCCGTACGCAGGGTCACAGATGGGATCCGCTGCGGACCTCTGCAAGCGGATTCAACCTACGTCCGTGTGAGCCCGGCGTTATTCAGACCGCTACCTGTGATACGTATTTTACAAGAAGCCCCGGGAACGCTTGCCTTCCTGCAGTTCCAGGAGCAGCATGTTGAGCGCCTTCTGTGTGAGACCGCCGCACCTCCGCAAGCTTACGAAGACTCACAGAGCGCCACTTTTTACACCCCATCCCTGCCGCTGAGGCCACGAAATACCCCCCAAAAAGCATGAGAGGAGGGGGGATACCCGGTTTTCTTGCCCCATGTGCCTAACCCAACCAGCCTCCATAATTTCCTGTCTTCGGACAGAAAACGCAGTTTATAACCTTTATCTAACCATTAGGGAATGCCAAAAACTGGGGATGGCGGGGGATTAGTTTTAGTAAGTCCATTTTTTTTTCGTATAAGTGGGCAATGGGGCCTGGAATTTATTCAGTTCTGCCCAGAAATCCAGCGGGCATTCCCTCCATTACAGGCCTTGCCATGTGTCCTGTAAGTAGATTAGGGCCACAATGGGTATGTTTCTGAACACGGGACAAATGGGGGGATCCATTTTGGGGTGAAAGTCTTCATTCCTATGTACACTGTACAAAAAAAACTGTTTTTTTAAATTGACACAATTGTCAAAAAAATGAAAATCATAATTTTTTCCTTCTGCTTGGCTTAGATTCCATTCAAAAACTGTGGGGTCAAAAAAGTCATCGTACCCCTAGATGAATTTGTTAAGGGGTCTACTTTTCAAAATGGGGTCATTTGTGGGGGTTCTCCATCGTTTTGGTCACTCAATGGCTCTACAAGTGGGCAATAGGGCCTAAATCTCCTTCAAGCAAAATTTCTGTTCCGAAAACCACCGGTTGCTCCTTTCATTTGGGCCCCATTGTGCATACAGACGTAATACTAGGGCCACAATGGGTATATTTCTGAGCACGGGACAAACTGGTATCCATTCTGGGGTGCAAATCCTAATTTTCATGTGTACTATAGAAAACAATTCCTGTCTTTAAAATGACATATTTGCAAAAATATGAAATTTTAGTTTTTTGCCTCTAAATTGCATTGACTCCTAAAAAAAACAAAAAACTGCGGGGTTAAAATACTCATGACACCCCTCAGTGACTACGTTAAGGGGTGTAGTTTTTAAAATGGGGTATCTATCATTTTGACTCCTATGAGCCTTTCCAATCTTGGCTTGGTGTAGGAAAACAAAGTGTTCCTCAAAATGCTGAAAACTAATGTTAAATTTGTACGTCTCCTAAATGGTTAAAAAAACGAAAGTTTTTCCAATGTGCGCCCAAAATAAAGTAAACGGATGGAAATATAGAAATTTTTGCTAAGATATATATTATGTTTGCACATATTTGAGATATTGCAGTTGGAAATGTGAAAAAATGACGATTTTTTTTCAAAATTTTCCCAATTTTGGCACTTTTAATAAATAAACACAAATTCTATCGGTCTTTTTTTTCCGCCTAAATGAAGTACAACATGTGGCGAAAAAACAATGTCAGAATCGCTTGGATATGCAAAACCTTTCTGGTGTTTTTCCATGTTAAAGTGACACGTGTCAGATTTGCAAAATTTGGCCTGGTCATTAAGGCGGAAACGGGCTTGGTCACTAAGGAGTTAATAGGAAAAAGTTTTGACTCTTGAAAATTGGGAATGAGAAAAAAAGAAAAGTGCTATGCAATAAAGGCAGAAACTGTCTGTAGTAGCAAGCGCTTCAAGGGGTATTCCAGGCTTTTAGAACGGATCCCCTATCTTTTAGGCTGGATTCACACGAACGTATGAAAGGCGGCGGGATGGGGGCGGGGCTAAGTTCCACAAATTAGCCCTGCCCCCGCCCCACCTCTCCTCATTGCAAATAGTGCAGAGGGGTGGAGAGAAGATGCTCCCGCTCCATATTAAAGAAGGTCCACAAACATTTGACCTTGAACAGAACAAGTCTCTTTGGTTTCTTCTATATTCATTGTAGAGCTGTATCCTCAGACAGAGGGCTTACCAGCTAGTTCATCTTCAGAAGAGGCTTCTCCCTCCTTAACTATGTACGATCCACTAGAATTGGAAATATTTATATAAGAAGGTTTAACCCCTGAGGTGATAGAAAGAGATCTGTTAAAACCTTCCATAGAGCCATGCACTTCTGCCTTTACAATTTCTTTAATAGTCTGAATTAATGATGGAGACTCATCAGCTACTATTTATCCAAATAAAGCTGCCACAAGACTTTAGTATAAAGGAGAGCACATGCTCAATTCTTAGATTTACTCGAATCTTTCTTCTGAATATCCCTGAAACCCCCCCAAAAAACAAGAAATGTCAATAAACATAAGGAACTCCGGGAAAAAATATTTTTGGGGAACACCCCCCTCTTACCGTGCTGGTTTCCTGGGCTGGATCTAGGTGTTCAGAGCGCTGATTACCATCCCCATTGTCCTGCATGGTCTGGGTATAGAACTAAAACACCAATGTACTAGTTGGGACCCTTCCGAAAACATGCCGACCTTATATATTCCCCCATTTTTCCCTTTGCCTATTGGTGACTGGCATGGGCATCAATGGTACCTCCAGGAACGGACCGCTCCTCTCTGGCAGACATTGCGATCGTACACGCCACCTCACCGAAAGCCACATCAGAACAGCACTTCTGGACAGCGCGGTGCGCCGAACGCCAAATGAGCCTTACGATCAGAACTTCCAATCCATGCTGCCCCAAAGTTAAATCCTCCATGAAAACCCCCGGGAGAGACGGAAGGCGGCAGCTTCAAGACACCAAAAAACATCACTAAGTCCTGCTATAAAGGGACTCCTAGACATATCAGAGCAGTCCGCAGTCCGCCAGTGGGCAATTCAGCAACTCAACGAAAACCCCTGCATAAGTGAACTAACAGGTTCCTAGAGGTAAGAGGGGCTCGGTATCCACCACAGATGAGTGGGGTAAGCCCAGTCTTCTCAGCGGCTCTATGCGGAGGCTTATGCTATACCAGCAACCTTCACTCAGATGTTCTTTTATATGGAGAGGAAGCCCTGTGAGATCTGTGAGTGATTTGGGAAGCTGCTCTCTGGAAACACCCGGAGAGTATTCCACCGGTCCCACAGGGACTGAGGATGAGGAGGGTGTTCCAACCCTTAAAAGCGACCGAGGAGGTTTCGGTTTTCTGTCCAGATGAGAGGCGGTCTCTCATAGGTATAAGTGGAAGATTATATTAATGCTTGTGCATCTGCATGGAGTTTGCACCAGTTGGTGCAGAAGGCCCTTTAAATGAGCTCTGATCAACTTGTATTGGTTAGTCTTTAGGCCTCATGTCCACGGGGAAAATCAGGCCCACTACGGATTCTCCATGGAGAATCCGTAGCGGGTCCCTCCTGCCCCGCGGACTTGATGCTAAAAAATCTGAATAAACTCACCTGCAGCGGTCCGTGCGTGTCTCCCTTCCGTTGCGGCCGGATCTTCTTTCTTCGGCCTGGCGGATGTGCTCGGCACGTCGGCTGCATGCCGCGCGCATGCGCCGGGCACATCCACTGGGCTGAAGAAAGAAGTTTCCGGCCGCGAAGGAAGGAAGACCTGCATCGCCCAAAGCAGGTGAGTTTAATTCAGGCGCGGGTCTCCCGCGGGAGCCCCGCGCCTGAATGGAGCATGTCCGGATTTTTTCCTGCACGCGGGACCCGCGCCTGCAGGGAAAAATGACATGCGCAGGTATTTAACTACCTGCGGGTGTCTAATGCATCCCTATGGGGCGCGGATCCGCGTGCAGGAAAAACGCTGCGGATTTTAAATCCGAATTTGCCCGTGGACATGAGGCCTTATTGCCCGTGTAGAGGGGCCCTAACAATAAAAACTATGACACACCTTAATGTTCCTCTAAGCTCTCCGCAGGGCAGCAGAAGAGTCACTCCCAGTTTATACCCCAAGTTGAATCCAGTCTGCATAGAATTTCCTTTTCCGGCATCGATCCCATCAAGATATCCCTCCTGTAAGGCAAGTCAGATCATTATGTACCACGTTAAAGTGTAGAGCTGCACACAGACTCGCGGGACAGCTTCAAAGAATCCAAAAAATACTAGATGTTCGAGCAAAAATCTCAAGCAGCTTTTGCAGCATTCATTGTAAGTCACATGCAACTCGTCACCACTTTATGTTTTTGAGCATCTACTGAGTGTTGCAAACCCTGAATTGCATGAAACTTGCAACCAAAAGGTACCTGAAAATGGCCGTGTGACTTCATCTCAGCAGTAAGTTTAGTGGGATGGAAAAGCGCCAAAGGGAACGGATGAGGAAGAAAACCCTGCGACACGGAGACCGAAAAGGAGACAACGAGGGACAAACCCTGCGACACGGAGACCGAAAAGGAGACAACGAGGGACAAACCCTGCGACCCGGAGACCGAAAAGGAGACAACGAGGGACAAACCCTGCGACCCGGAGACCGAAAAGGAGACAACGAGGGACAAACCCTGCGACCCGGAGACCGAAAAGGAGACAACGAGGGACAAACCCTGCGACCCGGAGACCGAAAAGGAGACAACGAGGGACAAACCCTGCGACCCGGAGACCGAAAAGGAGACAACGAGGGACAAACCCTGCGACCCGGAGACCGAAAAGGAGACAACGAGGGACAAACCCTGCGACCCGGAGACCGAAAAGGAGACAACGAGGGACAAACCCTGCGACCCGGAGACCGAAAAGGAGACAACGAGGGACAAACCCTGCGACCCGGAGACCGAAAAGGAGACAACGAGGGACAAACCCTGCGACCCGGAGACCGAAAAGGAGACAACGAGGGACAAACCCTGCGACCCGGAGACCGAAAAGGAGACAACGAGGGACAAACCCTGCGACCCGGAGACCGAAAAGGAGACAACGAGGGACAAACCCTGCGACCCGGAGACCGAAAAGGAGACAACGAGGGACAAACCCTGCGACCCGGAGACCGAAAAGGAGACAACGAGGGACAAACCCTGCGACCCGGAGACCGAAAAGGAGACAACGAGGGACAAACCCTGCGACCCGGAGACCGAAAAGGAGACAACGAGGGACAAACCCTGCGACACGGAGACCGAAAAGGAGACAACGAGGGACAAACCCTGCGACCCGGAGACCGAAAAGGAGACAACGAGGGACAAACCCTGCGACCCGGAGACCGAAAAGGAGACAACGACGGACAAACCCTGCGACCCGGAGACCGAAAAGGAGACAACGAGGGACAAACCCTGCGACCCGGAGACCGAAAAGGAGACAACGAGGGACAAACCCTGCGACACGGAGACCGAAAAGGAGACAACGAGGGACAAACCCTGCGACACGGAGACCGAAAAGGAGACAACGAGGGACAAACCCTGCGACACGGAGACCGAAAAGGAGACAACTGTCCAGGAACGTAGACAACGAGGGACGAACCCCGTGTTCGCGCCAGGCCTCGGATCCCATGTAGTTTACAGCATAGAAGATGGAAAGCGGAGATCGTTGGGTCAAAAGAACCTAAAGGATTTTAAGGGTAGTTTCACATCTGCGTTGGGGATTACGCTTTCCTGATTCGTTCAAGAAGCAAAAAAGGGGAACCCCGCATCCGCACAGCTCCGTCCCTGGACGGAACCAAACAGCACCGGACGGGCCCCATTAACTATAATAGGGGCCGTCTGCTTTCTGTCTATTGGACAGAAGAAAAAGCGTGCATTCATAGGGGCCAAGAAGCTCTGCCTGCTGCCACACTGGCCAACATGGGATTTTCATGGCGATTCAAGGCTTTTTCATTAATTGCTTCTGTGAAACTGCGATCCTCACATCTGCCATTGACTTCAATGGTGAACGCTGCATCCCATGTACGTGCGCGAGGCGCCGCCTGCGAGAGCTGCGAGGGCTTTAAGGCCCCAGTGAACACTTGGGTTCTGTTGTCTGATACTAGTCAGTTTCTTAGTCTGTGAGATATTACATCGACAGAGGAAACAGCCGCTGAGGGATCATCAGGAGCGTCTGAGACCCCCGCCGATCGCTAGAATGAGGGGGCTACAATACTCACCCCAGCGCTGTCTGCCCTTTGCTGGCCACATAGAGGTCTATAGAAAGTGCTATACACCTCCGAGGGCCGGCAGTGCTGCAGCCCCCTCATTCTAGCAATCAGCGGGGGGGGGGTCTCAGCAGGACCCCCCTCATCAATAGTTAGCTGAAAGTGTAGTTATTCTTTAACCCCTTGATGCTTTGGGTACACATGTACGCCCTCTAGGGTCAGGGCTTGGACGGAGCGGCAGTTTCTGACAGCTGTAATCATTTCACTGTCCTGATTGGCGTTTGGGGGTCCCTAACAGCCCCCTCCACAGTGAGAGCATGAGGTGCCATTCGGTTGCCATGGCAACAGGGGTCCTTCTGAAGGGCTGCCATGTGTTTCTGCCTATTAGTAATCGCACTGACTCACAGAGTAAAGTCCTCTGTTTTGTCGCAGTTTGGGCGCTGCCTGAAAACAACCTGCAGACCGCGGCGGCCGTGCGGAAATATAACACTTACGATTTTTTGAAAGTCATTAGGAAAAACCAAAAATGAAAAAAAAAGGGGGGGGCAGTCCCTAATGGGTTAAATGCCGCCACTAGCACAATCCAAGTGGTGAATGGCTGCAATCAGTGTTGTGGCTGCCCCAGCACCAATCTACAGTGCAGCACCGCACACCGCACCAACCCAGAGGTCCTGCTATATAGGGGGATGATAAGGAGAGCACCAGAAGGTGGGAGGAGACTTATGAAGTTGCACATGGGAAATATGCAAATGTACCATGGAACCAACAGGTGGTGCTGCTCTACAGCGCCACCTGCTGGTTCCATCTTCGCAGTTCATCACCCAGCAGGACTGGTATCCCGTCCTATGAGGAGGACATATCACCAGAGCACTCCGCCTCCATGGTCTCTCACCTTCAGCCGCTTCTCCATAGATTTCTTCCAATCATTCTGCATAAGCTTCATCTCATCAGCCTCTTCGTCAAACACCTCGTCCTCCTCCCCGCGGAGCTCCGCGGCTGCCCGAACCCAAGACATCCGCAGTCCGATACCGCCGCCGCCGACTAGTGGAGGACCTGTGATGACGTAGTGACCACGTGATCACCGGCACCATGGTAGAACTCTCAAGGACCTGTGATGACGTAGGGCATGTGATCAGTCACGTGTGTGGGAGTGGTCTCTAGTTTTTCCGCCTGTAGCTCGGCGTAGTACAAGGGAGAGAGGTGGCTGCGGCCGCCGTGTGCCTGTGTGGCGCTCCTCTATCTGTAGCTTGCATTCATTTTCAGCCGCCCTGTGGCGTTCATGCTGTTCTGTAAGGTGTACCAAGATGGCTGCTAATGTCCCTCCAAGGGGTTATTCACATGAGCATGAATAATCTGCATGCCCAATACACAGATAATAGGACCCACAGACTGCAGCGGATTTGTTCGCATCCGTGTATTTTACTCGCATTTGCGCAGGGAAAGAACATCTTGAATTCATTAATTGGCCACTTTTCTGGCGGAGAGCGTTGCTGTGCGGGGGGGGGGGGGTTCTGTGTAAATGCGCACAACTCGCATTCACAAAAAGTCCAGTTAAAAAGCGCCTCCCTGCAGTAAGACTTATTATTACAGCGAGATCTCTGCACTAAGATGCAGGGAAAAAACGGAATACATTGAGGCCTCCTTCACACGGCGACAAAGTCACATGATCTCGTAGTATTGCTATGTTGCTACAAATCGCATGTATGAGAAGCCCGTGGTTTCCTATGGGTTCCTTCACACATGAGATGTTTTGTAGCATGCTACAAACTGACACACAAACCTCGCAGCTCTGACGATATGCCCGCGACACGCGAGGATTAGTAGCCCATGTTTTCCTATGGAGCCTTCCTCTCTGTTGCATCGCATCGCACGAAAACGTGGTTTGCATGCAATGCGATGCAACTTTGACAGTAGCAGATGCTACAAAGTCCCGTGATTTTGTAGCGTCACATGCGACAAAATTGTGGTATTGCTGCGAGAAAATCGCAGCGATATCATACAGTGCAGCGATGCGATATCATACGGTGCAGCGATGCGATATCATACAGTGCAGCGATGCCATATCATACAGTGCAGCGATGCCATATCATACAGTGCAGCGATGCCATATCATACAGTGCAGCGATGCGATATCATACGGTGCAGCGATGCGATATCATACAGTGCAGCGATGCGATATCATACAGTGCAGCGATGCGATATCATACGGTGCAGCGATGCAATATCATACGGTGCAGCGATGCGATATCATACAGTGCAGCGATGCCATATCATACGGTGTAGCGATGCGGTATCATACGGTGCAGCGATGCGATATCATACGGTGCAGCGATGCGATATCATACAGTGCAGCGATGCCATATCATACAGTGCAGCGATGCGATATCATACTGTGCAGCGATGCGATATCATACAGTGCAGCGATGCCATATCATACAGTGCAGCGATGCGATATCATACAGTGCAGCGATGCGATATCATACAGTGCAGCGATGCCATATCATACAGTGCAGCGATGCGATATCATACAGTGCAGCGATGCCATATCATACAGTGCAGCGATGCCATATCATACAGTGCAGCGATGCCATATCATACAGTGCAGCGATGCCATATCATACAGTGCAGCGATGCGATATCATACGGTACAGCGATGCGATATCATACGGTGCAGCGATGCGATATCATACGGTGCAGCGATGGGATATCATACGGTGCAGCTATGCGATATCATACAGTGCAGCGATGCGATATCATACAGTGCAGCGATGCCATATCATACAGTGCAGCGATGCGATATCATACAGTGCAGCGATGCCATATCATACAGTGCAGCGATGCCATATCATACAGTGCAGCGATGCCATATCATACAGTGCAGCGATGCGATATACAGTGCAGCGATGCCATATGATACAGTGCAGCGATGCCATATCATACAGTGCAGCGATGCGATATCATACAGTGCAGCGATGCCATATCATACAGTGCAGCGATGCGATATCATACAGTGCAGCGATGCGATATCATACAGTGCAGCGATGCCATATCATACAGTGCAGTGATGCGATATACAGTGCAGCGATGTGATATCATACAGTGCAGCGATGCGATATCATACAGTGCAGCGATGCCATATCATACAGTGCAGCGATGCCATATCATACAGTGCAGCGATGCCATATCGCTGCGGTGTCGCCCGTGTGAAGGAGGCCTTATTGTGAATAAGAAACCAGCATCAGCGTCGCCCCGGGCAGCAGCAGTGCGTGTGCGCCATCTAGTGGGCAGCTGCTTTCAACTTTCCTAGGAGCAGTTACTGCTGCGGTGCACATCCAGCTGTTCTGGTCAGTGGGGTCCGTCCAGCGTTCCTCGCTTCCAGGGACCATTTTCCAGAAGGGAATTTGTTTTCTTGCTCCCAGGAAGGACAGCAAAACAGAAACTCAAACAGTGATGTCACCGCCGCCAATCAGCGGCTTCACACGGGAGTATTTGAGTATGTCCGCAATACACAGTGAATAGAACACATTGACGTCAACGGGTCGGTACACACATCTGTATCTTCCTGCATATTTCAGTCACGAAAAAAAAAACCAGTCATTCGGAATGGGCAAATGCACACAGAATATGCATGGAGATGCATGAAACGCTGCGTAATTGTGCAGCAGAAAGAACACATCTGGAACTTATTAGATTAATTAGCCATTTCAATCAGTCCGTATTTTTTTGACGTTCGTGAATGCACAAGCCTCGTGCGCAGAAATAGTACAGGAAAATATGCCACTGCACGCAAAAAAGGCCAGTGCGTTCTGCAAAAATACTCAAATACACATACACCTGTGTGACGCCGGCCCGAGGCACGCCAATGTGTAAGAACTCATTTGTGTCGCACCTGCTAAAAAACAGGTTTTTTTTCCCACCCGCACAGTGCTGTATGTGGTGAATGCAGTTCGTGCGTCCAAGTTTTTTACTTTGAATCTAAGTAGGAATGAGAGGACGGCTCTAGAATCCTCATCTAAGGACAATTGTATCGTCATTAAACCCGCTGACAAAGGGGGGTAGTGGGGTACAAGTCACTTCCTAAATATCATCTCAGCTTTGGATGTTGGTCAACCTCTGGTTTTGGCCACATTTGATGTGGTGGCGCTATATACATCTAGTAAACTCACTTTGGGTTTGGAAGCGGCAGATCATTTCCTGTCAAACTCAGACATGTCCTCTGGATCCGATGCTGTTGCCCCATCGCTGCTGGAGTACATCCTCACCAACAATTATTTTGTGTTTGGGGGGGGGTACTACCAGCAGCGACAGGGCACTGCGATGGGATCCAATGTGGCGCCGACTTACGCCAGTACTTTTATGAGACGTTTTGAGGAATGCCATATCTATACCTCAGAATGCCATGGGGAAATCCAAACATGGTTAAGATACAGAGACAATATTTTTGTTGTGTGGGACAGTTCTGAAAATGACCTCCTTGAGTTTCTACATTTTTTGAATTTCCCAATGGCTCAGCTACTGCAGTCCCGTGAAATCCCGGCATCTCAGCGCCATCTTTGTGAAAATACATCTAGAGGATCGGCCAGTGCACTCCTTACACTGGAGCAACACACACCTGGGTGAGTTTGTCAGCGCCCCAGCGCTTGCTTTCACTTTTGACCCTTTCCAATCCACTGTCTGACGTCTGAAGACATTCTGATTAAAGGCTGTACAGCTCCGATGTCGGAAGACGTCCGGCAGGGTATTCTTACTGTATTTTACTGGCCGCTCCAGCATGCCCCATACCGCAGTACTATGACTTTATACTGACCTAGTTTACACAAATTGGTTTTTAATTGATTCTAATTATATATTATCTTTTTACCTACCATTCCTACTGCCTATCAGTTCATCTTTTCTGACCATCTATTGTGTCTTTTATCTATTTTTATTGTAGTATTCTATTTATATTAGTTATCTTGTGCTTAAGAAAGGGGCGCCTAAGCTCCGAAACGCGTTGCACTGTTTATTGCAGCTCTGGTAAATGTCTATTTTCCCCACAGAGGGCTCTGTTACTCTCCACCACGTCTTACAGACTACACTAGTCCTCACACTTCCACGTGTCCGTCATAGGCAGTCACATTTGGTACTACACGGGTGACCGTGAGTGCGAGAGTTATCCTCTTTTTCTCTTCACTTGGCACTGCTTATGGGGGCTTCGTCCTCCAGCTTCTCTGAATGCATGCTCTTGTCTGATGTCCCTCCATTGGGACAGGGTCTCCCCGTTTCTGTAACTGCCATAATCTCTCTGTACCCTCTTATGTGCTTTCCGCTGTAAACTATTCCAGGTTTACGCTCCACCAACAGGAGGCGCTGTCCCGTTCTTTTTTTATTTGGTTTCGTTACATTTTTTGAATGGTATTGACAAGAATTTACAGTTTACCCTGAATTTTTCAAGGGATCATATACAATTTCTTGACGTTATGGTTCATAAACATTTAAATAAACTTACCACCGACATTTTCGTTAAAATAACGGACAGGAACAACTTACTCTTATACTCTAGTAATCATCCAAGACAATCAGTGGAGTCACTGCCCATTAGCCAATAATTAAAGGGGTTGTCCCACGCCGAAACGGGTTTTTTTTTTTTTCAATAGCCCCCCCGTTTGGCGCGAGACAAACCCGATGCAGGGGTTTAAAAAAAAACAAACTGATAGTACTTACCCGAATCCCCGCGCTCCGGTGGACCGCAGGTCTTCTGTGCAGTCCATTGCCAATTCCAGCCTCCTGATTGGCTGGAATCGGCACACGTGACGGGGCGGAGCTACGAGGAGCAGCTCTCTGGCACGAGCGGCCCCATTCAGAAGGGAGAAGACCGGACTGCGCAAGCGCGTCTAATCGGGCGATTAGAAGCTGAAAATTAGACGGCACCATGGAGACGGGGACGCCAGCAACGGAACAGGTAAGTGAAAAACTTCTGTATGGCTCATAATTAATGCACGATGTATATTACAAAGTGCATTAATATGGCCATACAGAAGTGTATACCCCCAACTTTGTTTCGCCGGACAACCCCTTTAAGAGGAGGATTGTGGAGGAGGATACAGTGGAGATGCGACTGACACAAAGAGGTTACCTGAGCACACTAGTCAATAATGCTAAATCTATGGGAAGATCCAAAAAACTTAAAGATTTATTAAAATCTGGAACAAACTAAAAAGAATCCCTTTCGTTTCCACGTTTGGTCATCGAAGTGGGAGGATAGCTGATATTTTGAGACAACATTGGTCTGTTTTAGCTCAGGGAAATCCTAATACACTAGAATTTAAAGATAACCCTCTCATGTCCTTTCGGAGAAGTCCCAATATACGGGATAGATTGGTCAGTCCCCTGTATGAACCCTTAAGCAATCTACCACAACGCACATTTATCTCGCCTGAATTGCTCGTGTTGTGGCAACTTAATCAAAGGCAGTATTTTTAGATATCCATATTAATAGTAGATAATGGTAGATATACCTGCACAACATCATATGTAGTCTACCTGATCATATGCCCCTGCGGTCTGACATAGGTGGGGGGGGGGCGACAATGCAGGCACGTTCACGGATGATCAGTCATACAAGCACCATTAGAACGAGAAAGATAGATTTACCAATTTCCAAACATTTCATAGAAATGAACCATTCTATTAGTTTACATCACAAAAGGGGAAATATAAAAACAATCACAGAAAACGGCCATATACTTACTGACTAAGGAGGGCATATAGTTGCATTTTCTAACCATGCAGGTAGCAGACTACCAAATGAGGGAGCTAATTGCACCTGTGAGGGACACCGATAAGACAGCCACTCACACAGCCTCTTAATATAGAGGGGGGTAGCTGCTTGGTGTATAATACCACACAGAGTGGATACAAAGTGTCAGAGCTTCTGATAAATGTAGTGCACCATGCAGACCAGCAACCTATTAATGACGCCATAATAGTTCGGCGGGTTGGCCTGCACTTGAAACAGTGAACCACGTTGGTACTGCCACCCTGGGCTCCCCCTGGAGTTTTAAAGCCAGACAGGAGAAGATCCAGTAAGAAGGCTGTCAGGGGAGGTATAGGTAAGTATAGAATTTTTGTTTTTTAATGACAGAACCCATTTAAGGGATGGATTGTGAAGGGGGTTTTAAAGGGATTATGTCATCAGCTTCATGTTGCCCGAACCAGTATGAAGCCGGGCAGGGATGCCTGTTTCCCCTCTGGGTGTTTTATTCTGAAACACTTTGGAATTTCAGAATAAATGCACTTTGGATGTTGACTTGGAGCACAGTTCCTGTAAAAGTGGGCCAAAGGAGATTTTCAGGTTTGCCACCATTGTCCGCACCGGCTACTTTTAGCTCCGAAGCCAACTCTCCTAAAACAAGTGGTGGTATGTACGTGATAAAGAAGGGGGTCAAGTGATAAACTAAGTAGGTTAGGAGAGCGGGAACATCCCTGTCTTGTTCCTCGGACATGGTCTGTGTATCTAGTGTTTTTGCTGTTAATTGGCAGCATTGTTGCAATGGCTGAATAAATCTGTTGAATAAAATGTCGAAAGAATGGTCCGAACTGATGATATGACAGAGCTCCATGCAACTATGGCCAAGAGACCTATTCAAAGGCTCTTTCATCATTCAAGCCCAGGGGCATTGATCAGGGGTGGGTAGAATCATGCCTCATTATCGTAGCTGCAATAACTCTGCACATTTTTGGTCTCCTCAACTGTGTTGGGTGTATAAAGTTTGGGAGTATGAATTGTAATCTGTTTGATAGAATAACACTTACCGTATATACCGGCGTATAAGGCGACGGGGCGTATAAGACGACCCCCCAACTTTCACCTTATACGCCGGTAATACAGTGGAGAAAAAAAAAATCAGTACTCACCTCCCCCGGCGTTCTGTCGCGCTCCGGCAGGATGTCGCTCCCTCCTGGTCCCGGCAGAGCATTGCTTTCTGAATGCGGGGCTTGAAATCCCCGCCTCCAGAAAGCTAATACACACGCCGTCAGCCAGTTACAGCCATTCAATGACAGCATTGAATGGCTGTGATTGGCTAAAACACACGTGGCTTCAGCCAATCACACTATTCAATGACATCATTGAATGGGTGTGATTGCTAACACACGTGCGCCTTCAGCCAATCACAGCCATTCAATGATGTCATTGAATGGCTGTAACTGGCTGACGGCGTGTGTATTAGCTTTCTGGAGGCGGGGATTTCAAGCCCCGCATTCAGAAAGCAATGCTGCGCCGGGGACGAGGAGCGAGCGACATCCTGCCGGAGCGCGACAGAACACCGGGGGAGGTGAGTACTGATTTTTTTTTTGACACTTTTTTTTTGTATTACCGGCGTATAAGACGACCCCCGACTTCAGAGCAGATTTTTCGGGGTTCAAAAGTCGTCTTATACGCCGGTATATACGGGTAATAATTTATAATCCTGTTTCATTAGGCTTATGGGTCTATATGATTGCAGAAGATTCGGGTTTTAACTGGTTTGGGTAACCTAATCAAACAAAATTGGGGAGTGCCAGCTAGCTGCTTTTTCCCCATGTTCAGTCATGGAGCATGGAAAGATCCTTATCCAGACCTCCAAATTCATCCAACAATCCAGCTCTCGTGATAATTCTATAAAAGTCTTCTTTATTGTAACAACTTCTTTAAAAACATGACAGAATTCACATGGACACAACCAAATTTCCAATGTGTTTCAAATGCACTTGTGTTCTTAACAATATTGATATATCATTGATATAATAATTAAGAACGCAAGTGCATTTGAAACACATTTGGGATTTTGTTGTGTCCATGTAAATTCTGTCATGCTTTTAAAGTAGTTCTAATAATAAAGAAGTTACTTATGCAGTTATCACGAGAGCTGGATTTTTTAGGTATCGTAATAACTGTGGAATCTGTGAATTAATCTGTGAATATTCCCCCCTGTACGTTTGGTTAAAAAGGATAGTTAATTAATTCTGATGCAAGAAAATTATAATTTTTGGCAGGAAAGCCGTCCGGGCCAGGGGTCTTCTGTGAATAGCAATGTGAGATAGCCCATCGCCCCTCCTCTTCCAATATATCTGAATCTAATACTGATTGTTGCTCACTAGAGATGAGCGAACGTACTCGGATAAGCACTACTCGTCCGAGTAATGTGCTTTATCCGAGTACCTCCCCGCTTGTCCTGAAAGATTCGGGACGCGCTGCAGAGCGGGGAGCTGCAGGGGAGAGCGGGGAGGAACGGAGGGGAGATCTCTCTCTCCCTCTCTCCCGCCCGCTCTCCCCTGCTCCCCGCTGCGACTCACCTGTCAGCAGCGGAGCGCCCCGAATCTTTCAGGACGAGCGGGGAGGTACTCGGATAAAGCACATTACTCGGACGAGTAGTGCTTATCCGAGTACGTTCACTCATCTCTATTGCTCACCTGACAGGGCAGGCTTATCCTGAGATGCAAAGAAATCTTTTATCCTTGTCATGTCTGCTTGGGAGCTCTATACAGATCTTCATAAAAATTATAAAAGGCGTCTGTAGTATATTCAGTTCTAGTGAGCAGTTTAACGATATTGGAACATTTTATCCAAGTTATGGGTTTGTTCACTTTAAATGGTTTGACTTGGGAGATCAATAAATTGCCCACCCTGTTCCCCCAACAATATTACCTAGTCTGGGTGCAGCAAGTCATATTGATTTTTTTAAAGGCTACCTGTCACCACCATCTCACTCCTAAGGACTCCTACACACTGGCGAGAGCGATATTTGGATGTAATTAACGCCCCGATCTCGCTCTCGCAATACTTCTGAGCCCTGGATGCGAGGAGAATGACATCTGAGCCAATCAGAGGCAACGCTTTCAGGGGGTGGGGATGTTTTAATCCCTGGCTAGAAGAGAAGCTGAAAAAGAATGCTGGGGACCTGCTAGAAGACGTGACGGAGATGACAGCACTTCTAAGATGATGTATTATTATTATTTTTTTCTTCTACATTTAGGGATTATTTTTGTGGTAGGGCTTATATTTCAAGCCGACATCCCCAATGGAAACATTGGGCGAGATTGCAAAAAGAATGGACATGCTGTGATTTTGTTTTCACGCTGCATCGTAAGCATTAAAACATCGCACATGTAAATGGAGCCATTGGAAGCCATTAGCTTCATAATTTTGCGATTTCTCGCAGCGCTAGGAAATCGTGCGATTTCATCGCCAGTGTGAAGGCACCTTAGAACTAACTTCACTGGCCAGCAAGAAATGAAATATCAATCAGTTCTTTTCCTGATGTGTTCCTGTTATAGATGAGCGAACATGCTCGCCCGAGCCTGATGCTCGATGGAGCATTAGTATACTCGAAAGTACTCGTTACTCGAGCGAGCACCACGTGGTGTTCGGGTACATTTCAGGAGAGAGAGAAAGAGAGAGAGAACACAACCTTCCCTATGCAAAGCATGGGTCATCTCGAAAAATGCTCGAGTCTCCCATGGACTTCAATGGGGATCGTTAGTCGAACTAAGCTCTCGAGCATTACAAAAAGCTCAGCTCGAGTAACGTGCACCCGAGCATTTTGGTGCTCGCTCTTCTCTAGTCCCTGTACCTCTGCAATCAGGTTTCAAAGTTATCTTGTGCCATATGTAAATCAGCTGAGAAGAGTCACACTGGTTCAGGAGGTGCTGAGTTAATCACACTCCCTTTTTCTTGATAAAAAAAATAGTTTTCCGTGTAACGGTGGATATGAAGAGCTGTCTATCAAGAGACTTGGAAGCTTATCAATCAGCATTACTCTTCTTGGCCAGATGACTCTTCTCTGCTGATTTGTTTACGACATGGGCTTTGAAGCCTAATTGCGGAGGTACATGAGCTTGTTAGGAAAAGAGAGGGCATTAAAAATGATTGATTCTTCATCCTTTGCTGGCCAATGGTGTTATTTTAGCAGTGAGATGAGGACGACAGGTTCCCTTTAAGCACTTGTCTGAGAAAGTTGTCAGAATGCGCAGCGCCTTTGTACCCTAGAGTTCCTTAGACCACCAGGGAAAGCAATCATTAAGCCTTACACTATCCTAGAACATCAGGGAAGCACATATTAAACTCTCCACTACCCATAAAGGCCCATTAACATTTTATAATCCTATTGTGTTTATGCAGAGTTTTTATGAAATTGTGAAATATTACAGTATTTTGTCACAATTGTATGAAAATAATTTCAAAGAACATGTTATGCCTGCAATGCATGAGCAGACCCTTAGAGCATTATTGTAAGCTGTTGCTCTTTTGCCTTGACAAAGTTACAAGATTTATATAAAAAGTTGGGGATTTGCATAGAGGTCACCAGAATGGGAAGTGCAGGGTGTGTGAAGGGGGTCATACTTTAGTAGCAAATCCTTTTTAATCCAATTATAATAATATTATCCATATTTTTTTATTGCCTTCAAAGAAAATAACATTCTAATAGTAATTACATGTATGGCATTCACTAGTTTAAAGGGAACCTGTCATCACCTTCGGGCCCCATAAACTAGATTATGGGGCTCAAAGATGATGGAATGGGAAGTCTGTGGAGCTGTGTTTCATGCTTACTGGACACTCCATTCCAGCACTGTGTACCTGTGAAGTTGCTGCGCGCACAGCGTGATTCTTCAGCTGACTCTCATCTTTAGGGCTCATTCACAAGGGCATGAAAATTATGCAGAAGTTAGGCCGCCTGCAGACGAGCGGAAATCCCGCCGCGGGATTTCCGCCGCTGAAAGTCTGCATAGGAGTGCATTACAATACGCACTCCTATGCAGACGGCCGCGGTTTGGCCGCGCGAAATCTCGCGCGGCAAACAAACCATGGCATGTTCTAATTTTCTGCGGGGCACGCACTCACCTGGCCGCCGGCTCCGGTCTGCGCATGCGCCGGCTGCGCGGCAGCCGGCACATCAAAGAGCTGGGGCCGCCAGGCGCGGGTGAGTACGCGCTCGTCCCTGCAGGCTCTGGGGTCGGATCGCGCGGCGAGATTTCTCGCTGCTGGATCCGACCCGCTCGTCTGCAGGTGGCCTTAATCATGCAAAAAAATGCAGCTAACTGCACTAAAAATCGCGAGGATAGAAGATTTTCCTTGGTCGCGTCCCAAGCGTCATTAGCGTAAAAATCGCTCATTTACACGATCTGGATTGGCATGTTGCAGAAAAAATGCACGGCTGTTCGGTAGAAATCCTCCTAATGACCTCGAATGTCTAAACTACAGGCACCGGTCTTTTTTTCTGAACGTTGGATGCAGCTAAACTCCCTCCCCCTCCCTTTTTTCCAGCCCCCGTACAAGTTTAAGGAGACTTCTGCGCATCTTGCACCAAAGATAGGTCAGATCCTATACTTTCACACAGCAGGGTATTTGAGTTCATAGAATCATAGAATGGCAGAGTTGGAAGGGACCTCCAGGGACATCTGTTCCAACCCCCTGTATTTCCTTATTAGGTGGAGCTTGTCCTATTCCTATGCTCTCCGTCCATCCGCTGGTCTCCAGCATCTCCAGCCACACACCGAGTGATGGTTTCCCCTTCCATCATCCTTCCCTCCTATCCGCACTCCCCTGTATTATCGCTCCCCTCTGATCTCCTTTTTCCTGCAGCGTATATTTTCCTCCGACACAAAAGCCGGCAGCAGTGACGGAACCAGCGTGAGAGACCCGAACGCCGATTACTAGGTAAGTCTTATAAGACACTGTGCCTCTTTTGATGTGAAAATTAATAGAAGACAGTGTCTTATTTTCGAGGTAACACGGTAGCTATCACATCAGCATTAGGTCATGGGTTTGATACAATGTGATACTTCATTGTTCTATAGCAGTGCTTTGAATATAAATGTATATGGAAAGTGTCTGCCTGGTGCTGCTACTTTGTATCCATTTTGAAGGATCAGAAGCAGAAGAAAACCACCAACTGCAGTAACTGCTGAAATCCTGTGTTATATATACTATGATTTAAAGTTCATCGCTTCTTGAGGTGTGAAATGCTGAGGATTGAATCCAGTCTGCGTGAAACGTCTAGACTTCAAAGTATCCCGCTGCTGTTGGATCATCAGCTTAGTCAGTTCGGCACTTGCTTACCACTGAGATTTCCAGGTATAACAAATCATGGTGTTCCACATCAAAGGGTTGCTAATGAATAAGTCTAAAATCATGGAACTAGGAGTAGAAAGAATTACCAACTTGGAGAAGAAAATATGTCATGTTAAGAGTTTCATAATTTCTCTAAAAAGCAAAGCATGTGATGTTATTCCCCTTAAAGGGGTATTCCAGGTTCTGCAGATTAAGCCTCCTCATTGTTTTAGTAACGTTATAAAATTTTATAATGAACTCTCACTATTCTTGATGGACACCTTGATGGGACCCTAACTGACCCCATAAATGGATAAGAAACAGTCTCATGTCTTCGTTTATAGTGATCTAACTTAGGTTTAATCAAACCTTAAAAGGTTCGAGTTTTCGGTGCAGATGCTATAGTGATTGAATGTTGGCTGTACAAAGCACATCTAAAGGCAAATTCCTGCCATGCTGTCCATGTTTCTCCTCCTTTGATCACTGGCAGAGGTGAAAGGAGTAACCTGTGACTGTCACATTGCATTTTGTTTTGAACATTTACTATCTTATGTTAGTTCATAAATAGAGATGAGCGAACGTACTCGTCCGAGCTTGATGCTCGTTCGAGTATTAGCGTGTTCGAGATGCTCGTTACTCGAGACGAGTACCACGCGATGTTCGAGTTACTTTCACTTTCATCTCTGAGACGTTAGCGCGCTTTTCTGGCCAATAGAAAGACAGGGAAGGCATTACAACTTCCCCCTGCGACGTTCAAGCCCTATACCACCCCCCTGCAGTGAGTGGCTGGCGAGATCAGGTGTCACCCGAGTATATAAATCGGCCCCGCCCGCGGCTCGCCACAGATGCATTCTGACATAGTTCAGGGAAAGTGCTGTTGATGCTGGAGCTGCTATAGGGAGAGCGTTAGGAGTGATTTTAGGCTTCAAGAAACCCAACGGTCCTTCTTAGGCCATAGAAATCGCAGATCGCACCTATCTGCGATCTGTGATTCCTGTTCTCTTCTCTATATGCGCTCAATGGGGCCGGCGGCAGCAGCGCCGACCCCATTGAGAACATATAAAAGACAAATCATTCTTCTCTGCCACAGCTGTAACAGCTGTGGCAGAGAAGTACGATGTTTGCCCATTGAATTCAATGGAGCCGGCAATACAGCAGGTTCCACTGAAAGCAATGGGCTGCCGGCGTGCGCGGGGTGAATCATCGGGAAGGGCTTAAATATATAAGCCCTTCCCTGCAATTCATCCAGAAATGTGTTAAAATAAAAAAAATATATATACTCACCTGCTCCCGGCAGACGGAGTTCAGCCGCGGCGGCCGGCAGTGGGTGTGAAGGGGGTGTGAGTCAGACTCAGCGCTGAGCCAATCAGGGGGCAGGTCTGACTCACACCCCCTTCACACCCACTGTAGGCCGGCCGCGCTGAACTCCGTCTGCCGGGACAAGGTAAGTATATACCGTATATACTGGCGTATAAGACGACTTTTGAACCCCGAAAAATCTGCTCTGAAGTCGGGGGTCGTCTTATACGCCGGTAATACAAAAAAAAGAAAGTGTCAAAAAAAAAATAAATCACTACTCACCTCCCCCGGCGTTCTGCGGCGCTGCTGCAAGCTGTCGCTCCCTCCTAGTCCCTGGCAGAGCATTGCTTTCTGGACACAGGGCTTGAAATCCCCGCCTCCAGAAAGCTACTGTGATTAGCTAACACACGCCGTCAGCCAATCACAGCCATTCAATGACATCATTGTCATTGGCTGTGATTGGCTGAAGGCACGTGTGTTTTCTGGAGGCGGGGATTTCAAGCCCTGCGTCCAGAAAGCAATGCTCTGCCGGGGACCAGGAGGGAGCGACATTCTGCAGCAGCGCCGCAGAACGCCGGGGGAAGTGAGTAATGATTTTTATTTTTTGCTCCGCTGTATTCCCGGCGTATAAGGTGACAGTTGGGGGGTCGTCTTATACGCCGGTATATATTTTTTTTATTTTTACACATTTCTGGATGAATTGCAGGGAAGGGCTTCTATATTTAAGCGCACGCCGGCAGCCCATTGCTTTCAGTTTTCAGCTGTGGCAGAGGAGAACGATCTTTATGCTGACAGTGCGGGGGGGGGGGGCACTCTTGCCGCTATTGTGGCTTAATAGTGGGACCTGTGAACTTGAGATGCAGCCCAACATGTAGCCCCTCGCCTGCCCTATCCGTCTCTGTGTCGTTCCCATCACTTTCTTGAATTGCCCCGATTTTCACAAATGAAAACCTTAGCGAGCATCGGCGATATACAAAAATGCTCGGGTCGCCCATTGACTTCAATGGGGTTCGTTACTCGAAACGAACCCTCGAGCATCGCGATAATTTCGTCCCGAGTAACGAGCACCCGAGCATTTTGGTGCTCGCTCATCTCTATTCATAAATTAATATTTAATCCTATTCCTTATCTGGGCAGCCTTTTTTCATATGACCTACTAGTCGATTCACTTGAATAGGTCCTGGGTAACAATAGATATCCCCAGTAGTGATGAGCGAGCTTTGGAAAATTTCAGTTTGATTGGTTTGGTGAACTTTTGCAAAACACTTGGTTTGATTCAAACTTGTTTGAACTGAACCCGAATTTCACCAAAACCCCTAAAACTGGTGTATAACACTATCTAAAAACCATGAAAGCCCTCTGAGAGTGTTATACGGGGATTTTCTGGCTCTTCGGTTACTTTCACAAGGAGATTTAAAAGTTCTGACCGAGAATCTCGGGCGCAACTTGCATCAAGCAGTAGTCATTCCGTCTGTGTGCTGTCCGATGTGCTGAACACCACACATTGACATGTTCTATTCTCATCTGAAAATTGAGCAGAAATAAGACATGTTGCAATTTTTTTTACTTGGGACTGTCAGTCTAGGGAAAAAAAGCCTGTCTGCATAGTAGCATAGTATGTTAGGCTGAACGAAGACAATGTGCATCTAGTTCAGCCTGTTTCCACCCCCACTTGTTGATCCAGAGGAAGGCAAAATAAAAACCAATGAGGCTGAAGCCAATTTAGCCCATGTGGGGGAAAAGATTCCTTCCTGACTTCATAATGGCAGTCAAAATAATCCCTGGATCAACATTTAAAAGTTTCTACCCATCTCCAAGTCCCAGATCAACAACCCTGCTGGTTGTTTAATGTCTAAATCCTGTAATATCATAGCACTCTAAAAAGAAATCTATTCCCCTCCTAAACTCTTCTATCAATTTTGCCATCACCACATCCTCAGGCAGAGAGTTCCACACTCTCACTGGTCTTACGGTAAAGAAGCACCTTCTGTGTTGTTGAAGAAACCCACTTTCCATTAGACATAGAGGGTGCCGTGCCCTCTTGTTATTAGCGCAAATGAATGGGTTCTATTTCCGTCCAATTTTCAGACTGGTTTTTCTCCCCAACCTTCTACAAGCGTGGCAGATGCTTGACAAATCTCTTCAGTTAGGGCATCTGTCACTGCATTTCGTCGTGGGTTTTGGAGAGGTACAGTCGCTGGCATTAGAGAGGAGTGAGGCCTCAATGGGAAAAAAAAAGAATTGACATGGTACGGCCGCCACATATGGACGAGATTTTTGCAAAATCTTGTCCACATGACTGACTAATCCCGGGACTAGGATCTATTGGTGGATTTGCTGCACAGAATTTCCATGGCAAATCCGTTTTCGTGTGAACCCAGTCTAAAAGAACCCATGCTTGCACCCAGCTTTCCCATCCTTGGCCAATCCAGACAGCTCCCTGGTTGTTTAAAGGAAACATATCACCTTCCTACATAACTGTAACCCAAGTTATAACCTGGTTCCCATTGTGTCCCTTTTAAACTCTCATGGTTCCACAGTAATCTGACTTTTTTTGTATTCCCATGCACACACTCTCCAATAGACTTGTATGGAAGAGCGCACACGTGGCAATCAGAAGAAAAGTCAGATTTTTGTGCACCTTGTGATCTTCAGAAGGGGACACCTCAGGAACCAGATCTCAATTGGAGGAGTTAAAGGGTGAAAACCAGGGGACTCCTAAGTGCTGTACTTAGGAGTAGCTCAAAGTCAAATCAGTCAGTGGCATAGTGGGTTCACACCCGATCTTTGACAAAATGGGTCACCATCTGAGGTTTTCACTAGCAATAACAGCTGATTACTTGGTGTTAGAGCAGGCAGATCCAAGGGGCATCTGAGTTTAATAAGGGAGCTGTCATGATCGGACAACCCCTCTTGAAGTGCCTTTTTACCTACATTAGGGTTTTAAATTGCATGAGAAGACTGGCAAGGTTGCTCAGTTTGCACAGTATAATAGACGCTGTCTTTGCAGTTTCCATGCATACAGTGTGACAACCATGCTAAGTATATAATATGTGCTTATGCCTTCGGCACACTAGCATACTGGGGCTGTGTGCTGTCCATGTAAAAAAAAACTCATGGCATGTCCTATTCCTGACAATTTCATGGACGAAAAATACAACATGCCAATGCATGTCAATGTACTCTGTCTGTGTATATTGAACAGCAGAGACTGGTGTCTATATGCTGCCCAGTGCAAGTTTGTTAAGGATAATGTGCAACTAACTTTAGTGTGATTGAAACTTATATTTCCCTATGTAGAAAGGAAGACTAAAAGGTTCCTGCCCAGGGTGGGAGGCATCTAAATGTGTTGCCTGTTGCACAACATCAGTGTTGCACTTTTTTCATGCCTTTTTGAACTCATAGATAATACAAAAATTATTAAAAGGACATCTGTCCGCATTCCTGAGAATCAATCAAGAGCCAGGAGAAGGCGTTGCCGATCGCTTACTAAAGAAAGTCCAGGACCATTATCAGCACTGAACCATCCATCGAGCAGTCCAACATCATTTACATGGCACATGGACGCTTGAAAAGAGGATTTCAGGTGGTTCAGAGGCAGCAGCATGGCAGGAATGCTAATATAGAGGTAATAGTATACATACTTCCCTCGCTGTTCAGCCTGCCTCAGTACGTCCAAAATCAACTTTTCAAGCCTCCATGCGCCATATGTAAATCATGTTAAGAGGGGTCCAATGGTTGGTTCAGTGCTGATAATAGTCCTGGGCTTTCTTCAGTAAGGGATTATCAACTCCTCCTGCTGACTCTTGATTGGCTGTCAGGGGGAGGTGTAGATAATTGCTTACTGAAGAACGCCCAGGACTACTATTGGCACTGAACCACCTATTGGACCAATCCAGAGTAATTTACATACGGCATGTGACATTTTGAATAGAGGATTCCAGGGCTCCTAAGGCAGGCTGAACAGGGAGGGGGGGGGGGGTGTATAGCAATGTCTCCCATATCAGCTTTACATGCTACTGATTTAATAGTTGCAGGGGCACTGACAAATGTACTTTAAGTGAATATATTAACATATTTTTCATTGTTCAACATCAGCGAGTGACACAAATATTTAATAAAACACACACACATATTTATTGAGTAATCACACATCTGCCATAATATACAATGTTCTCATGTTATATATTTTTAGATTTATATATAGAATTTAAGCAAATTTATGTGTCGGATTTCACTTTAAACATTCAAATATTTCACAATGTTGACATAACATTTCCAGCAGAAATAAATATATTGCACGTAAAAGAAACTTCCATCAGGTGTCATGTCATAAAGCTAACAATTACATCTCTAGTTTTCTGCCATGAAATACATTTGTACAGATCCAGAGTTTTTATGTAATGCAACAATAGCAAATTGATAGAATCTAGAAAAGATCAGTGAAAACTTAAGCAAGGACATAAATCCAGTTTTAAAAGTTGTAGAAGATTTTTCCTGGTTGTTGCAATTGCAGCCACTTACCAGCCCTCAGAAAATGAGAGGTTGAAATGGTAAAGCCTGTGCTTACATTGGAGGTGTATTTTTTCAAAACTTTTAGTAAATTAATAAGAGTACTGGCGACCTCATATGGGGAAGAGAGACCTTACGGGTCTCCTAACTTTTTAATCACCCATGTACATATACCCTAACGATAGACCATCAATGGTACTTTCTGCAGAGCCAACTGAACATCTATCAATGTAGAAAAATGCCTAACTGCACCTCAAAACTCGGATGTCTGCAAATATTCTCAGCATGCCTCTTCCCTACCCTTGTTTGTTTTTCAGAAGTCCAGATAGCTGAGACATTGGAGGTTTATAGTGGTCATCATACTATAGAGTGGTTTATTTGCCTTCCTTTGGTATGGAGGCACCAGTGAGATGACTGGGTAATGTATTTCCCCAGTAAACAAGATATTAGTTTTACAAGATCAAGAAAAAGTTGCTTCTTTTATTTCTAAGCGCTAAAAAGACATTACTTTTATTTCAATGAAAGACACTGGAAAGGATTCCTTATTTAGGGAGTTTTACATTAGAATTGAGCTTCAATTAGTGAAAAGCAATTTTGGGTGAATTCACTAAAGAGTAGCAATCTTATGCCAAACTTTAGCAACAGTACGTTGGAGTTAGATATATCAAATTTATAGATTTGTCACATCTTTGGGCAATGTATGTGCCAAAAAATCAAATCTAAGCCAGATAGGAATTTGTGCAGATTTGCACTATAGAATCAAAATGATAGAGTTGGAAGGGACCTCCAGGGTCATCGGGTCCAACCCCCTGCTCAAAGCAGGATTCACTAAATCATCCCAGACAGATGTCTGTCCAGCCTCTGTTTGAAGACTTCCCTTGAAGGAGAACTCACCACCTCCTGTGGCAACCTGTTCCATTCAATCATCACCCTCACTGTCAAAAAGTTTTTCCAAATATCTAATCTCCATGCCATTTTTTAGCATAAATTATAGTTAATTTCTAGGACTGTGGGAGTTTACATCCTTTTTGCTAAGTATTGTCCATTTGTCCCAAAAGTGTAGGGTTAAAAAAAAACGCACATTTTTATGTAGATGCGACATACTAAAATGTGTGCTTTTTTCATCAGAAATCTGGTTCAAATGCCTAAATAAATTTCCCCCATATGTGTTGTATATTTAGTTGCCCTTTGCAATGCATTCAGTAACTTTGATTTGCCTTCTCTGACAGGAGCATGTTGAGGTTTTATACCACATAGCTCATTGAACAATTGGTCATTAATTTAAATAGATTTCATTACATAATTCTGCTTACCACAGAGTCAGTCCCAGTTAACCACACTGGCATTATTCCAGACAATTACTCATACCAGTACAAGTGACCATCTTAACCCCTTGGTGACTAGCCTATTTTTTGCCATCATGGTATTGCAAGAGCCATAGCTTGTTAACACAGCTGTATGAGGGCTCTTTTTATGTGGGATGAGTTGTATATTGTAATGGTCACACTCTGGTGTAGATATAGTGTGTTGTAGAACTTTTACTACATTTTCTTTGGGGGGAAGATTAAAAAAAAAAAAAATCCGCCAGAACTATTATTGTCATACCAAGTTTATAGATATATTTTTATTTTTTACTACTTTAACACACTAAAAACACGTTTTTAAAGAAAAACTATTGAATCTGCATCACTGCATTTTAAGACCCAGAACATTTTTCCAGCAGTGGAGCTGCGTTGGGGCTTGATTTTTGCAGAAAGAGTTGTAGTTTTTTTTGGTACAAGTTTGAGGTACTCGTGACTTTTGGATTGCGTTAAACAAAGGAAAAATAGTTATTTTGGCATCACTTTTTTAAATTACTTTTTCAGGTTTCACCATACAGAAAAATAATAAAATATTTTCATTGTTTGTGACGTTACAAACGTGGCAATACCTATTATGTGTTGCTTTTTAAAACTTTTTTTGATATCTTATCCATTTAAAAGGGTTTTTGTGGGGAAAAAAATCTTTTTTAATAGCATTTTATTTGCTTTACATTACAACTTTATTGATTTTTTGACAATATCTCTTTGTCCAAAAAGAGGACTTGAAGATGCAGTTGTTCAATCACTAGTATAGTACAGTGCATTACTTATTTACTGCATTCTACTAAGCCTATGACATCAACCTATTAGACTCTGTTGGCGGTGGGGTCTCATAGACTGAGTTACAGGGCAAACATGGAGGCCTTTGTCAGGCTTATGGCTGCCATGGGAACCCATTGGTGCCCTGCAATCCCACAACGAGATGCCCACGGGTGACAGAAGAAGCCCCCTCTCCCTGTAATCTGTTTACATGCTGAAGTTGCTATTGATTTTGACATGTAAAGGGTTAAACTGCCAGAATCTAAGGTTTCAATACCACTGGCTGTTAGAGCAGGAACCTGGCTGTCAGTAGTCATCCAAGCCATCACTTTAAAAAGATGTGTGTGCAGGTTTAAAGCCTATTGGCGACAGCTTTAAAAAGGTGCATAGGTGGTCACAAAGGGGTTAGGACAGGGTGTGGGGTTTTTACTGGTGAGTACAGCTTTAACACAACTCATCTTTTCTATACACATAAGAGTAAAATCCATGTTTTACCCTGATTGCCAATGGAAATAATTATTTTTAATTAGGTAATTATCAGATCACATCTTAATAAATTAGAACAGCTCATAAAGCAGAAATGTGACAACGGTTCTCATTTGTTTTTTCTGGGCTATTTTACCTTTCCTTCAGATTTCTTAAAAACCCCTCCTTAAGGAGTGACTTTCATGGCATTGGTTGCAAACAAATAGGAACGTCTGCAGGTACTTACATAAGGAAAGTGAATTCAGAATTACTTGCTCACCCTTAAGTGGCTACAGAGAAAAATATACAAGAAAAGTGGTTGTTTCTGTGTATCTCTAATTCTTGGTAAGGACGAATATGGGAATTGATGACTTGATGATATGATCACTTCATTTAAAGGGATAAAACAGAGTGACCAAGAGTGAACCTCAGGCTTCATGTATATGTGAAGAGGATTCTTGCTTCTATAAAGAATTTTTTAGGAATAGACGTTTTGTGTTTTTTTAGATTGCTCTAATCTAAAGGGACAACACTTCTTCATTGAAAGTATTTATTGGTGTCAGGTACATCACCTGTTACTGGCACCATTTTAAATTATACATTACTTGTTTCCATTGAGTCTTATTGTAATAACATTGAAGAGAAGAAACAAAAAATGACTGTATATATGAGAACTCAGCCTGAGGCAGGAATTACATGGGTGCTAGTGAGTTGCGTCCGAGACTCTTTGATGCAACACACATTACACAGCACATGGATATCTTGTCCGTGTGTTGTTCAGTGTTTGAGACATTACACATTATATGTAGAGATGAGCGAGCATACTTGCTAAGGACAATTACTTGATGGAGCATTGTCCTTAGCGAGTACCTGCCCGCTCGGAAGAAAAGGTTCGGCTGCCAGCGAGGGTGAGAGGTGAGTTGCGGCAGTCAGCAGGGGGAAGAGAGGGAGAGAGAGATCTCCCCTCCGTTCCTCCCCGCTGCCGGCAGCCGAATCTTTTCTATCGAGCGGGCAGGTACTTGCTAAGGGCAATGCTCGATCGAGTAATTGCCTTTAGCGAGTATGCTCGCTCATCTCTAATTATATGTCCTATTCTCGAGTGTGAATCATACAAAAATAGGACATGCTTCAGGAAAAACTTGCAAGTTCTGTGCACTGCACAAATGTGATTTTGTGGGTTCTGTAAATATGGCCTTAAGTAGACAATTTATGAAATAAGCTAGTTTTACAGTGTCACCCTGTGCAATTTATTAGTAACTTACTGTAGTCCTGCATTGAACAGGGAGTTGGACCCAATGACCTTGGAGGTCCCTTACTGTCAGCGTTTGACAAAATATTAGCTGCCATATGTGCATCATTTGACATTGTCACATATAAAGTAGTAGGGCCTCTACCATACAAACAGCTTGGCGTTAGCCAGTTCAGAAATTCAGAGGGCTGTATGCCTACTTGTATATCATACTTTACATCTTTAAAGTTCCAAGTTTACCCTTGACAAATGTTTACTCTTAAGGAAACCAAAATTTTGTAATAATGAATAGTAAGAAGTGACTACTGCAGGCTTTGGGCGAAGTTCAATAAATAATAAAATATACTTTAACAGTTATAAAATATATAAAATAAACACAATGTAACAATTTGCTTGAAAAGCAGTGGTTTCTGTAAAATCCCAAAACACTACATTTTGAAACGCCAATAAAATCTGCAAATATTCATCTTCAAATTTCTTTTAGATTGATGTGAATATCGGAAGTTTCAGAGCTTAAATAAATGTAACTTTACCATCACAGAAACTGTACATTGAGCATTGTAGTCCAGTTTACCGTCAAGCCTGCAGATTATTTTCATCAACCGCAAAGTGATAATTGTGCCCATAAAACTGACTCCGATGAACATTGTCCTTAAAAATAAGAGTCGGGGAAAAAATATAAAATACACCAATCCTTGTTATTGCTAAACACTGACACTCAAGTGCAAGTGGTGGCCTTAGAGATTGGACTACTCAAGTTCCTCACGTTCGAGAAGATCTCAAGACATTGAAAGCTCAGAAGACATATGTCCTGCATATAAAGTGGAGCTGTTACGTGCTGGTCCATGTGACTGCCGCGTGTTTAGACATGCACTATATTTTATAATAACCACTTTGCATCTGGCTTGTGACGCATGGACAAAATATTGAGTATTATTGCAATACATATAGGAAAAGCTCAGTATGTACAATCCTGTGTTCAAAGCCTTTTTCCAGTAGAAACAGTGATGTACATTAAAGTTGGCAAATACAGTATTTAGTAAGAAATGACTGACCGTGACAAATAACATCCAAACTGTACATTTTCTAGTGAATGACATTTTAGGGTGTCACTTGCCAGTGTAATCACTGCTAAAATCTTCATTGGAAAAGGTTATGGTAGCCGAGATTTACTTAGTCTCTTTCCATGGTTTGATAACATGCTTGACTAGAGTCCAGTTTTATGAGGAGGTTCAGTGCTTTTCTCAATCTTCAACCATTACCGGCTCCTAACAATGTAGCAAGTGATACATGTGACCCTGTTACCTCTTAATTACTCCAGTCACATATGTATTTTCGACCTCTACCATGAATCAACTTAGTCATACAAATGGGGTCATCACGGCAGAGGAGTGTCGCAGTCCTTGAATGGCTGCATAGGGCCCCTGCTGAAAGTAATGGTGATACCTGGGCATATGGAAGGAAGGGAATGTGGGCCCACTTCCTTGCATGGTACTTGCAAGAGCTGTAGGTGTGAGAGGCATGCTAAGTCGACTATAGGGAGGCAGGGATCCTTGGATTGGGTGAGGGATTGGCGTGGCAAGAGAAGCAGTGCCAGTGCCCAGTGCTGTCAATGTTTGTGGGTGCTGAAAACCAGAGAATCCTGTTGTGGAGGACACCCAGGAGGTGAGCGACAAGTTGTCAGATGTCGTAAAAGCTGAACCTGTGGTGCACAAAGACACATTTTAGAATGTATTAGAATCTAAAATACAAGACAAGGTATGTGCTACCACAAAAGCATATCCTACCTCTGCTCTGTACTAGTTGACCATCTTCACCCAAAACATCCTCATCTCCTCCATATGTTCTGATCGGAGATCTTGCATATGAATGTTTCTGTATAAGGCTTTCTACACTTTCTCTGTATGATGAAATAAACATTGTTCAGTTTACAGATGCAACACAAAAATAGTGTACAATGTAATGCTGATCGTATTGTTCAATATACATTGATGTATATAATTTGTGCCCTTTTGTGGAAAGATGTTAATTTTACTCTAAAACTAGAAAGAGCCTGTCAAAAATCAAAAACAACAAATTATGATACGCTATGAGTAGCAGCCTTAAACGAGCGTGCTCGCTCATCTCTAGCTATGAGTAAGAACTTGGAAGAGTTTAGAATGTGTAAACAACTATATTTTATGGGTTGTACACCCCCAGTATCTTTCAGTCTTTATGACTAAATACATTTGGACTTTTATCTCTCATATTGGAGAACATATCCAGTGGGGAAAAAAAGTATTTAGTCAGATACCAATTGTACAAGTTCTCCCACTTAAAAAGATGAGAGGGGCCTGTAATTGACATCATAGGTAGACCTCAACTATGAGAGACAACATGAGAAAACACATCCAGAAAATCATATTGTCTGATTTTTAACGAACTTATTTGCAAATTATGGTGGAAAATAAGTATTTGGTCACCTACAAACAAGCAAGATTTCTGGGTCTCACAGACCTGTAACTTCTTCTTTAAGAGGCTCCTCTGTCCTCCACTCATTACCTGTAGTAATGGCACCTGTTTGAACTTGTTATCAGTATAAAAGACACCTGTCCGCAACCTCAAGCAGTCACACTCCAAACTCCACTATGGTGAAGACCAAAGAGCTGTCGAAGGACACCAGAAACAAAATTGTAGCCCTGCACCAGACTGGGAAGAGTGAATCTGCAATAGGCAAGCAGCTTGGTGTGAAGAAATCAACTGTGGGAGCATTAGTTAGAGAATGGAAGAGATACAAGACCACTGATAATCTCCCTCAGTCTGGGGCTCCACGCAAGATCTCATCCCGTGGGGTCAAAACGATCACAGGAAAGGTGAGCAAAAATCCCAGAACCACACGGGGAAACCTAGTGAATGACCTGCAGAGAGCTGGGACCAACATAACAAAGGCTACTATCAGTAACACACTACGCCGCCAGGGACTCAGATCCTGCAGTGCCAGACGTGTCCCCCTGCTTAAGCCAGTACATGTCCGGGGCCGACTGAAGTTTGCTAGAGAGCATTTGGATGATCCAGAAGAGTAATAGAAGAATGTCAGATGAAACCAAAGTAGAACTGTTTGGCAGAAACTCAACTTACGTTTGGAGAAGAAAGAATGCTGAATTGCATCCAAAGAACACCATACCTACTGTGAAGCAAGGGGGTGGCAACATCATGCTTTGGGGCTGTTTCTCTGCAAAGGGACCAGGATGACTGATCCATATATATGAAAGAATGAATAGGGCCATGTATTGTAAGATTTTGAGTGCAAACCTCCTTCCATCAGCAAGGGCACTGAAGATGAAACGTGGCTTGGTCTTTCAGCATGACAATGATGCCAAGTATACCGCTGGGGCAATGAAGGAGTGGCTTCATAAGAAGCATTTCAAGGTCCTGGATTGGCCTAGCCAGTCTCCAGATCTCAACCCTATAGAAAACCTTTGGAGGGAGTTGAAAGTCCGCATAATAAAAAACATAATTTTTTAATGCAAGTATATTACCAAAATGTTGAGATTAACACAAAATAGTAAATAAGCAGAAGCTGTCTAAAAAGTTAGCGCCCCTTTAAGAAGGGGCAGATTTTTAACGGTATGAGATAAGAGGGCAACTCAATGAATTATACACTTAAATAAGTGCTTGGTTTAGAAGACCCATTTTTCAATTATCTGATTAGAAAATTTGATTCAAAACCCTCATCTGTTAACCAGAGTGGTCCGCACATACAAACAACATCTCTCTTGAGGATTCGCCATGTTCATGGGTGACACGGACTGCACATTGATCTCAATGAGAAGTGGATAATGCTTTGTATTGAAGTGCTGGGAAGTGTATTGGCGCTATATAAATATGGATAAAAAAACTATCCCCTACGATGGCACTGCAGGGTTGGGGGGCAAACCCTTCATGTTGTGTTAACTCACAAACCACAACTAGGGGGCCACTTTATTATTAACTTATTAATGTCGGTTGTGATCACTTTATTATCATGTATCCCTTCCAACAAACAGAAATTGACCAATGAAGACAGCAATTTAAAGATTTTAATTTTGGCAGGTTATGCATTGGTTGAGTGTATCAAGATGTAACCTGCATATTGTTTAGCAGCAAACATGACAAATGGATCAGTACTAGAGATGCGTGAGCATACTCGCTAAGGGCAATTACTCGATCGAGCATTGCCCTTAGCGAGTACCTGCCCGCTCGAGAGCAAAGATTCAACTGCCAACGGCAGGCGGAGAGCGGCGGGGGAGAGCAGGGAGGAACGGAGGGGAGATCTCTCTCTCCCTCTCTCCCCACCGCTCCCCCCTGCTCATGGCCGCAACTTACCTGTCACCCGCGCCGACAGCCGAACCTTTTCTTCCGAGCAGGAAGATACTCGCTATGGACAATGCTCGATCGAGAAATTGTCCTTAGCGAGTATACTCGCTCATCTCCAATCACTACTGACATAAAATATTCCCTTTAAAAGCTGACAGCTCATGGATTAATATATTTGGATTTGCCAGTCATTATTTCTAAACATATAATATTCTGTAAATGGAGAGGACAACAGAGTAACATTAGTAAGTGGGCATGTCAATTAGAGAGTCACTCCGTTTGAGATTTTGGATATTTTTTCTTGGCCCGATTGTTGCAGGAAAATATTGGATGTTTAATTAAAACAGTGATACAATTGTGCAGTAATTGTTTACAATTTGCTAAATTGTATTTCAGTAAATGATTCCATATTTTTCTTCCTGAGGCTTCAGATAAAACCTATATATTCATAATATAATATTCAATTAGTACAGAATGCTGCAATTTCTGTCATCGTGTCATAAAAAGACAGTTTTTTACCTTAGATTTTCCCTAGTAGAGATCCTTCTATGCTGGTTTCACATAGGAGATAATTTTAATCAGTTACAAGAAGCAATCCAATTACTCAGAGGTTTAGTGCACTAACTGACTCCAGACTAATTCAATTTGCTTGTCTAAAGATCAATTGATCTGATTTGGATTTTTCCCTAAAGGCTGTTTAGGGGAAGGGCTGTGTTAAACATTTGAAAATGAAACGTATAGGCCACTGCTGAGAAGGGCTATAGTGAAATATACACAAACCATTTATTCCTTGCTGCATAATTGACATATTGGCTGTGCTGTAAGAAATCCTACAATAGATGATGAACAGCCTCCATAATACTTAGATGTGGTCTGCTTACCCCCCTAAAACAACCCATTTCTTTTTGCCTATTTGTAAGCCATTATCCAATTGTAGTAACCTTGACTCGATTATTTTAAGGACTGCATCTTCCAAAAACTCCAAAAATGTTTTAGGGACACCTTACATGGGCCGAGTAATTATTCAAAAGACCTATTATGGGTGATTGTTGTTCTGTGCATACATGGGACCCAACAAGGCAAATGAAAACGAAGCAACTATCGTCCCATGTAAACAGGCAGTCCTTCATCTATGAACAACTGCCTGTTTACTCTGAATGGAAGCGGGCGGCCGGAAGAGATCTCTGATGCACTCCACCGCTATTCAGTCAGCAATTTTCCGATCCTGTGTGAATCATTGGGAAAACTGTTGGGCACTTAAGCGCCCAACAGTTACCCCATGTAAATCCACCCTTACACTTAAATGGATTTGCTGAGACAAGGTTTTTTTAAACCAACTGGCTATGGGTAAAAGTAATAAAAGAACATATGCTCACCCGCAGCTGTAGCGCTGCATCAACCATCCTTCCCGATGGGTTTGTTTACATTATGCAGTTAGTCCGTGAACGGAATGTCACAGGCTGCTGCAGCCAATCACAGGCCTCAGAGGTCCATGGCTGAAGTCTATAATTGGTTATAGCAGTCTATAATGTTCATGTACAGACTGACTACAGGATGTAAATAGACCCAGAGGGGAGAATGGCAGATGTAGTGCTGGAGCTGAAGGTCCTAAGATGTACGAGTATAAGCTATTTTATTTATTTGTAGCATGGCCAAATTTTATAAATAATTGATTATCATTTGCTTCTTGGTTATTAAGCAGTATGCCAAATTCCCTGAATGATTGTTCTCAATTTTGGGCTCTTTGCTTGCTACTGCAGCGGGCACATGTTATTTGGTAGTCAACAAATTTGTTCAGGTCGAATTTACACACTGTACAGTTTGGGGTATAATTTGCATGTTTTTCTTGAGTAAGTGAGTACTCCAAATGAATTTGAGTATTTTCTGAATCTATGTATTTATCTCAAATCATTTTAGTGCTAAATACATAATTGACAAGAATATATATCTAAGGGCTCATAGACTGAGATTCTATGGTTACGATAGAGGTCCATGATGTGTTCTATGCTGTCTCTCTTTCTGCCTCCGATTTCATATGATGGCACATGTTTTATTGTCCAACAGAAAAAAAATGGTGGCACGTTTCATTAAGCTGACTTCTAAGGGACAATAGCAGAATCTAGTGAAGGCCAATATGCACAAAGGCCATGTGGCTCCGTACTATGGAGCTGTTCAGGACACTTCTGTGTGCATGAGCCCTTGTGCCTCTCTAGACATCTCAGTTTTGTTCATTATGAGTTCATGTTTTAAACTTAGGAATATGGATCTCTGATTAGTATATAGATAGTATCTCTTCAACCCTTTCATGACCTGGGGTCATTAATGCTCTTGCGTCTAGGTCAAATTCTGAAGTACAGGTATTCCCACTTCAGAAATCCATAACTTTTTACTGCTGACATATCTACATGAAGGCTTGTTTATTGCAAGGAGAGTTGTATTTTTAATGGTACCATGTAACTACAATATAATATATAGGAAAACTCTTAAGAATTTCTAAATGGATCAAAATAAGAAAAAACTGGACGACCTGTCGTTTTTATTGATATCATTTTAGTGTACATACAACTTTTTAATTGCTTTTTATTTAGTTTTTTCTTGGAAATGAGTTATGATAGTTCTGATGTATAAAAATTGAACCGCGTCCCACGGAACTATAGAAAAACATCTATAAATCAGAGTAGAACCTCCCACCATTGATATCACTTAGGACTGCCTAGTATTAGATAGGGGTATCGACCACGACTAGCAGTCCCCCCTAGCTTTGCCAAGGGAAAATATAATGTTGTAAAAGTGGTACAATGTCCATAAACCCAACAAGGCTCACATCTGAGTGCCCACTAGCCAATATTTGAAAAAGCTAACCTCCTATCCCCCAAAATATCTGAGAAACTAACAGGGTTCGCTACAGTACGCTGGCACCCATGGGAAATGCCTCAACCTGAGCTGGCTAAATAGAAGCAACAGTAGACTAATAGTCCTAAACCTAAGAAGCTATCTAGATGTCCAAAATAAATGAAATAGAAAATAAATGATGAAAAAGACCAGCAGCCCTCATTTATTTTCTATGCCCATCCATTTGGCGCACGAACCAAACTTTATACATCAGAACTATCATGACCATATGAAAACTATATCCCAAGGTTATTGAGGTCTCTGATGATCTGTAACCTCCAGAGAAATGCATTAGACCAGTCGTTATAAACCATCTTCAAAAGAATATTTTGGTTATGGGTCACACTATCGTAGTGCTTTTAACCCCTTGAGTGGCGGTTTCCTACCCCCCTGTCAGACCCACCAGGGCAGGTTATTTAAATGGGCCAATCATTTAATTTCAACTAATTTTGCAGTCGCGTTCCAAGAGCCATAACTTTTTCATTTTTCCATTGACATGGCCATATGAGGGCTTGTTTTTTGTGGGACAAGTTGTAATTTTTGATGGCATCATTTTTGGGTATATATAAGGTATTGCAGAACTTTTGTAAAAAAAAATTTGTAGGGAGATTGGGGGGGAAAAAGAAATTCTGCAGTTTGTTTTTTGGATTTCATTTTTACGGCGTTCAGCGTACATAATAAATAACATTACATTATTCTCTGAGTCGCACGATTCTGGCGATACCAGGTTTATACAGTTTTTTATGCTTTGCTATTTCTGTACATTTAAAACCTTTTTTTTCTTAAAGGTTTGCTTTTGTGTCGCCACATTCCAAGAGCTGTATTAATTTTATTTTTCCATTGCCGGAGCACTAGAAGGCCTTGTTTTTTTGCGGGAGGAACTTTAGTCTACATTTATCTAATTTTTAGGAACACGTAAAAATTTTGATAGCTTTTTATTCCATTTTTTTCTAGGGGCAAGATTAACAAAATCTGTAATTCTGGCATGCTTTTTATTTTTATTTTTCACTGCATTCTCTGAGCAGTGTAAATAATATATTAAAGTAATTCTACAGGCCAATGCGATTATGCCAATACCAAATTGTAATAGTTTTTTACTTAAAAAAAAAAAAGATTATTTTTTTATCGCTGCATTCAAAGACCCCTTGCATTTTAATTTTTTTTATCAACAGAGCTGTGTAAGGGTTTTTATTTTGCGGGATGGGTTGTACTTTTTATTAGAACCATTTGTTGATCCGTGCAGCATTTTGATCATTTTCTATTCCATTTTTTGTATTGTGAGATAGGCAGAATTTTTTTTTGCCACGGTTTAATTTTTTTTCCCATGCCGTACACCCTGCAGATTAACCCCTTCCCACTCCAGGACGTACATTTATGTCCTGCAGCATTGGGGTATGTATGAAGAGAGATCGCAGTATTACAGCTGACACCCGTGGGCAATAACTGCAATCGTACAGCATTACGTTGTACAGCAGGAGTGATCAAAGCATCACTAGTTGTGGTCCCCCAGGGGAAGATTTAAGAAAAAAAAAAAAAAGGAAAAATACGATCAATAAAGTTTTATTAAGTGTAAAAAAGAAAAAGGAATGAAAGTTTATATCACCCTTCTTTGCCATATCTGTAATAAAAAAAATCAAAATTATAAAAGGAAAATACATATTTAGTATCGCCACATCCGTAAAAGTCTGATCTATCAAAGTAGCACATTATTTACCTCCCATGGTGAACGTAGTCCGGAAAAAAAAACGTAGAGAAAGCCAGAAATGCACTTTTTTAGTCACCCTGTTTCCCAGACAAAATGCAATAAAAAGTTGTATGTATTCCGAATTGGTACGAGCGTAAACTACAGGACATCTTGCAATAAATGAGCCCTCGCACAACTGCATTGACGGACAAATTAAAAAATTATTGCGCGCAGAAGATGCAACAGAAATAATTTAAAAAAATTAAATGTCTTTGAAAAAAAATACAAGTACTGCACCAAAATAAAACTATACAAGTTTGGTATTGTAGCAATCATACTGACCCACAGAATAAAGTTATCATGTCATTTTTGTTGCAGTTTGTGCGCCATAGAAACAAAACACACTAAAAGATTGTGGAATGTTGTTTTTTTTTTTTTCATTTTACTCCACATAGAATTTGTAAAAAGTTTTTCAGTACATTATATGGTACTTTAAAAGGCACCATTAAAAAATGCAACTTGTCCTGCAAAAAACAAGCCCTCATACAGCGATGTCGATGGAAAAATAAAGTTATGATTTTTTTTAAACGGGAGAGAAAAAAAAGGGTCCGCATCATTAAGGGGTTAAATAATGTACTAACTTCCTTCTCTGGGTTATTACGAACACAGGGATAGGACGTGTAATTTTTTTAAAAAGTTTTTACAAAGTAAAGTAAGAAAGGTGGGGTTTGGGGGTTTTTATGGTTTTTAATAATTTTTTACTTTCTTTTTATTTTAACTTTTACAATTTTTGTCTGTTTAGGGGACTTGCATAATATTTTTATTATTTAATTATTATTCTAATACTCTGCTATGCTGAATCATAGCAGGGTATTGGACAGGCTATGGCACTCAGAAAGAGTCTGAGCATCATAGCCAGCTGGTAAACCCAGAGGCTATATTCAAGTCTCCAGGTGCCACAGAGACCCATCAGGACCCCTTGATCACATTATGGGGGTCCAACGGTGACAGCCCTTTACATACTGCGGTTGCATAGACCACGGCATGTAAAGAGTTAACACAGCAGAGATCGGAGGATTTCTCCGATCTCTGCTGTAAGAGTTGGTGCCTGGCTATCCTCTGACAGCCGATCACCAGCTCTCCCTGCCACAGGGACCATCGGCCGGCTTCTGACAAGCCAATGGTCTCCATGACAACCTGTAAACAAAGCAGTGCAGGAGTTTAAAAAAAGATGCGGGAAGTTGACGGCAGATCGGTAATATCTTTCTGCTTCTTTGTTTAAAGTCCTGCAGTGTTCCCTGCTTATGGCATTGTGCTCTGCAGGTCCCATAGTGAAACATAGCCTGGAAATCTTTCGGGCTATATGGCTATATCACTATGGGCAGTGGAGCTCATCCCAGAAAATTTCTAGGCGTGTCACTCAAGGGGTTAAAGGGTTAAACTAACGTTAGTATTTTCAAAACCCTATAGGTGGTGTTTTCTCTGAATATCGATAACTTATTCATACACAGAAGTCTATTTAAATATTGTCTATTCAACCAACATAAGAGTAGTCAATTCACTAATATTTGAAACATATTGATTCTACTCTAGGTCTACTCTTTTTTGTGTTTAGGTGTTTTGTCTTGGTACTCTATATTTGTTTGTTTTAATGAATTTGAATAAATATTTGTTTCAGTTAGTCCAGTCTTTGAAGGGTATATTATTCTGTAGAATTTCTGCTCCAATGAAAAAAAAAATTTTATGCAACAGTTAATATTTTTTTTGTAATAATTAAAAAGTTTTTATTTTACTTATTTTCACTTTTTTTGAAGTCCTCATAGGGGACTTGAACTTGCAATCATTTGATTGCTTATACAGTAAAATGCAATACTATTCATTCCCGCCTCCAAGACTTCTCCATAGCAGCACCAATCCTCTGGAACGCACTACCAAAGGCTACCCAAGCAATCCAGGACTCGCTGAACTTCAGGCGTGCTCTAAAAACGCACCTCTTCAGGGAGGCATACCGCATTCCCTAAACAAACCCCTCTGTACTCCGCCTGATAACATGCTCCCTGACCTACTGACTGCAATCCCTGCTAGGCATCATAAACCGCTCCTGCAGTCACACCGTTTTGCTGTCACATGGTCAAATGTCTGACCATTGTCTATGTGTATAACATCGCTCACTCTCCACTTGGCCATACCGTGCACATCTCCAGCCCATTTACCTTCTGTATACCCTCATTATCTGTAGTATGTAAGCTCGTTGGAGCCGGACCCGCACCCCTATTGTTTCCATCAGCTGATTACTATGTAACCATGGTTCTGTAATGTTTGTATTTTGTCTTTCTGTATTCCCCCTGTCTATGTAAGCGCTGCAGAATATGTTCGCGCTATACAAATAAAGTTTATTATTACTATTGCATTATGCAGTATTCAATAGTCTTCCAATTAAAGACGTGCCAGGGGCACATCTTAATAGGCAAACAATTATGGCAGCCCAAGTTTTAATTCCATTTCCCTGCTCCAAAAATGGAACAGAGTGACGGAAAGCCCTATCGGAGCCCCAGTGCAGACGTAAATGAGTCCTAAACTGTATATTAAAATGAATGGGAGTTACAGAAAGTTCCCTAAGAGGGAACTTGCAGTATTTTATTTCAAGCACCAGCAGATACCTCTCAGTGCCCTTGCTGGGGATGAACACTGCTGAAGTGCTGTAAATGTGATTTGTATGACATGTTTGATTGACATGTCATAAAAACCGTTTAATCACGATAGCCTTTTAGGTATAAACTGATTTTTTTATAGAATGGAACACATAAATATGTGTTTAAGATGCTTGGGAAAGAAAAATTATTGTATTTTGCCAAATAAAATGACAAATTACTTGCCCCTATATTATGTTCATTGGATTTCCAACAGTAGTTGGTATGACCTTTGTCCGATCTGAGTTATGTCTCTGTTTAGTTTCTGACCTTTTGCAATAGAATGGACTAAAATAATAAATTTAATAAATAAAATATTGACCTTTGTTGTTAATTATGAAAAAAAGACAATGAAACTATCTGTAGTGGAAGACAGAGGCTCAGATAATGCTAAAGGGTTATCCCCTGGGTGTACAAGCCATACAAGCAATATGATCTCCAGTCATTCAGACTCCACGAGACAACTAATGGAGTCAGCAATGTTCTTAAAGTATTATATGAAGACTACAAGTTATCACCAATCTACAGGATAGGAACTAACTTTCTGTCATCACGGAGACCCCCGGCAATTTCAAGAACTTGGATCCTCAATTCAATTTGTCACCGTGGGGTCGCTTTTCTCCCTGCAATGGCGTCAGAATGATTGGAGCACCGGCTGAGCATGCGTGGTCATCGTTCTACTGACCACACAGTGAGGAGGGCGGGGAACACAGGACTCCTGTTTTCAAGCTTGGCAGGGGTCTCAGCAGAGACCCCGATGGATTAGCAAGTTATCCCTTCTCCTGTGGATAGAGAAAGGGCTTGTACCAACATTACAAGATATTAACTATTCTCATAAACTAATAAACTAGGTTTCTTGTTGTAAACCTTTGAGAATCCTTTTTATTACAAGGGTCTCCTGAAGAGAAGCTGATCACAGGTTATCCCACTGATATGACCTCCGGCAACCAGCTGTAATTTTAAGGGATCCCAGTATCAAGGGTTCAATTCCCCTGCAGTTCCAACACAAAAGAAATTAAAGGGGTTGTCCCGCGCCGAAACGTTTTTGTTTTTTTTTTCAATAGCCCCCCCGTTCGGCGCGAGACAAACCCGATGCAGGGGTTTAAAAAAAAAAAATGGATAGTACTTACCCGAATCCCCGCGCTCCGGTGACTTCTTACTTACCTTGCGAAGATGGCCGCCGGGATCTTCACCCACGGTGGACCGCAGGTCTTCTCCCATGGTGCACCGTGGGCTCTGTGCGTTCCATTGCCGATTCCAGCCTCCTGATTGGCTGGAATTGGCACACGTGACGGGGCGGAGCTACGAGGAGCAGCTCTCCAGCACGAGCGGCCCCATTCAGAAGGGAGAAGACCGGACTGCGCAAGCGCGTCTAATCGGGAGATTAGACGCTGAAATTAGACGGCACCATGGAGACGAGGACACTAGCATAGGAGCAGGTAAGTGAATAACTTCTGTATGGCTCATAATTAATGCACAATGTACATTACAAAGTGCATTAATATGGCCATACAGAAGTGTATAGACCCACTTGCTGCCGCGGGACAACCCCTTTAAGTATTACACAATATTGTGTAATGTATGGATATGATGGGTCCATCGGGAGATCCTGTGTAGCCACTCTCTGCTTTGGCTAATAGATCATGGTCCTGCATGGAACGAGAGTGGATTCCAATTTATTAATATATATCATGTCAAAAGTTTTTGTAAATGGGTTTTCTAAACTAGGCAGTTTTTGAAAGTGAGTTGATGCTTTGTACACTTAAGTCTTAAGCCGGCTGCACATGAATGGGTTGGATTCTGCATGTGGTAGACCGCAGCAGAATCCAACCCCGTGCCAGGCCGGCGTCCGCGCATACCTGTCACTTGTCTTTTTTCTCTGTACTGCAGATGGTCCAGATGGCTCGCCATCGGACATGCGCAGTACAGTTTTTTAAATTCCTGCTTTTCTCGCGCTGTCACCAGATGATCACGTGGAATCCGCAACCATTCCACAATGTCAATTGTGGAAGGGCTGCGGGGCAAACGGCTTCCATTGACTTCAATGTAAGCCCTTCGCGTGGGATTTCGTGCAAAAATAGAATATGCTGCGATTTTTCCTTCGCGAGCGGAAATTGCAATTGATTTCCACTCGTGTGCAGGAAGAAGCACTTTTCCATAGCATGTTACGAACTGTATTTGCTATGAATTCTGCAATGCAAATTTGTTAGTTTTCAGGTCGCCTTATTCACACCGGGCAATTTTCACTTCCATGTACTGCTTGTATTTGCAAGGAAATGCACATGGCAGCACACTGACACAATATAGCCAATAAGACCATCCAGACATGTGCTTTTTACACAGACTGTAAAAAAAAAAATCACAGCATGTCTTATTTTGGTTTTCCTTCTTGGAGGACAGTCACCCATGGCCGGACAAAAAACAGGGTTAATACGGAGAACATCCTGCATGTGCCATTTTTCACTGATTATTGTTAAGCATTGCTAGAAAAAAATTGGACTGACTTCATTTTTTTCTTAAAAGAAAGAATAGATTGCCCACAGAAGTAAAAAACAGATACACGCAACTCATATGAATACAACATGGATTAAAGTAATTTTTTATGGACTCTTGATGGTCTTACAATACCTGCATACAGGCATAACAAAATAATTCATAAGCTCTATTGAAAATTAAATCTCAGTACTTGTAAAGTAGATGGAAAAATAATTTGAATACAGATTTTTTTTGCTTCTCACGCAAGTTCCTATTACCTCTCAATATCAGTAAGCCTGGATGAGTCCCGGAATCCTTTAGCAAAAGGGTTACTGTCAATTTTCAGCTTGGTTATCTATAAAGACAAGGAAACACAATGGTTGAAACTTCAGCAGAACAGCCCCTCTCCCAACAAGCGTACAATTAATTGGCCCTTTTAATAACATAAACGCCTGATATTCCCCCTACTTTTTGTCACTCTTAGGCCTCGGTCAGATGAGCGGGTTATTTTGTGTGCCTATGTGTGTGCAAAATAAATGTGCATCTATTAGAACCATTGGTTTCCTATGAAGTGTTCACATGTCTATTTTTTAGAAGCGCAAAACACTCGCACCTGCAAAAGATAAGACATGCGTGCCTGTAAGGTCCGCGCTGCGCATTATGGGCTCGGTCAGACGAGCGTGTTTTTGCGTGCCTATGTGCCCGATAAAATTGCGCTCCTCTCATAACCAGAAAATGTGTGAACGGGCAAAGTTTCACATGCGCAATACATGAAACTTTGCCCGTTCACTGGAGCAGCTGCTCCACGAAGGTCCCCTAATCACTGAACACTGTGACAGCACTGTCACAGTGTTCAGTGATGAGGGGACTCCCCTGTCACAGCTATCATAGAGTACCTCAATGCCATTCCATTCCTTCCAATGGGGCCGGCGCTGCTGCTGCCCCATTGAAGTCAATGGGATAAAGGCAACTCCGCAATCATTGAATGGCTGTGATTGGTCCTGTGCTTAGCCAATCAGATGCAGTGCTTCCAGGAGGTCGGGATTTTTAAAACCCAGGCAAGAAGAAATAATTCAGAAGAGTGTTGGGGAACTAGGGTGAAGACGCGCCGGAGCCCGACAACGCTGCTAGGCGATGTATTTTATTTCCAGGAGCTAGAGGTTATTTTCAGGGAAGGGCTTATATTTCAAGCCCTTCCCCGAAAATCCCTGCAGGGGTTGCCTCTATCCCATTGCTTTTAATGGGGCGGCAGTGTCGGCCCCAATGAAAGCAATAGGATAGCATCGCGATCCTCTGCCACAGCTGTGGCAGCGGATTTTTTCGTCCGCACGGGGAGTCCCATCATCACTGAACACTGTGACAGTGCTTTCACAGTGTTTAGTGATGAGGGGACCTTTGTGGAGCAGCTGCACTTCTACAAGCACAGCTGCTCCAGTGAACGGCCATATTTTCCACTCATGCGAGCAGCACTTTTTTTCCGCACACAAAAAAGAACGCTTGTCTGAATGAGGCCTGAACACACTATTTTGCGCATATGTAAAAAAAAAGCACAGAGCTTCAGTCACGCGCATTTTGCCCATCCGTGGAGCGCTTTTTTTATGCGCACATAGGTGCGCAGAATAACACGCTCATCTCACTGAGGTCCTAATAGAGTTTTCCTTTCATCAGAATAAAATACTAGTTACCTTGTAGTTTAAATTTGTGCAATTAGTAGGAAAAATCTCAGTTCCTATAGATATCTTGATAATATTTTACAGGCCTTTCTGTATTTGTATATACTGCATTTCTGTAATACAAGCGTCAGATTTTCTAGATTATTAATTCTAGGGCAAAGAAATTGCATTTAAAAATCAACCCAAATTTACTAGCATGATTCAGTAAATAGTTCCAGATTGCACAGTCATCTGATAACTAATAGCAGGTAGCATCTGGCTGCTGGAGTTCCTGAAAGCGACCCCCGGGTCCTAGACCGGAGACTACCTGATGCTCACTGTGTATTAGTTTGCATTAGTAGTCTAAGACACTACATGCTGCTCTGACTGGTCAGTACTACTCATGGGGGCAGCACTGAGCAATCAAAGCAGCATGTAGTGTCCTATACTATGGAGCCTTGTGTGGCGCAGAGTGTAAGCTCTCGCCTGTGAACTGAAAGTTCAATCCCCGCATGATTCAGGTAGCCGGCTCAAGGTTGACTCAGCCTTCCATCCTTCCGAGGTCGGTAAAATGAGAACCCAGCTTGGTGGGGGGTAATAAATAATAATTACCTGAAAGTGCTGCGAAATAAGTTGGCGCTATACAAATAACAAGATTTATTTTATTTTTATACTAATGATACAGTGTGCACCAGGAAGTCCTTTTAATGAAAAAAAAGAGCTTGGTACTATATTAGCCTGTAGAACAAAATATACCGATTCAGGGAGCAATAAAGTCTCTTGGCTGAAAACGGCTCCATCTTAGACCTCATGCGGGGCAAATTGAATCGCGGATCTTGCGCTTGTCACCCACGCGGGCGATCCGCTGCTAATTTTGCCCATAGATTCCTCTGCTCCACGCACACATGCAGATTTTATTTGCGGACACAATGTGCCAAAAATAAAAGTGCAGCATGCTCCATGTTAGCCTGGATTCCGGGTGGACGGCTTCCATTGAAGTCAATGGAAGTCGTCCACCCTGCGGCCCTTCCGCAAATACGCTGAGAAATCAGTACTGCGCATGTGCGCCAGTGGCACATCCGCTGTACAGAAGAAAAAGGAGAAATGACAGTAAGCAGGGTTACTGGCAGCAGGCCTGGGTGGAATCCGTGCGTGCCGTGCGCATGAGGCATAAGGATGGAACTGAACAACACTGAGTGGACCTAATGGACTATAATGGGGTCCGCTCGCTTTCCTCTCAGATGGCCTGATTTGGAACTGGCCTTACTGAGACCAATAATATTAGGTTCTCGAAGTCAATATTTTAAATCCCAGCCTTTGCATTGTATCCATCATTTCCCTCTTGTAGGTTTATGTCATACAGACAGAGACCATCCCAAATACAATGGCGCTTTTTTTCATTCTGCTAGATTTTGTGGTCCGACCTGTCAGGCAATAAATATAAATATCCATCAAACGCCATATTTAAGCATGTCTGTTGACCTGCATTTCAACTCTGTCAAAGTGGTTTGACTGTTTAGATTGAAACCTGACCTTTAAATCCTAAATTATGAGATAGTTTGTTGAAAGTGTAATGTGTTTTTCCTTTATCCAATAAAGAAAAACTAAATTGAATCAAATCCTTAGCAACAGCAGTGAAAAGGGCAGAAAAATGTACTTATTCTAATGATTTATGAATAAGGGTGTATTTGAACCGGGGGGAATGTGGATGTCTAGCTCACAACATTCATGCATTGCATGCTGCTGCATTGATAATATGCTTTGAGATTACTTCATTAGGTCTTGGTCACACGGGCGATTTTTCGGGCGATTTGCGCATGCGCATGCGTCCGGCGATTTTATAGAACCACTGCTTTGCAATGGTATCGGACACATGAGCGCTTTTTATGCGCTTGCCCGATAAATTATAGAACAGAAATCGCAGATCGCTCCTATCTGCGATCTGCGATTCCTTGTGTTCTGAATATGCGCTCAATGGGGCCAGCGGCAGCAGCATATACTACAAAGATCATTCTCCTTTGCCACAGCTGTAACAGCTGTGGCAGAGAAGAACAATGTTCGCCCATTGAATTCAATGCAGCCGGCAATACAGCCGGCTCCATTGAAAGCATTGGGCTGCCGGCGAGCGCAGGATAAATTTTCGGGAAAATCATCCAAAAAAAAGTAAAAAAATATATATACTCACTTGTCCCCGCAGACGGAGTTCAGCCGCGGCCGGCAGTTCTCCTGAACTGCTCTGAGTAGTATTCAGCAGCCGGGGATTTAAAATCCCCGCCTGCTGAATGAGCTGCCTCTGATTGGTCACAGCCCTCACCAATCAGAGGCAGCTCTCACTCACCCATTCATGAATTCATGAATGGGTGAGTGAGTGCTGCCTCTGATTGGCTCAGCGCAGGGACCAATCAGCGGCAGCTCTCAGCTATTGAATGACAGCTGAGAGCTGCCCCTGATTGGTCCCTGCGCTGAGCTAATCAGAGACAGCACTCACTCACCCATTCATGAATGGGTGAGTGAGAGCTGCCTCTGATTGGTGAGGGCTGTGACCAATCAGAGGCAGCCCATTCAGCAGGCGGGGATTTTAAATCCCTGGCTGCTGAATACTACTCACAGCAGTTCAGGAGAACTGCCGTCCGACCGCGGCTGAACTCCCGTCTGCCGGGACAAGCTGAGTATATATTTTTTTTAATTTTTACACAACGTTTGAGCGATCAGCTTGCACTTAAAGGCACACAATGATTATTGCTCAAAAGTTGCTCAAAAGATTTTTTGAGCGATAATCGTTGTGTCTAAACCAGGCTTAAGTCTTCTTTCTCCTAATAGGAGGCATTGGGTGACAATCATGCTCCTTCCATACAGATAAGGTGGTCATGCGCCCTCTTCAGGGTGCTTTTAAATGAAATGATCATCATTTGAAAAATAAAAAAAAACCTGATGGATCATTCTAATTTGGAGGGATGATCACTCAATGAATGGAGGTTGAGTGGCCAAAGATCTCTTCTGCCTGTCCACTTCCACTTCCAGTCACAGTAAGCAGGCAGTCATTCATAGATGAATGACTGCCTGTTTACATGTAGTATTGAAAAAAAGGGGACTTAACAGCAGCACATCACCAAAACCCAAATAGGGTAGGACTGGAGTAATGCAACAGGCACCAAGGGACTTGAACCAATGTTCCCAATACGTGCCCAAAGAGAAAAGAAGTGGCAGCATAAATGGGTGCAAAAATAGTAACCAACTTTATTCTTTTCTCTTTGCCTGTTTACATGGAGACATCATTGCTCAGTTTTTATGCCTGCCTAAACGATGAACGATAAGTGAATAAATTATCTGTTGTTCAGTCGCTGGCAGCATTTACACTGAATGATTGGGTCCATGTAAAAGTGCCCTAAACTACGTCCTTCACAATAGGAGCCACTCTTTGTAGAGACTGTCTGCTCTGGCTCTTAGGGTTGTCACAACTGAAGGATCTCTATAAAATGAATGTAATCTACAGTGGTTGACCTAACAGGGTAACCCCCTATAAGTGTGACATTTTCTTGTGGGTTAACCGGTGCCTACTTCGCATGGAGTATGGGCTTACCAATTGGTTTTGATAGGCTGTAACAGCAGTAAAGACGGTTTCTTGAAAGATAAATGTCCTGAATTCTTCTGATTTCAGATTCAACAGAGATGCGGTGTGGTCCTTTTTCTTGATGATGTGCACCCTTGGCTGATACTTGTGCATCGAGTTCAGGATGATCTAATTTAAAACAACGTAGGAAGTTTTGTAAGACACATAAAATGGCAAAGCTGAATTTCCTCCATCACAGGAAATGTCTACGTTAGGGCTGCCTCACACGAGTGTATGGTAATTGCAGATTATGTGGGCGGGTTTTTTCATGCGTAATATGTTGTACCAATATCACATAGGTGGCCATTTTGCTGCTCACATGAATTGTGTATATAAACGCACCCTTAGCCTCCCCTAGCGGTGGCTCAATGCAACCAAAATGCTCTAATTTAGTTCTTTTGATATGTCTGTTTAAAGACTGGAGTAAAAAAGGCGGTAGAGTAATACCCAGTGGTGTATGTGGACAGGATATTGTCACTGGAGTCCCGAGCGGGGTCTCCTGAGGGTCTATATCCAGAGATTCGTGTGGAGTTGTGCCTGTACGAACAGAGCATGAAACTGATATAGAGACATAGATAGAACTACTAGATTGTGGCGCAACCCTCCAAAAAAGGACTACTGAGAAAAAATGTCAGGTAGGAGAGAAATTTTTTTTATTGGACGAAATTAAGAGTCAGCAAAAAACTTGTTTCGAGTACGAAGCCTCTTCCTCATTGTGGCTGGGTTAAAGCACTACAATGGGTGATAATAGAAAACAAATATATACAATATTCAACATAATTATTGTAAATAGGCATAATAAAACATGGATGAATATAAATAGAAAACATGGATGAATATTTTGTTTCTTACGACTATTTATAACTGTTTTGTCCATTTATTATGTTGAATATTCAATATACTCGTTTTTATTACATCACCTATTGTAGTGCTTTAAGCTCGGCGAAACTGAGGAAGAGGCTTTGTGCTCAAAACACGATATTGGTCTGAGAAACTTGGACTGATATCGCCCTTGTAAGCACGGTTTTCCCTTAGATTCTGATGTATTTGCAATAAAACAAAATTGCTGCATATGTGACTTTCACGGGATTGAAAAAATCACTCATGTAAATTAACCCATTGTGTAAATAAGGGTTATTACGATGTACAGTTTCTAGGTTTCTAACAGTTGCACAGAATTTATGGGTTTTTCTCGCCTGTGTAAATACAGCCTCAGTCCAGCTAAGAGCCAGATAGGTTTTTGTTATAATCTTCTGATGTAGATTATAGTAAAAGGGACAGGATATGCGCGGCTGCACTCCCTAATACCAGGCCATGCCCACTTTTTGAAATTGTGGCAGGGGTGCCGTATAAATGGCAGAAAGCATGCAATTTTGGTACTTGCACCAAAATTGTGACCTTCTGATTCTGGTACAAATTAAATAGGTGCTATTGAGTTTTGTTGTACTCATATAAAGTCATACAAATAGTTTGCATTCAGTACCCACAATGCTGAGGCTTTATAAATTACTTTTTTTGCAAAAATAATTATGAAATTCTTATCAGGAATAAAATTCCAACTGGGGAAATAGTTGTAATAGTTGTAAATGTTTATGCAGAAAAATTCACATGTGCTGAACGCTTGACAATTATCAAAGACACAATTATCTTGGCTGATTGTAAAGCTGTCCATGCTTCTTCCTCTAATCATATCACACATAAGAATGACACTATCCTCTCCTTTTTTTTATCTGTCCCAGCACTTGTGGCTGGATGAGTAATGCAGTTTTCTGGGAGGGTGCTGGTGTTATTTTGGTGCCTGCACTGTATGTGACCTTGGTCTTAGTATTCAGACGTGTACACACTTACATGGCCATGTTGGTCCAGTTCATTGTTTGTGAGCTTCACTTTCTCAAAAGAAACCATTTGCTTTAGCAATTGCTCCCCGGTAAATGGAGAATCTGGATGGACATATAACCTAGAAGGATAGAAGATTTAAGATGTATCAAATATACATCCAGATATAAATGTTATTATGCATACTAAAATAAATATATGTACTGTACATAAACACTACTACAATGGGGGTATCATAAGCTTTAAGGGGTTGTTCAGTTGTAAACTATTGCTAGTAGAGATGAGCGAGCGTACTCGTCCGAGCTTGATGCTCGTTCGAGTATTAGGGTGTTCGAGATGCTCGTTACTCGAGATGAGCACCACGCGGCACTCGACTCCATTACATTTTCTTCCCTGAGAAATTTGCGCGCCTTTCTGGCCAATAGAAGCACAGGGAAGGCATTACAACTTCCTCCTGTGACGTTCCAGCCCTATCCCACCCCCCTGCAGTGAGTGGCTGGGGAGATCAGGTGACAACCGAGTATTAAAATCTGCCCCGCCCGCGGCTCGCCACAGATGCATGCTGGGAGAGATCAGGGAAAGTGCTGTCTTGCTGTAGGTGCTATAGGGAGAGTGTTAGGTGTTATTTCAGTCTTCAAGAACCCCAACGGTCCTTCTTAGGGCCACATCTGACCGTGTGCAGTACTGTTGAGGCTGCTTTTAGCAGTGTTGCACAATTTATTTTTTTTTGTATATCGGGCGTGAAGACCATAGCGTCCTCAGTCTGCAGTCATTGTACATAGTATAGGGCCAGTATTGGTGAGGCAGGGAAAGAGGTATACTGGCTATATAGGCAGTGGGCTTTTTAAAAAAAAAAATTGGGGAAAAATACTATCTTTGGGCTGCCTGTGACCGTCTTCAGTTTACTGCGTGTCTGCTGGGGGTAGTAGTCGCTAATTAATACCCAGCTAAGCGTTACAGCAGGCTTGCGCATAATTGTTTCCTGGCTCTGCTGTGTCCGTTACATGATCGTCGTCATCCCGCCAGAGGGAAACAGTATACATATATACGCTGCATACGGTGTCTGTCTGGTTTTTCACCTCACCATTTTAAAAAAATTGAAGCAAAATAGTTAAGGCCTACCACTGGCCTTTGGCCACTTGACTGGTTCTGCGCTGTGAATTCCAGTAGCTCAGTCATACGCACCTACGTCTCACTACAGGCTTGCGCATAATTGTTTCCTAGCTCTGCTGTGTCCGTTACATGATTGCCGTCATCCCGCCAGAGGGAAACAGTATACATATATACGCTGCATACGGTGTCTGTCTGGTTTTTCACCTTACCATTTAAAAAAATTGAAGCAAAATACTTAAAGGGGTTGTCTCACGCCGAAACGTTTTTTTTTTTTTATTCAATAGGCCCCCCGTTTGGCGCGAGACAAACCCAAGGGATGGGTTAAAAAAAAAAAAAAAAAAATTTATTACTTACCCGAATCCCCGCGCTGCGGCGACTTCTTTCTTCCTTTACCAAGATGGCCGCCAGGATCTTCACCCAGGATGCACCGCAGGTCTTCTCCCATGGTGCACCGTGGGCTCTGTGTGGTCCATTGCCGATTCCAGCCTCCTGATTGGCTGGAATCGGCACACGTGACGGGGCGGAGCTACGAGGACCAGCTCTCCGGCACGAGCGGCCCCATTCACCAGGGAGAAGACCGGACTGCGCAAGCGCGTCTAAAAACGCCAGAGGACAGCGAATTTAGACGGATCCATGGCGACGGGGACGCTAGCAACAGAGCAGGTAAGTGAATAACTTCTGTATGGCTCATAATTAATGCACGATGTACATTACAAGGTGCATTAATATGGCCATACAGAAGTGTATAACCCCACTTGATTTCACGAGACAACCCCTTTAAGGCCTACCACTGGCCTTTGGCCACTTGACTGGTTCTGCGCTGTGAATTCCAGTAGCTCAGTCATACGCACCTAGGTCTCACTACAGGCTTGCGCATAATTGTTTCCTAGCTCTGCTGTGTCCGTTACATGATCGCCGTCATCCCGCCAGAGGGAAACAGTATACATATATACGCTGCATACGGTGTCTGTCTGGTTTTTCACCTTACCATTTTAAAAAATTGAAGCAAAATACTTAAGGCCTACCACTGGCTTTGGCCACTTGAATGGTTCTGCGCTGTGAATTCCAGTAGCTCAGTCATACGCACCTACGTCTCACTACAGGCTTGCGCATAATTGTTTGCTGGCTCTGCTGTGTCCGTTACATGATCGCCGTCATCCCGCCAGAGGGAAACAGTATACATATATACGCTGCATACGGTGTCTGTCTGGTTTTTCACCTCACCATTTTAAAAAATTGAAGCAAAATATTTAAGGCCTACCACTGGCCTTTGGCCACTTGACTGGTTCTGCCCTGTGAATTCCAGTAGCTCAGTCATATGCACCTAGGTCTGACTACAGGCTTGCGCATAATTGTTTCCTGGCTCTGCTGTGCGTTCCGTAAGCGAAGTCAGCCTCCAACCACAGGCCAATAAGCGGCACATTTAATTACAGCGTTCTGTTTCTGCTCTACTCGTAATACACCATGCTGAGGGGTAGGGTAGGCCTAGAGGACGTGGACGGGGGCGAGGACGCGGAGGCCCAAGTCAGGGTGTGGGCACAGGCCGAGCTCCTGGTCCAGGTGTATCGCAGCCGACTGCTGCGGGATTAGGAGAGAGGCAAGTTTCTGGGGTCCCCAGATTCATCTCAAAATTAATGGGTCCACGCGGTAGACCTTTATTAGAAACTGAGCAGTGTGAGCAGGTCCTGTCGTGGATGGCAGAAAGTGCATCCAGCAATCTATCGACCACCCAGTCTTCTACGCCGTCCACAGCTGCAACTCTGAATCCTCTGGCTGCTGCTCCTCCTTCCTCCCAGCCTCCTCACTCCATGAAAATGACACATTCTGAGGAGCAGGCAGACTCCCAGGAACTGTTCTCGGGCCCCTGCCGAGATTGGGCAGCAATGGTTCCTCTCCCACCGGAGGAGTTTGTCGTGACCGATGCCCAACCTTTGGAAAGTTCCTGGGGTCCGGCGGATGAGGCTGGGGACTTCCGGCAACTGTCTTAAGAGCTTTCAGTGGGTGAGGAGGACGATGACGATGAGACACAGTTGTCTGTCAGTGAGGTAGTAGTAATTTCCGTAAGTCCGAGGGAGGAGTGCACAGAGGATTCGGAGGAAGAGCAGCTGGACGATGAGGTGACTGTCCCACCTGGTTTGCTAAGCCTACTGAGGACAGGTCTTCAGAGGGGGAGGCAAGTGCAGCAGCAGGGCAGGTTTGAAGAGGCAGTGCGGTGGCCAGGGGTAGAGGCAGGGCCAGACCGAATAATCCACCAACTGTTTCCCAAAGCGCCCCCTCGCGCCATGCCACCCTGCAGAGGCCGAGGTGCTCAAAGGTGTGGCAGTTTTTCACTGAGAGTGCAGACGACCGACGAACTGTGGTGTGCAAGGTTTGTCGCGCCAAGATCAGCCGGGGAGCCACCACCACCAGCCTCACCACCACCAGCATGCGCAGACATATGATGGCCAAGCACCCCACAAGGTGGGACGAAGGCCGTTCACCGCCTCCGGTTTGTACCACTGCCTCTCCCCCTGTGCCCCAACCTGCCACTGAGATCCAACCCCCCTCTCAGGACACAGGCACGACCGTCTCCCGGCCTGCACCCACACGCTCACCTCCGCTGTCCTCGGCCCAATCCAGCAATGTCTCTCAGCGCAGCGTCCAGCCGTCGCTAGCGCAAGCGCAAGTACGCCACCACGCACCCGCATGCTCAAGCGTTAAACATGCACATAGCCAAATTTATCAGCCTGGAGATGCTGCCGTATAGGCTTGTGGAAACGGAGGCTTTCAAAAACATGATGGCGGCGGCGGCCCCGCGCTACTCGGTTCCCAGTCGCCACTACTTTTCCCGATGTGCCGTCCCAGCCCTGCACGACCACGTCTCCCGCAACATTGTACGCGCCCTCACCAACGCGGTTACTGCTAAGGTCCACTTAACAACGGACACGTGGACAAGCACAGGCGGGCAGGGCCACTATATCTCCCTGATGGCACATTGGGTGAATTTAGTGGAGGCTGGGACAGAGTCAGAGCCTGGGACCGCTCACGTCCTACCCACCCCCAGAATTGCGGGCCCCAGCTCGGTGGTGGTATCTGCAGCGGTGTATGCTTCCTCCACTAAACCACCCTCCTCCTCCTCCTACGCAACCTCTGTCTCACAATCAAGATGTGTCAGCAGCAGCACGTCGCCAGCAGTCGGTGTCGCTCGGCGTGGCAGCACAGCGGTGGGCAAGCGTCAGCAGGCCGTGCTGAAACTACTCAGCTTAGGAGAGAAGAGGCACACGGCCCACGAACTGCTGCAGGGTCTGACAGAGCAGACCGACCGCTGGCTTTCGCCGCTGAGCCTCCAACCAGGCAGGGTCGTGTGTGACAACGGCCGTAACCTGGTGGCGGCTCTGCAGCTCGGCAGCCTCACGCTCGTGCCATGCCTGGCCCACGTCTTTAATTTGGTGGTTCAGCTGTTTCTGAAAAGCTACCCACGCTTGTCAGACCTGCTCGGAAAGGTGCGCCGGCTCAGTGCACATTTCCGCAAGTCCAACACGGACGCTGCCACCCTGCGGACTCTGCAACATCGGTTTAATCTGCCAGTGCACCGACTGCTGTGCGATGTGCCCACACGGTGGAACTCTACGCCCCACATGTTGGCCAGGCTCTATGAGCAGCGTAGAGCTATAGTGGAATACCAACTCCAACATGGGCGGCGTAGTGGGAGTCAGCCTCCTCAATTCTTTACAGACATCAGACATCTGCCAGGTCCTTGGAAACTTTGAGGAGTCTACCCAGATGGTGAGCGGCGATGCTGCAATCATTAGCGTCACCATTCCTCTGCTATGCCTCTTGAGAAGTTCCCTGCAAAGCATAAAGGCAGACGCTTTGCGCTCGGAAAAGGAGGCGGGGGAAGACAGTATGTAGCTGGATAGTCAGAGCACCCTCGTATCTATATCTCAGCACGTTTTGGAGGAGGAGGGGGAGGAGCATGAGGAGGAGGGGGAAGAGACAGCTTGGGCCACTGCTGAGGGTACCCATGCTGCTTGCCTGTCATCCTTTCAGCGTATATGGCCTGTGGAGGAGGAGGAGGATCCTGAAAGTGATCTTCCTAGTGAGGACAGCCATGTGTTGCGTACAGGTACCCTGGCACACATGGCGGACTTCATGTTAGGGTGCCTTTCTCGTGACCCTCGCGTTACACGCATTCTGGCCACTACTTTTGTACTACTGGGTGTACACACTGCTCGACCCACGGTATAAGGAGAACCTTTCCACTCTCATACCCGAAGAGGAAAGGGGTTCGAGAGTGATGCTATACCACAGGACCCTGGTGGACAAACTGATGGTAAAAGTCCCATACGACAGCGCTAGTGGCAGAAGGCGCAGTTCCGAGGGCCAGGTAGCAGGGGAGGCGCAGAGATCAGGCAGCATGTACAGCGCAGGCAGGGGAACATTCTCCAAGGCCTTTGCCAGCTTTATGGCTCCCCAGCAAGACTGTGTCACCGCTCCCCAGTCAAGGCTGAGTCGGCGGGAGCACTGTAAAAGGATGGTGAGGGAGTACGTAGCCGATCGCACGACCATCCTCCGTGATGCCTCTGCTCCGTACAACTACTGGATGTCGAAGCTGGACACGTGGCCTGAACTCGCGCTGTATGCCCTGGAGGCGCTTGCTTGCGCTGCGGCTAGCATCTTGTCAGAGAGGGTGTTTAGTGCGGCTGGGGGAATCATCACGGATAAGCGTACCCGCCTGTCAACCGACAGTGCCGACAGGCTTACACTCATAAAGATGAACAAAGCCTGGATTTCCCCAGACTTCTCTTCTCCACCAGCGGACAGCAGCGATACCTAAGCAATACGTAGGCTGCACCCGCGGATGGAAGCATCGTTCTCTATCACCATAAAAAACGGGGACCTTTTGGCTTCATCAATCTGTGTATTATATTCATCCTCCTCCTCCTGCTCCTCCTCCTGAAACCTCACGTAATCACGCCGAACGGGCAATTTTTCTTAGGCCCACAAGGCTCAGTCATATTACTTTTGTAAACAATGTTTATACGTTTCAATTCTCATTAAAGCGTTGACTTGCACCTGAACCCATTTTTATTTTAACTGGGCTGCCTCCAGGCCCAGTTACAAATTAAGCCACATTAACCAAAGCGATTAATGGGTTTCACCTGCCCTCTTGGTTGGGCATGGGCAATTTTTCTGAGGTACATTAGTACTGTTGGTACACCAATTTTTTTGGGCCCTCGCCTACAGTGTAAGCCTAGTAATTTTTATGGGCTTCGCCTGCACTCATGGTACAGCAAGGTGTGTGGGGTTGGCCTACACTTTTGCTACATAAATGTAACTGGGGCCTTGTCTATTCTGCAACTTCTGAAATGTGAAAGAGACTGTTATCTCCCTAAACTGCTGCAACGGGAATGTTACTGTGGCCTGTCTTGACTGTTACTACTACTGAAATGGAACTAAGACTGTGCTCCCCCTATACTGCTGCTTCGGAATTGTTACTGGGGCCTGTCTAGACTGCTACTATTACTGAAATGGAACTAAGACTGTGCTCCCCCTATACTGCTGCTTCGGAATTGTTACTGGGGCCTGTCTTGAGTGCTACTATTACTGAAATGGAACTAAGACTGTGCTGCCCCTATACTGCTGCTTCGGAAATGTTACTGGGGCCTGTCTGGACTGCTACTACTACTGAAATGGAAATAATGCTGTGCTCCCCCTATAATGCTGCAGGTGATATGTTACTGGGGCCTGTCCCTAATGCTACCGCTGAAATGTTACTAATTCTGGGCTCTGCCTATACCGCTGCTAATGGTATGTCACTGGGTTGTGGAAATGGAGGCTACCCAAAGACATGATGGCGGCGAGGCCATTTCCCACCAACGTGGTTACTGTTAAGGTGCATATAACCACGGACATATGGAGAGGACACGTAGTGCCTCAAAAACATCCCCCTCCTCCTCCAACACTGAAAACATTCTTGGCAAATACCATTGAATTGGTCCGTCTGGTGGCAGTCCAAGAATTTCACCTTTAACGATACAACAAGAGAGCCCCCCCACCATCGCCCCGCCACAGCTTACTTAATCCTGGCCACATTCCGAAAACCAACTAAATAAAACCGCGCTACTAGGTCCGCAGTCACCACCACATTCCCACCAACGCGGTTACTGTTAAGGTACATATTACCAGTCTGACTGGGGCATGCACTGTGGGCCGAAGCCCACCTGTATTGTATCTGACGTTAGCTCTGCTGAGCAGGGCACTGCAATGGGATTTGTTTATGTACCGCCGGTGGGTTCCAGGGAGCCACCCATGCTTTGGGTCCACACGGAATTCACATTAGGGATTTGTACCTGCCTGTGTCTATGTATTAAAAACCTCGTTCAGACTGGGGCATGCAGTGTGGGCCGAAGCCCACCTGCATTTAATCTGACGTTACCTCAGCTGTGCTGGGCAATGCAATGGGATTTATTTATGTAACGCCGGTGGCTTCCTGGGACCCACCCATGCTGTCGGTCCACATGGAGTTGTACCTGCCTGTGTCTACTTATAAAGGACCCCAGTCTGACTGGGGCATGCAGTGTGGGCCGAAGCCCAGCTGTATTTAATCTGACATTAGCTCTACTATCCGGGGCACTGCATTGGGACAAACTACAGGATCAATACAGCGCTAATGAGACGTGCACAGCTACGCTAGCATAGGAGTCCGCTGTAGGCACGCGATTGCTGAGGGTTTGTGCAGAGGCCTATGTCCTGGGTGCAGTGAAAGTCCGCTTTCAGCCTAGGATTGCTGAATCTGTGGGCCGAGGCCTATGCCGTGGGCGCGGTGCAAGTCTGCCATGTTTGGCTGCTCAGATCAATTTTTTGTTCATGTCTTGGGTTTCCTAGGACCCACCTATGCTGTTGGTGCAAACTTAGTTCCCATTGCGGTGTTTGACCTATCTGGCACAAAGGCACTGACTGACTTGGGTAGGGGGCAGAGCGCTGACGGCTTTCCCCTTGCAGTGTGGATTGAGCTATGCGACACCTTGACAGAATGAATACTGTGTGGCACATGGATTCCCCATTGCTATGCCCACGTTTGCAGCTCCTGACGGAGGTGTCACAGGATTGGAGTTCTCATTGCTTCTGTACAGCATTGTGGGCTATCGCCCCACCCCTTTTAAAGAGGGTCGCTACCTGGCCCTGCCAACCCTCTGCAGTGTGTGCCTCCGGTTCCTCCTCATGGTAGACGCACTTATAAATAGACATGAGGGTGGTGTGGCTATGAGGCCAGCGTGTGGCATGAGGGCTGCTGAAGGCTGCGCAGGGACACTTTGGTGTGCGCTGTGGACACTGGGTCGTGCGGGGGGGTTGGGCAGCATGTAACCCAGGAGAAGTGGCAGCGGAGTGTCATGCAGGCAGTGATTGTGCTTTGTTGGAGGTAGTGTGGTGCTTACCTAAGGTATGCATTGCTAATGAGGGTTTTTCAAAAGTAAAAATTGTTGGGAGGGGGGGCCCACTCTTGCCGCTATTGTAGCTTAATAGTGGGACCTGGGAACTTGAGATGCAGCCCAACATGTAGCCCCTCACCTGCCCTATTCGTTGCTGTGTCGTTCCCATCACTTTCTTGAATTTCCCAGATTTTCACAAATGAAAACCTTAGCAAGCATCGGCGATATACAAAAATGCTCGAGTCGCCCATTGACTTCAATGGGGTTCGTTACTTTAAACGAACCCTCGAGCATCGCGGGAAGTTCGACTCGAGTAACGAGCACCCGAGCATTTTGGTGCTCGCTCATCTCTAATTGCTAGTCTATCCTCTGGATAGGTCATCAATAGTAGATCACCAGGGGTTCACCTGGTATTGAAGGTACAGTTCTAATTGAAGTGAACAGGTACACAGGCTGCAATATCAAGCATGGCCACCACACTGGGAACAGAGCTGTCTGCATACTGCAGAAATCATCTCAGTACATGAGCATAGCAGCCTGGCAAACAGCTATTCAGCAGGGGTTCCTAGGTTGTGGACCTTCGACGATCCACTTTTGATGATCTATCCTAAGAATAGACAATCATTGTAACTCTATGCCTGAGGACGTGGTGATGGCTAACCGCCCAAGATTTTGGTGCACAATGAGTCAAACTTTTAGCAAAGTTCAACTCGAAACAGAGTTAGACTGCTTCTGTTCTCTCAACACTACCACTAGTCTCCACACAGCATCTTCTAACAAAAAAAAAGTCCACATTATAATTTAGAATTGCATTATGGGTAATGTACTACATTCATGAATAGCAGAATTTCAAAGGTTTCATGAGCAAGATTTTTATTTTGTGTGACTAAAATTGTCCTATCACTTAGGTCTTCTTTACAGGATGTTTTTATGTTCGCCCGTATGTGCCGTATAATCGCATGAGTGAAGATTTGCCATGATCGTGTCCCGAAATTTAGTTGCATATTGCATGCCATTCACACGGGGTGCTGCTGCGTATAGGCAAAAAAAATATGCTGAAGTGTTGAAAAGCAGGGATCAGCAGAAACCCTCAGAATGACCAATAATGGTTAAATAAAGGCAGCTGTCTTTTTTTTGCCAGAGTTGGGCTCAGCTACACTGCCCCCTCCCTTTTTTCCAGCTTCCACAGAAATCAATGGGAGGAAGACCTATCATTTCACTCCATGTATGAGACCAGCATCTGAAAATGGTCACGCTTGTGCTGTTTTTCCCGTCGTGTTTTTTTTTTTTTAATCGCAGCCAAAAATCCTACTTCTGTATAAATGCATTGAGATCCAATGCTTCCCACGGTCGCGAGTTCTGGGCGATTTTTTTAACGTGGCTAAATAGCTGTGTAAATACGGCCGCCTGAATAAGCCCTTAAGCTGGGGTTATATGGGACAACTATTGCACATAAGCGCTCCAACGTAAAGCACAGGCACAACACTCATTCACAGAATGAATGCCGACCTCCATTCAAAGTAAACATTGTGCACACGGACCGATAGTCACTAGGTTTGTAGTTCCGCTAAAAACCAAACTACTCCGTCAAGTTAGTGATTGGTTGCTCCGAGCCGCGTTGGCGGCCGCTTGTACACAGGATAACTATAACCCATATTGGTCAGACAATAATTACATTTCGCAAAGGCATCTTTAACCACTTCATGCTACATGTTAACTCCTTATATGCCACAATCAATGTAGATTGAGGCCCGTAGAGGATTCACAGAGTGAGTGCGCTCCCTCTATGACATCATTGGCCCTCCGTTGTGTAATTGTGGAGGGCTGATGGGTTGCAATTGCAACCGGATGCCAGACAATGGCGCCCGGACCTGCCATTTCTTGTGATCACTACTGTAAGCGATCATTCATCATAGCTTTTCTGGTTCGAGTCCCCTACAGAGAAAAATATAGAAAAATAAATAAACTAAAGCAATAAAAAAACAAAAATTGGAACAATAAAATCCTTCTTTTGGCATACTTTCTCTTTGTCTAAAAAAAATTAAAATATAAACCCCCCACATATTTAGTATTGTCGAATCCGTAAAAATCTGTACAATACATTGAGCACAAAATTTAAACTGCATGGCAAAAAAAACTGTAAAAAAAGAATAATTTAAAAAATGGAGCCAAAATGCTTATTTCATTCATTTTGCCTACCAAAAAAATGTGATCAAAAAAGCCATATGTACCTCAGTATGGGACCAAAAACTACAGCTTGTCATGTGACCGAAAATCCCACAGAGAGCTCCGTCCATTGAATGATAAAAAAAAGTTATGGGACTTTAATATTTTTTTGCATTTCTGCATTCAATTTCCAAAAAAGGGGTTTTATTGTGCGAAAGTGTAAAAACATAAAAAATATATATAGCTTTGTGTATTGTCAGAATTGTACTGTCCCACAGCAAAAAATTTATCATGTTATTTATTCTGCATGATTAACACAGTAAAAATTTAAAAAAAGACAGAATTGAAGTATTTCCGCTCCCTGCTCTCCAAAAAGAATGAAGAAAAGTTTTGCAATACATTCAAAACAATGGGGTTCATATTTGTGCGAAATTTGTGAGTTTCGCAGCGCACAAATCTTGCAAAATTTTCTCGGCCGCGTGAGGTCAGCCTTAGGGTAGCTTCACACGAGCGTGTGCATACATAGAGCATACATAGGTGCGCATCACTGTACGTGCAAAAACACACATGTGAAGCCCCATGCATTGCCTTCAATGGACCTGCAGCTGCTGCCGGTGGCTCCATTGAAGGCGATGGTCTGCCAGCAGCCCTTAATTGTTTTTCAGGGAAGAGCTTTAAATATAAGCTCCTCCCTGAAAAACAAGCCAAACTAGTGTAAAAAAATAATAAAATAAATTATATATACACTTACCTGTTGCTGAATGAATGACAGACGAGAGCTGCCTGTGATTGGCTGAGCGCCTAAGCCAATCAGAAACAGCTCTTTCAGCAGGCGGGGAGTTTAATTCTCCGCCTTCTGAAAGAACTTCACTGCAGAGCTGGGAACAGCGCAGACAGGATGCGGCTGAGCCCCGGCAGCTGAAGAAAGGTGTGTAATAAGTATGTTTTGGGTTGTTTGGGTTGTTTTTCAGGGAAGGGCTTATATTTAAAGCCCTTCCCTGAAAAACAATCAAGGGGTGCCAGCAGCTCAAAAATCGAAGGAAAAAAGTCACGATTTTGCCTTGATTGTCTTTCGGCAAAATCGCAGTCGCCCATGTGGAACTGGCCTAAGCCAGCATGCACACGGGCAGGTCAGATTCTGGTAACCCTGAAGTGAATTCTGGCTGTGAGCCCGGCCGGTGACCCTGCGTAGAGCACTTTACTGTATTGCGTATGACCGCGGAGGCTTGCAGGAGGTTGTGCGCAGTACAGGTTTGTTTTTTTTGTCTGTTTGTATTTCCAGAGTACACAAAATAATAGGACATTCTCTATTTTTGTGCACATTTGCACACCAAGGCGCCCCATATGGGAGGTACGCAAATGCTCGCTCAATTTGTGTGCAAATGCTCAATACACTGTGCAATACTGTGAAAAAAAGAACACATCTGGACCTCGTTAGGCTTAATAACCATTTGAATTGGGATGTGATTGTGCATACGCTCGCGTAAAGGAGCCCTTACACATGTGTTTAATTTTTCAGTGCCAAATACTAGCGTACATGCAGAGCCCCCACAAGGTGGCGAAGGGAAAGAAAATCCGTCTAATATGCCTAAGGGCTCATGCCCATGGCCATGATGGACTCCGCCAGCAGAATATCATAGAAGAGTCCACCACAGCGCCCCCCCAAAACTCCCTTACTTACCACTCCAGATCCTCTGTACGTGGAGGGCCGCATACGCAGTACAGCGCATGCCGCGCAGGCAATGTCAGATGAGGCGGCCGGGGCTGCGTATTCATGCGATACTTCCGCTGTTCTACAGCGGAACTATAGCATGACGGCTGGCTTTCATTGACTACAATGGAAGCCGGCCGCGCATATTCCCGCGGCATTTAGAACAGGCTGCGGTTTATTTCATGCTGTGGAATTCCGCTGTGGAATTCTGCAATGTGAACATTGAGCTATTAGGTTCTATATAGCTGTGGGGCAACGCGGTGGAAATCCGGCCGTGGGCATTAGCCCTTAAGCCTCTACTGTGTGAGACAACACAGCTCTATGCTGAGCTGTACCCTCTACTGGGGCAAAACTGGTGTTATAAAATACTTTGTTCTAATGCTTCAAGTAAGGGCTCATTCACACAGGGAGCTACGTGCGCAAAAATCCAGCGCTTAAAAAACACGCAGCTATTAGAACCACTGGTTTTCTATGGGAACGATCAGATTCCTTCATCTGAACGTTCCCACAGGAAACCATTGGTTCTAATAGCCACGTGTTTTTTTACGTGCGTGTTTTTGCGCATGTAGCTTGCTGTGTGAAAAAAGCCTAAGATATACTTAATACACTAAATGTCTACATATTTACAGGATGTAAAGAATTTTTTTTTTCTGAATCTAAAACAGCCAAGATGCGATACAAGGGGGTCCCTTTATACTTGACAGGTTCTTCTATAGGGCTGCTATCATAATTTTTCTGGTAAATTTAGTAATAAATTATAGACGGACAACATTTTAAAAGACATATTGGAAAACTAAAATGAATCATAAAGATTCTATACAATATAGCGGAGAATAGTGATCCGTCACCGGGATTTACTAGTCACTATAAAACCTGCACAAACTTCTTTAGCTTCCAAAAAGTTATGTGTTAATCAAGTTTTTATGATATACAGTAAACAAAAGTCCATTATTTGTAAGGACAGTCCATGAATTTCGGTGTTATTGGCTACCCTCGCGAGGACCAACGTAATGATATCATTTGGTCAAATATTTTGACATATCCTGACCACAACAACCATTGAAAAATAACATTGATCTTATTAAATGTGCACCATTTGTAACCAAGTGGAATGATGGTTCTATTGGTAATCAGTTGTTCAATATGAGGCCTCTTTCATACAGGTGTTGTGATTTTTGGCACCCGCATCGTGGCCGAAAAAAATCGCATGGACAGGAGAAAGCCACAAGTCATCGCTAAATCTCCCGTTTTCTTGCCCGTTCACACCGCCAGGCTGCAGTGTATATACGCCACAGCCCGGAATTCCTCCCCTTGCCGGCTGATAGTGGCAATAGAAGCTCCCATAGAAGCCTATGGGAGCTGCCGGCAAGGGGAAAGACTTAAGCAACGCGAGCCAATCAAAACTATATGAACTAACAGGCCTTTCACTAATATTATATGGAATAAACCCTACATGGCGATTTATTTCTACACTTCTTGAAAATGTATTTTCCTATTCTGTTGTTTTCTTTTCCCATTATTGCCACCCATGGATTTATTCCCAAGCTTTACAATCTGCTAATGTCTGCAAGAGTCCACTAACTGCAGGAGAATGCTTTTAAGATAGTTATAACTTTAAAGGAATGAGAGGTTTATTATATTTCTATGACACTATTTGATGTTTTATAGCTCCGTTTTGCTATTTTCCCAACATAATTCTGCTGGTTATAGGCTGAATCATTCTTACATGTCTTGTATATGGAATTACAGTCACGCTAATGTCCAAATTTCTGCTTTTATAGTCACACTGGAAACTCTATTGTAAAACAGTCCTATAAATCATGGGTAAAACTTGGAAGTAAGGAAGCCACGTTATACAAATGTTCTATTTACAAACAGTATTGCTACATGAAGAAAGGGAGTATAAACGTGTTATTGTGAACGGGCCACTGAGTTATCCACCATGTAGAAACTAGTTTATTGTTGCATTACATCAACCTACATGTTGTGTAAATTGTCCTGGGGCAGAAATATAAAAGGAAAATTAAAAAGAAAATATAAATAAAAAATTCTCAGTTTTCACACTTTGCTAGTACCCTGTTTCCCCGAAAATAAGACGTGTCTTATAATAATTTTTGCTCCCAAATATGCGCTATGTCTTATTTTCAGGGGGTGTCTTATTTCGCCGCGGCAAATCCCTCTGTGGCCGCTAATCCCTCAATTGGCCAGCTTTGTGGACGAAATTTCTCAGAAATCTCGTCCACATGGGACAGCAAATCTGTCACGGCAAAGCTGGGAGAAGCCGGTGTTGTGGTGCGGATTCACCGGCCACAGAAACGGAAAAGCGTGCAGCCAGGTCGCTTCAAAACAAGCGGCTGAGTGCCCTGGGTTTTAAAGCAGCGCTTTCCCAGCGGAAATCTCGCTGTTTATCGCTGTGGCCAAACTGCGAAATTTCCGCTGGAAATACGCTCTGTGAGAACCCAGCCTTAAGAATCACACACAGGTTGCATGACTCACACAAAGAGCCATAAAAAAATAAGGGCTGTAAAGTAACGTACCTGTCTGCAGACAGAAGTTCCTGTACCACGTGTAAGCAGGGATGGTATTGCAGCTTCCGGCCACCAGGGGGAGCTCATCACAGCAGACATGTACAGCACAGCAGGGACAGGATAACAGCAGACTGTCTGCAGATCTACCTATACATCTGGAGGTAGGAGCAAACGGGGATGGCAGCAGGGGACAGGCGTCTTGACTTGTCTGCACACTTTACTATGCCATACTATCGGGGGGTGCCTTATATTTGGGACTTCTGCGAATTTCGGGGGGTGTCTTATTTTCAGGGGTGCCTTATTTTCGGGGAAACACGGTAGATTTTTACTTATTCACATCTACTTTAACAATCGCAGGGAACAACAACGTGGTATTAGCTGAATACACCTAAGGGTAGGTTTAGTAGACCCCATAGACAAACAACACCTCACAAGACATGATAGCACGCCGGAGTCCAGAGCTACACTAATGTTTAGCTGCATGGCATGACACTACTGCATCACCTGATAACTTCACACCAAGGTCAGACTCTTGTTGCTAGGTACATCGGTCCTTCCTCTTTACATTGAGATATTTAACACTGTCATCTTACAAGTTGTCCAGAAATGATTAACACCCACCAGCCTAAGCACGGCTCTGAAACTATAGACGGAGTCCACGTCAAAATATGACAAAAATGCTGCCAGAATGTTTTCATTTTTCATTAAACAAAATAAATAAATACAGAACTGTAAGGCCTCCTTCCCACGAACGGATTTCCGCCGCGTAATTCGCGGCGAAAATCCGCTGCGTTGCCCGCAGCTATTAGGTTCTATTGAACCTAATAGCACAATGCTCACGATGCGTAATTCCACCGCGGAATTACGCACTGCGATTTCTCCCGTCCTCACCCGCAGCATGCTCTATTTTCTGCGGGTGAGGACGGGCTGTACGCACTGACGGCTTCCATTGCAGTCAATGGAAGCCGTCCGTTCACGCTATCTCCCGCTGTAACCAGCGGGAGATAGCGTGAAAAAACGCTTTCCCGCCCACCGCCGCGCGTCATATGACGCCATATGACGCGGCCGGCCGCGTCACGTGACACGGCTGGTGACGCGGCGGCGGTGGGCGGTGACGCGGCGGCGGTGGGCGGGGAAGCGATTTCACGCTATCTCCCGCAGGTAAGTATAGGGGCTCTGGGGGGCGCCGTGACGGGCTTCACAGCGTAATATTACGCGGCGGAGCCCGTCATGCTCGTGGGAAGGAGGCCTAAGCCGCCTCCGGGAACCAATAACATGCCGTCGGAATTACAACTAGTGTTTTGTGTGACCATGGCCTCCTCTGGGGGGTTGGACCCTGGGCAGCCACCCAAAATGGACATGTTATAGTCTACCCTTGAATACACCCCTTTGCCTGTATGGATGATCTGACACTGAGCATACCTAAAAGGAAGCCAAGTTTAATCAATCTGATGCAAATTTATTTAATGTATTTCTAGAAAGATACAATATAAAAGAGGTTGTCTCAAAAGCCGGTCTCAGATAGAAACAGACAGCGCCAAACAACGCAGCAACATGTAACATGTAGACCAAGAAAGGCAAAACAGTATCTGCCTAAAGAGATCTGTGTGTCAGATTGTGTGGCTGGGACCTGTGGTTCTACAGGTTTCCATGATCATACCTTCACAGGTGAGGGCTAATTGAGCTGGCTGGGTATGATATTCACTAGCCAATCCCCCTGGTCTGCTGCACATAAATACCAGCTTCACTTGCCAGGGAACGCTGGTCATTTTATCCTGTTTATGCATTCTGTGTTAATTCCACTCAGAGCTGGGTGTTATGCATGTCTGGTCTGTAGTGTCTCTCACCTTCCCTGAGGACAGTCTAGACACCTGTAGTCCCTTTCTGCATCATACCCTGTTTCTCTGAAAATAAGACCTAGCATGATTTTTCAGGATTTTTGAGGATGCTTGAAATATAAGCCCTACTCCAAAATTAAGCCCTGCTTACAGTTAATTAAAAAAGTTAATTTAAATAGTGTCCAGGCAGCTATACACGTAAAAAAGTACAATCTTTTTGAGCAAAAATATAAGACACTGTCCTATTTTTGGGGAAACAGGGTATGCAGACCCCCTTTTCCCTTCCATTTACAGGCGCGGTCTCCAGATGTCAGATGTCTTATGTGTATGTCAGGTAAGTGATGCTTGACAGTGTTTCCTGTATGTCAGTACAGTGTCTGACTCTTTCCCCTTGGTGTGAGGATACTTGCACTGGTAATGGTCTATCTGTATGCATGTGAGCTCTGAGTGGGGTTTCTGTGTTGGGTTTCTCTGTCACCCTAGGGTTTTGCGTTTATGCATGATGTGTGGTGCGTGTCTGTGCAGGTGGCTGGACATGTGTGTGAACAATGTTGCATTTGTTGAGTCTGTGCAGGTGCCAGACAAGTTATATGAACAGTCCTGTTCTATCTTGCGTGCAAGTTCCTGGGGTGTTGGTGTGAACAGCGACATGTTCAGTGTCTGAGAAGGTTTCCAGATACCAGGTGTGAACAGTTCTGTTCTCTGAGTTGGTGTGAGATGCATCCTGTCCTGCTGCATATCGTTTGCCATCCAGGGATCGGTATGTCCCTAGGTTGCAGTGCAAGGTCGTCCTTATTGGGACGATCACCCTTCTTGCAGGCAGGTTTTCACATGGTGGTTTTCCCGTTAGAGTAGGGATATGTTATGTCTGCCTGTAAGACCAGTTCGCAGTCCTACCTGGGTGTTTAGTATGCATTTTATGTGTCCTTATGGTGTTTGTGTGAACGCTGTCTTGCATCCATGCTGGGGCTTGGTGCCCTGGTGTGCCCGGCGGACATAACAGTGTGCTTCAATAAAATGGATTTAATTTTATGTGTTGATATGTTTTGCAGCTGTATGTCCCTTTATGGACATTGTTTGCATCTCACATCAACTGGTCACAGTCCGTGAACAAAAATGGTGCGGTTTCCAGTAAAAGAAGCAAAGCAGATACATTCTTTCCAATTTCTTTCAACCCCGTTGATATGTGTAGCTGTAGAGTAGCATTAGTGATGTAAGCATGAAGGTCTACTAGACCAGGGGTCCCCAACCACCGGGCCGCGGACCGGGGCCGGGCCGTTGGGTGTTTAGCGCCGGTCCGCGGCACCGCTGGGAACTTTTGCTCTAAACACAAGGCCGGCAGGCCGAATCCGGCCCGCTGCCTTGTGTTTTGTGGCCCGCGGCGTGCGGACGCCGCTCACCACTGAAGCGATTACCAGCTGGGGCGCCGGCGCACACTGACGTGCAGCCAGGATTCTCCTCCCCGAGACCCCTGCTCATTAGTTCCGCAGGAGAGGACTCGGGAGGAAGCGTTCTGGGCTGACGTCAGGGCAAGCAGACAGAGAGCGACAGCAGGGAGGAGGTAAGTATATGGGTTGGGAGGCTTCTTACTACTGGGGGGCTGCCTATTAGTGGGGGGTGGGGAGTGGGGGGGCTGCCTATTACTAGGGGGGCTACTTATTACAGGGGAAGGGTCTGCCTTTACGCGGAGCTGCTTACTACTGGGGGGGCTGCCTATTACTGGGGGGACCTGCTTATTACTGGGGGGGGGGGGGGCTGCTTATTACAGGGGAAGGGGCTGCTTACTACTGGGGGGGCTTCATATTACGGGGGGGAACTTCTTATTACTGGGGGGGGAACTTCTTATTACTGGGGGGGTTGCTTACTGGGGGGGGGGCTACTTATTACAGGGGAAGGGGCTGCTTATTACTGGGGGGGCTGTCTATTACTGGGGGGGACCTGCTTATTACGGGGGGGGGGGGAGGATGTTATTACTGGGGGAAGGGCTACTAATTACAGGGGGAGGGGCTGCTAATTACTAAGAGGTGGGGGCTGTCTATTACTGGGGGGGAGATAAATTATATGCTGCCCTATGTGTGTGCTGGTGGGGGGGGGTAGATTATATACTGCCCTTTGTGTGTGCTGCCAGGACATTCTAAATGTCATAATTAAATAAGAATGCACTAAACTCCAACCCCCTTCATAACCCCACCCCATATAACCAAAGCCCTGCCCATGCCCCGCCCAACCCTGCCAGGCCTTGTAAAAATGGTCTTGCTTGAAGGCGGTCCCTGGTGCCAAAAAGGTTGGGGACCACTGTACTAGACTACATGGAGAGATTATGGAAAACTCTTTGGTCAGAATTATCTTAAGGGTACTTTTACAGGTAGAAATAACACTGGTCAGCAAAACAAAAAAATGTTTCTGTATCTGGTTTGGAAACTGGTTGATTCAACTAATTTTGGGGTGCCGAATTTAATGGAAGATCCAGATTCTATCTATCATGTCTTTTCTGTGATACACAGCACTTTTACATAGACAATAATATGGTATTGCCAAATATTGTCTGGTTTTAAATACAAAAAAAAATAACATTCAGAACTCAATAATGTTTTCCTGTTAATGTATTTGTGAATGAAACTCAAAAAAATACCGATCTGCTGAGGTAAGAATGAAGAGAAATGCTTCATGCAGATTACAACAAACACTAAACAGCAGTACAGATCGGCTCATGTCGGTAACCTTCCTGCTCAACTACATTGTTCTGCCGTCTAAAGACCATTTTTAGAGCTTCATCCACTGTGTGTTACATTCAAATAAAGAGTTTAGCTTCGTCACTGATTTAATCTTATACTAATAATTCACCAGAAAATGAGCACAAACACAAAAACCTTTTAAAAAATGTTAAAAAAATCTAAATTACATGAAAACCTTACGTGTTACATCATTTCTAAAGGTAAATTCAGATTCTACACCCAAAAAACCATAAGAATTGATACATCGCATACCAGATACACAAATGCTGTTGAGCAGTGTTATCGTTCAGCCAGGCGAACAATCTAACAATGTCGCAGTTTGCTCGTTCACTCAAGAGGTCAGTTTAAACACAAAGATAAATAATGTATTAATTTCTTGAACAGGATGGTTCAGTTCGTTGCAGCAGTGAACGAGGATGACTGAAAGATTAGTGTTTTAACCGAACAATTAGTGAACGAGCCAACGATGGTTTTCATGCTTGCATGAAATGAACGATTAAAGATAAGTGATTCTCGTTCCTCGTTCCATCGCTGGCCGTGTTTACACGGAACGACTATGCAAATTTGAATGTTCCAGCAATTTTTTTCAACGATGATCGTTCCATAGAAAAGTACCTTCAGTCACATTATCACTTGCTGTAACTATTACACCATAACTGCTGATGTAACCTACCGAGCGGGTAGAGGAGGGTCGGCCTTTCCTGCCACCAGCCAAGATGATCTGTGGTAGGCATATCTGTATCTCTTATTGTCAACTGGCACTATATCCATGAGAACAATGTACTTTGCATCTGGATCGACTCCTGAAAATGAGACCCTGATTGTAGGAAACATCCTCCTGGAAAGGGCAAAAGACATAAAGAAGAAGGTTATAATGAATTAGTAGTAAAAGCATAGATTCTGCACACAGCACATGCTAAATCACTATAATTCTGCCTGCACATCTGCAGCAGGGATTCTGTTTTCCTGCTCCCTTTGTGGAGCCAAACAACGCCAAACGAATATCATTGAGTATAATGGGGTCCGTTCAGCGCTATTTCTTCCAGTATTCTGTAACGGATCTGCAAGGAACTTCCAATGTGAAGGCAGCCTAAAGGTGCCTGTCCACGGGCGTGATATCTATCAGATAGGGCTGACCGGCGGAGAATCGGCGGCGGCTCCGGCTCCCGTGGCGGAGATCTGGCGCCGGACTTCGCATTGCCCGCGGACAGGGGGCCTAAGAGTGCAAAAAACATTTTTACAGCAAAGATTGCTGCAGTGTTGGTTCACCATAAAAAGCAATTACCTGATAGATCATTATCTGATGTATTATTTCACAGTGTCCCCCAACTGCAGTCCATAAGGGAGCCATACAGGTCATGTTTTATGGATATCCTATAGGATATGCTGAAAACACAACCTGTTGAGGTTCCCCAAGGACTGGAGGTGATAAACCCCGCTATAATCAGCAGTAGTAGTATTTGGTATTAATAATGATTACACGGTGCAACAAATGTATTTTAAATTTTCATAACCGAAAGTAATTGATATGTTTCTGTAAAATTAAAACCTGCTGATTAAACTGGTAAAACTGAACAATAGCAGCATGTCTTGTTTTCAAGTTATTTAAAGGGGTTGTCCCGCGCCGAAACGGGTTTTTTTTCCCCAATAGCCCCCCCGTTCGGCGCGAGACAAACCCGATGCATGTGTTGAAAAAAAAAAACGGATAGTACTTACCCGAATCCCCGCACTCCGGTGACTTCTTACTTGCCTTGCGAAGATGGCCGCCGGGATCTTCACCCTCGGTGGACCGCAGGTCTTCTGTGCGGTCCATTGCCGATTCCAGCCTCCTGATTGGCTGGAATCGGCACACGTGACGGGGCGGAGCTACGAGGAGCAGCTCTCCAGCACGAGCGGCCCCATTCAGAAGGGAGAAGACCGGACTGCGCAAGCGCGTCTAATCGGGCGATTAGACGCTGAAAATAGATGGCACCATGGAGACGAGGACGCCAGCAACGGAACAGGTAAGTGAATAACTTCTGTATGGCTCATAATTAATGCACGATGTATATTACAAAGTGCATTAATATGGCCATACAGAAGTGTATACCCCCACTTTGTTTCGCGGGACAACCCCTTTAACCCCTTAGAGACCAAGCTTTTTTTTTGTTTTAAAAAAAATCATAACTCCTTTATTTATTCATCGCCGTCGCTGTATGAAGGCTTGTTTTTTGTGGGACGACTTGTATTTTTCAATGGTGCTATTTAATGTACCATATAATGGACTGAAAAACTTCTAAGGAGTTTTAAGTGGAGTGAAATAAAAAAAAATAAAAAAATTCTGCCATCTTTCAGCGCGTCTTCTTTCTATAGCCAACAAACTACAACAAAAATGACCTGATGACTTTATTCTGTGGGTCAGTACGATTACTACGATACCAAACTTGTGTTTTTTTTCTAATTATTTTCTGCTGCCATCTTCTGCGCGCAATAACATTTTTATTTTTCCGTCCACATAGCTGTGCGAGGGCTCATTCCTTGCAGGACGTCCTGTAGTTTGCGTTAGTACTAATTTGGAAAACATACGAATTTTTGATCGCTTTTTATTGCATTTTTTCTTGGAGACTGAATGACCAAAAAGGTGCATTTCTGGTGTTCCTAATTTTTTTCGGACAACGTTCACCGTGCGTAGTAAATAATGTGTTACTTTGTTAGATCAGACTTTTACGGACGCAGCGATACCAAACATGTATTTTTGTTTTATGATTTTGATTGCTTTGTTTAGTCTAAGCAATGACCTATAAAAACACAGTTCATTAATTATAACTTACTGGTAGATGATCCGCAGCATTTCCGCCATGTGGAAACCTACCCTATGTAGTAGCCCAGTACATCATCCTCGTCCCCTCCATAAATGTCATACATGTTTGTCTTATGTGGAGGCACTTTCCAAGCCTGTCTTGTCATTTTCAGTGTGTTTGTTGCACAGCTGCGACGCTTGAGAGGTTAACTTTAATAAAGTCTGCATGTAAAAGTATCAAGTTTTTCATGTCATGTGGAATGAGGGAAGGTATAAATAGGAGTGGTTGAGAGCAGGAAGAGGTTTCAGACGAGGACAGTGCGGAGGTACACCACGCTGTCTAATTTTCTTATGCGGCTGTCCAGAGCCAGGGTCACCTGGCCTGCACTGTCATTTGCCTGCAATGTAAAGTCTTAGGCTGCCTGTCCACAAACGTTTTTGCATTGCGTTCCCCACGGCGATAATCCGGCCGCGGGGAACGCAATGCATGCTTTCCATAGTGTTGCTATGGAAAGCTTAGGCCGCTGTCCACGAGAGGAGAATCATAGCGATTCTCTGCTCGCCAGCGGCAAATCGCAGCATGCTGCAAATTTCCGCGATCCTCCGCGGTCAGCCTGTCTGTCAGATAGGCTGACCACGGAGAGCCATATGCAGGCCCCTGCTCCCGGGCGGCGGCTCCTGCGGATGGAGATCCGCCGCGGGATACCGCAACGCCCGTGGACAGGCAGCCAGTGTAATCTGTTCAAGTTTGCAATAAACGTTTATGCTGGGCCCTAACCATTCCTAGGGACCTGTGATACTCAAAGACTGCTTCTGTCTGTGTTTATTCTCCGCCAAAGATCATTCTGGTGTGTAGGAATGGTGGCGTCACCCGTGACAACTACAACTACCATTTTTCCTGTGTTATTGGCATTCCCTATCATAGGGGTGTCTACGGTGGCCTACAGTAATACCCTGGCCTTGACTGCGTATATCCCTTCAGGAAAGGAGTTTGGCAAGTACCACCATGACAAGCCATCACTTTAGCCTCCCAGCTCCTCACGTATGTCAGGTGGCCGGGGTCTCCATATGGGATGCTGCCCTCTATGTTACATAAACCTACCCTTAGAGTGTTCAGTCAGTTGCGCAATCACTTTGTTATTCTTTTTATCAAGCAAGGTTAATGGAGAGCCGACTGGATTAATTGTATAGGCATATTTCTAAAAGATACAATACAACAGCAATTGGATTACATTATTCCCCATAACTGGAAAACCTTACGTGGCAGAAAAAAATGGATATCATATTTGAATTCAGCGCACTAAAATTACTATGGGCCGCCTATCTGCTTATTGGTTACAAAAATTGTGTTGCACAGGGTTATTGGAACTCTTTACAAGCAGCGGCCCTCCAGTAGTGGCAGCCGGAAACTGTAAGTCTCATACAGTTTTTCATAATTTTTTACTTAACTTGTGTTTAGAGCTCTTTTGGGAAGCAATTTTGATTTAAAAGATATATTAAGTAATTGCTTTGTTGCAATCCCCCAATGTGCATCTTCTTTGAACCTATACTTGAAAAATTGATTTGATTGAAGTGTTCCAAAACACAAGAATTTCAGATTTAATGAAGGTTTTAATCCGCGCAATAGATTAGATAACAGAAAACCTTTTTTTTTGCATCGGTTGTTTTATCTAGAATCTGTTCTTCCACAGCAATGTGGAACCTGGGTCTTCAGTTATCTAAATCGTTTGGTTGGTAAAATTAGTACAACACCACATTAATTTTACAGGGTTAATATTTTTTTTCATATAGGACCAGTTGGTGTTGGATAATGTTTTTGCTTCAAAATATGAAGCAATGAGTTAAAAACTATTTTGTGCTTACTCAAGTTCATACACTTTGTAAAATAAATCCCACTCCTAGAAGAAGTTATTTTTCCAAAAAACCTGGCATGCAGTTCAGGCAGATATGTAGATGATGAAAGTTGGGGTGATTAGATGTCACTGGAGGCCCTAAAAGTAGTTCCCCCCATGGCCTATAAAAGGCTCTCAGAGGCTCCTTGTGTGTAGTGACCTCTTCTTCCGCTTGTGTAGAGTTTGTTGACCACTAGATGCCTCTACGACGCAGAGAAAAGATTTCACCCCGTTACCAGAGTCTGAGAGGGGCGCATTATTGGGAAGTGGGAAGCTGGATGGTCGTATCAATGAATTGTCCCCCACTGGGCCGTTGTGACCAGGCTGTTAGGAGGTGTTGGGACCAGTGGATGTGTGAGGGCACATAAGGCGACCGGGCTCAGGACCCCCCTCAGACCACCAATAGAGAGTGAATTGTCCTCCAGGCTGACTAGGCTGTTAGGAGGTGTTGGGACCAGTGGATGTGTGAGGGCACATAAGGCGACCGGGCTCAGGACCCCCGTCAGACCACCAATAGAGAGTGAATTGTCCTCCAGGCTGACCAGGCTGTTAGGAGGTGTTGGGACCAGTGGATGTGTGAGAGCACACAAGGCTACTGGACACATGGTTCCCTTAACAGACCACCAGTAGAGAGGATTGTGAGACAAGTATGAGCAGTTCCAACTATTTCATTGTCCATCATCCAGAGGCAGGTGATACCATTGTGTCTGTCAAAACCATTTCCAGGTGCTTGGCTGTAGGACATTTGCTCTCATTGCACCCATTATGTGTATTGCCTTTGACACTCAATCACCATTGCATCTGTTAGCAGTGATGTTGTGGACGCTATAGAGTGGAACTGGGTTGTCTACAGCAATGAATCCACGTTAATGTTACCATGCGGAGGTTGCGGGTCCTCCTGGGGCAGCAGTGTGCGGGGTCCCGCGATCGGGGTGCGTCCCCCGGCTTGTTGTCCAGCTGCCGAGTGCCTGGCCGGCGTGGTGCTGGTGCCGTGCACGCGCGAACACCTGTCAGTGCAGCTGCCGTGCACGAGCTCCTTTTTATTGTGTTCTGTTGGGAGTTGTCTGTCTTCCTCTTTCCGCCCCCGGGTGGAGGCTTTTGTTTAAAGGTCAGGCAGAGACTTGCAATCACTGCCAGTTATTGGTCTCACTCAGTGTGCTAGCTAGTCTGCCTCTGTTGGTCTCCTGCTTCTGTCAGTTTGTCTGCTTTTCGCTTGCTATTATTTGCCAGGTTTTTCCATCTGCCTCGGTTCTGCTAGTATTGTTCGTGTTGGTTATTGACATCTGCCTTTCCTGTCGGTATTCTACCCTTTCCATCCAGGTACGCCAGTGTCCCTTTTTCGGTCCCTAGTGAGAGTAGGGACCGCCTCCCCGGTTGCCTGCCTGGGGTTAGACAGGAGTGGAGGCAAGTAGGCAGAGACAGGGTTGTTGGTGAGATCTAGAGCACCCGGGCTGGGGTATCAAGGGTAGTATACCGTAACAGTTTAGTTTGGGCACTGACATCAGTCGTATTCGTGTCTGGAGACCTCAGGGTGAGCACCTCAATCCTGCCTTTGCTGTGGAGCGACACACTGCCCCCTGCTGGTGTGATGGTCTCCGGGGGCCATCGTATACGTCAGTCGGTCACCCCTATTAGTGGTACAAGGGATAGTGATAGCTCAGCGATATGTTCAGGACATCCTGCAGCTACATGTGTTCCCCTTATTGCATCTTCCAAGAGGCAGCGACATAATGTCTGGCTGCACACACAAGGGCGTCACAGGAGACCCTACAACATTGTCACACTTCCATGGCTGCCAGGTCCACCAGATTTATCACCAATAGAACATGTATGGGACCATCTGCATTGACAGCCTATGATTTTACATGATCTGTATCACATCTTGTATCCAAGCTAGAGGCGGTACAATTGGGTACTAGAGCCTCCATTTCCATCTGCATCACATCTTGTAACCAAGCTTAAGGTGGCTTAACAGGGTACTAGAGCCTCTATGCCCGCCTGTATCACATCATGTATCTAAGCTAGTCAGCCCAAAAAAAAAAAAAAAAATCTCATGTGCTATTTTTCAAGTGCATTAAAAACATATGAAAATCATAAGTATATAGATACGATGTGATGCATTTTGGAAGAAAAACAAACTCTGCCACATCCAGAATCGCAATTTTATGTTATCACTTACTCAGTTACACATTAAAGGGGTTGTCCCGCGAAACAAAGTGGGTCTATACACTTCTGTATGGCCATATTAATGCACTTTGTAATATACATCGTGCATTAATTATGAGCCATACAGAAGTTATTCACTTACCTGTTCCGTTGCTGGCGTCCTCGTCTCCATGGTGCCGTCTAATATTCAGCGTCTAATCGCCCGATTAGACGCGCTTGCGCAGTCCGGTCTTCTCCCTTCTGAATGGGGCCGCTCGTGCCAGAGAGCTGCTCCTCGTAGCTCCGCCCCGTCACGTGTGCCGATTCCAGCCAATCAGGAGGCTGGAATCGGCAATGGACCGCACAGAAGACCTGCGGTCCACCGAGGGTGAAGATCCCGGCGGCCATCTTCACAAGGTAAGTAAGAAGTCACCGGAGCGCGGGGATTCGGGTAAGTACTATCCGTTTTTTGTTTTTTTATCCCTGCATCGGGTTTGTCTCGCGCCGAACGGGGGGGCTATTGAAAAAAAAAAAACCCGTTTCGGCGCGGGACAACCCCTTTAATAGGCTATTAGCAAATTTTGCTGACGTCATCAGTACAATGCAATGTCAAAAGAAAGCAAAATCAAATCTGCAAACTAAGGGCATATTCACACGGCAAATGCAATTTTGAGGCAAATTTACATTACAAATTTAGTAATGATTTACTGCGAGTGCGTTTTACATCAGTTTTGTTTCGCGTTTTCATTTTTAATGTGAGTTTCATCAGTTTTTCCTGCATATGGAAAAAAAAGGAAGGTGGCTCAATTGATGTAATTTAAAACTCCCCTTAAAGTCCATAGCTGCATGAAAAGAAAAAACTGTAGACACGCATCCTGTGCAGGTGCATTCCATTTCATTCATGCACCCATTGAGTTGAATGGGCGATTCTGGTCCAAGAATTTTTTACACAGAACATCGGTCTGTTAAAAAAAAATAAAGTTGAATACAGACATTATCTTTCATGGGTCCGAGTTCTGTCAGTTTTAAACTTGCACAAAACTCAGACATTAAAGGGGTTGTCCCGCGCCGAAACTGTTTTTTTTTTTTTTCAATAGCCCCCCGTTCGGCGCGAGACAAACCCGATGCATGTGTTGAAAAAAAAAAAAACGGATAGTACTTACCCGTATCCCCGCGCTCCGGTGACTTCTTACTTACCTTGCGAGGATGGCCGCCGGGATCTTCACCCTCGGTGGACCGCAGGTCTTCTGTGCGGTCCATTGCCGATTCCAGCCTCCTGATTGGCTGGAATCGGCACACGTGACGGGGCGGAGCTACGAGGAGCAGCTCTCCAGCACGAGCGCCCCATTCAGAAAAGAAGACCGGACTGCGTAAGCGCGTCTAATCCGGCGATTAGACGCTGAAGATTAGACGGCACCATGGAGACGAGGACGCTAGCAACGGAGCAGGTAAGTGAATAACTTCTGTATGGCTCATAATTAATGCACAATGTACATTACAAAGTGCATTAATATGGCCATACAGAAGTGTATACCCCAACTTTGTTTCGCGGGACAACCCCTTTAAGTATTCCACAGACGAATGTATGTGCAAATACCCTCCCTGAAACGGAGCTTATTTGCACATGAACAAGGCTTGTCCGCATGGTCACACCTTTCACCTTGCTTTTTAGACCTGCCATAGACATCTATGGCATCTTTCTGCCTAAGACGCCGAAGGATAGGGCACGTCTTAGCTTTTCTTGAACGTAGGAGATGCATGAGAAACAAAATCATGAGAATGAACCGTTGGAATCAGTGGCTTTGATTTGATGCTTTATACAGGTGCAAGTTTCACGCACGCAAAAAGCTGCACAAACACGTTCGCTGAAATCCTCCATGTGAAATAGCCATTGGGACATTTTCATATGGCTACGAAAATCACGTGAGATTTGTGCGATGTGAGATGCGCAAATCCCATATGAATAGGAACTTTATTTTCATATACATGAGTGATTTTTTTCACGGATCACATGTTCTATTATTGGGTGTTCCCTCGGAATGCCTCGTCCATTGTTTTCAATGGGGCTGGAAAACACATTGCCTGGCGTGCGAAGTGCACTGAAGTGCAATGCGAGGTTTCCCATTGAAAACAATGGCTAACACTTGCCAATCCTCCGCCTCGACTTTGATTTTTTAAACACGAAAACGCCTCGCATCCCCACCTTTTGATGAGTGCAGCGTATTTGTCTTATCAAAGGACAAGACTTCTATCTATACCGCAGGCATAGGGTATGTTCTGTGCATGTCCTCTAGATGTCATGATGCACAAATTGTCATAGAAAATACGGGCGACTTACATCAATCTGTCATAGCCACAACAATGGCATATGAAGAATAGATCATATTTACTATTGTTTTTGCAACATTTTCTTTATAAAATGGGATATGGATATATAGTTGCACTATTGCAACATATTTATCATCTTAATATGCCACAACAATGGAGGGAGTGCATGTATTGCAGGGTAAACCTGGCATAACCTGGCATAAAGACTCCTCCATAGTTTTCTTTGCATGAAAAGGGCCTTAGGAGGCAAAGAGCCATCTATCATTTAACAAGACAACTATATTATAAATGGCACACAGTGGGTGGGGAGGAGAGTTACAGATTTTGCATTAAGGCACAAAAAAGTAGGACCTGCCCTATGTTGTATTTGGACACCAAAGAGCCCCATAGAGGTCTATGGGGGGTGCACAAACACAAGCAGATATGTGCTAAACGCTGCTCATACCCGCAATTACTGGCACCTCGTTAGGCATTCCCCTGCCCGTGTGACTGAGCACTGTCTGATACAGTAATTGTGCAGGCACGCATGCAAAATACAACTGTTCACTGCCCAAAATAAATTGCGAAACACCCTTAGGCTTCTTCCACATCTGCATCAGGGGTTCAGTTTTCCTGCTCCGTTCGGAAGGCAGGAAAGCGGAATCCTGTAGCGGAATGGATGGGTCTTAGGATGGAACCGAACAGCGCCAAATGGACCCCAATATCTATAATAAGGTCCATTCAGTTTGCTTTCAACTGACTGGCATTTTACTGTATGATAAAGTCCTGCATGAAGAAGTCCTTCTGGTATTTTGTGCCGGAACTGCAATGGAACCTCCGAACAGAGATCCCAGCGCAAATATGAAAGCATCTTACTAAGTTTAAGTCAATCTGCATCTTTATACTCAAAAAGCTATTTCCTGATGTGTCATAGAGATATGTCAGGGGACAATGGGATCTGAGTGCTAGTGAGAAGCCCACTAGACAGACCCAACAACATCTCTCCCAAGTGAAGCCCTAATCAGTTGAAAACGGACCAAGGAGTATCGATGGCTCTCTGCAGCACCTCCTGCATTCTAGGAAGGGTTCTCAGCATAGGGATCCCTCTGATTTCTACAATGTGCTCATTCAGGTTGAACATAGAGAATAAACACTCTAAGGGCCCTTTCACACAAACGTATGTGTTTTTATGTTTTCTCCCTGGCGTCGTAAAATTGCATGAAAGGACTTTCTTCCCCGTGGGCAATTAGCGTTTTCTTGCCCATTCACATAACAGTGAGCGTGGTTTTTAGTGGAAAAAATACGTCACATCCCGGAAAACCCTCACTTGGCTGAAGTCCTCTGAATTGACTTTTAATGACTACATAGAGGCACCTGTAAGCTTTTCGCAGTGTTGGCCACTGCAAAAATGCCCCCCTTTTTTCCCCTGCTCCCATAGGAGTCTATGGGACCTGCTGTCGTATATTGGCCAAAAGATAGTCCCAGAACTATCTTTTTGCCCAACGTATATGTGTTGGCGTGTATTTCAGCCGCACATGTTCCGTTTTTTACAGTTCAATGTTTTTACTCGCGTATATTCGCCCATGTGAATGGATACATTGGAGACCAATGCCTCAGATGGTCGCGTATATCAGCCAGGCATAAAAACATTGAAGTTTATATGCTCATGTGAAAGAGCCCTATGGTAGAAGACAAGGTCATTCATTTGGGGGGATTCTTAGGCAGGTCTTTGAATTCTGTTAAATTAGTATTAAAGTATAACTCAGAATAAACTGTGGTTGACAGTAACCAAACCCTGTGCGTTACTCATGCAGATAATTATTGACAACGGTGATATGGAACCAGTCCGGTTGTGGTTGCATCTACAAGCGGCTCTTTGTATGACATGCTGGAGTAGTATTGGAGTAGTGGAGTAGTGATATTGGAGTAGTGATCACAGCGTGACGTTTAGAGGCGCACGTCTGTCAGGTCGAGTCTGTTGTACGTATTTGGCAAATTAGGATAGTTCATATCTCACAGTACTGTGACTGTCCAGCCACAAGACTTCACAGGTTCGGATTTTGAGGCTCATTACACAGATACGCAAGACATGTATTTCACATATGCTATTTTTGTTGTATTTTACCCATGTTATGTTATTACAGGGTAACTCTATAGAAACCACGGAATGGTTAAAAATCAAGTTGCATCAATAAGTCTTTGATTACTGTGCAATCGCTTCTCATGGACCCAATGGACCCAATGTCCCAACTGTGGTGATGCAAAGACATTTGTAGATGTAATGATCATGAACTCCACTGATTGCCAAATACATGCCACAACTGCATGTAAACGGGATGTGTTATTTCCATCCGTATTATGTCCCAGCGTCATGTTTTATCCCCAATGAAATGTTTTGTTGGATTACTTGATTAGCTTAGAAGATTGACATTGATAAAGTATCAATAATCTGTTAGGCCTCGTACATACCAGCGTGGTTATTGCGCAGTATAGGAGCGTGAAAAGATGGCGTCTAATAGAATCAATGGGTTCCTATAGAAACGTTCATATGAAGGAATTTTAGACACGCAAAAAGTTTGCACTTAGCGAAGATGGAGCATGTGTGTGCAAAGCTTGCATCTAAGGTCCGTCGTACGAGATTGGATAGGACTTGACCTGTCTTTGGTGCGTGTTACGCAGGAGTTTCAATAGACTCCTATGGGAGCTGGATAACACGCAGTTCCCGATTGTGTGAACGGGCAACTTCATCACTAATTAAGCTTGAGACTTAATAGCTGGAAATCAACCATTCCCGCTTTCTTTAGTGTAGTGTAGCCGCAATCTTTTCACGCGCCTATGGTGTGCTAAAACCACGCTGGTGTGAACGAGCCCTTAACCATCAAGCCCCATAAGGACCTTTCACACAGGATGAAATTATCCGCAAGACGCATGTTTTGTCAATGAGTGCAGATTTTGTTGCGTTTTTAACTGTGGAATGTATTCTACGGAATGGCTTGTTGAATTTCTTGTGTTTTTGTTTTGCACAGACATTAATTGCAGAATTACGTCTAAATGTTAAAAATCTGCAACAACAATTCTGCAAGACGTCCTTAATTCTGCAGCAGGAAGCTTTTCTGCAGCAGAGTTTAATCTTGCAGTTTTGATGTAAAGATGGGCGGATTTCAACAGCTGTGAAATTCATGCCCCATAGGAATAACACTGTATCGGAAATATCCATCCACCTTGTGTGAAATATTTCTGCAAAACATGCCTGTATACATTTAGGTGAAGGAGTAGAAATTTCCAGCAGATTTATGGATCTTTCACACAAGTGTAGGCGTTTTCACGTTTCCTTGTCCATGCCGTTTATTGGCATAAATGGACGTTTTTCCGTGATCACGACCAGCGTTTTCTCGTCCATTCACACAACCGCGAGCATACTTTTTAGAGATAAAATAAAAAGAGCGGTTGACGTATATCAGGCAAAAGATAGTTCCAGAATTATCTTTTTGCCCAGCGTATATGCATCGGCGCGTATTTCAGTTGCATATGTTTCATTTTTGTATATTTGCCCATGTGAATGAATGTGTTGGAAACCAATGGCTCAGATGGTCGTGTACATCGGTTGGGCGTAAAAACATCGCTATTTATGCGCTTCTGTGAATGAAGCCTAAGGTGTGTCTTTAAGTGCATCTTGCAGAAATATTCCGCATGTGTGGAAGGTCCCTATAGGTGAGTATATGTATACATATGGTACATTTGTTGGCAAATTTTTCTGCAAAATCTGTTCCATACAGCTGATTGAAGCTTATTTCTGTACAAAGACTTCTGAAAATTCCATCCAGATGAATGGGATAGTCAAAAACTTTCTTCGATAAATCTGCCGTTTGTGATCATATCCTAATTGTTCAGTGCTGTGTTTTAAATCTGCTTCTGCAATCCAGCAGGTGCAGGTTGGGTGCCCAATTGTAGAGACTCTGGAAAGAAGCTAGTAGTAGTTTATTACCACTTTTGCCTTCTTTGTTTGTACATGTGCAGTGCTAAATGAGCACTATTGTATTGAATAGAAGCAGCAGTAGTGACTGATCACATGATAGTCAGGTGTCCTCAGTATGGCAGACCCAGATCAGCTCTGCATGTGACTAATGTCCTATAAGGGACCTTACACACAGGACGGAATATTCCACAGCAGCGTTGTGGATATGCCGTCATGTGGAATATTCAGCCCCAAAATGAGCACTGTTAATGTAAGGATTTTTTGACATATAATTGAAAACAGCAGAATCCTGCCAGCATTTCCACATCAAAATCTGCAGTTATCAGTGCGGATTTTGATACAGAATTCCGGGTATTCTGCAATGCTGCTCCTGTGTGAAAGATCCTTACATGCCCCAGTTACAGGGGAAAACTGCATAGCAAAAATATAAAGTTTTGTTGTTCACAGGGTTTTTTTTTTGATTACTTAAACATAAGTAAAAACAAAAAGAAGAACCCATATCAGGTAAATGTAATAAGAGAAATTTTTTTTTCTTTCTGCCTAATTTACTCCTTATAATAGTAAAAGAGTTTCTTACTATAAAAATGGCATGAAAAAAATTGTACATCATAAAAACACAAAGCCAACCTACCAAATAAACAAACTGCACCAAATCACTAAAAAGTGTCTGCTGATGAAAGAACAATACACTATTCATTAAGAGGTTACAGTATTGGCGGCCACTATCAGTGTATAGCCTCCACATTGGTATATCCTTTTTTCCCCACTTCATTACTGAGTTGCAATAACATTTTCATTTCATTAGTGGGATTTGCCCTTTTCTAAAACAAGCTCAATTAATTGGTCTTTTTGAAATAAATGTTTGGCTGCTGTCATACCAGTGTTAGGGTCAGTTCGGGTTCTCCGTCTCTCTGCTCCATTTTTGAAGGAGGGAAACAGAAATTTAACAGAAAAAATTGATCCATTTTTGTCCCTATTCATTTCAATAGGGTTTCAAAAAATAGAAAACAAGTGGAATTAAAGCAAATGAAAGGCTTTCTGTTTGATTTCCGCTTTTTTTATTTTTTTATTTTTATTTTTTTAAACCCTATTGAAATCAATGGGGGGAAAAAACTGAACTGTTTTTTCAATTTTTTCTGTTTCTCACCTTCAAAAATGGAGCAGAGTGACAGACACCCTGAACCGACCCTAATGCAATTGTGAAAGCAGCCTTTATACATTTAACTATAAATATCTATATAAATGTGGCCTTTTTTTATGAAACAACTTAATGAAACTTATCTCACTAGGGGGTAAGAATTAGTTAATAGAATTGTCAGCCAGTGTTTTCCCTGGAAGATTTCCTTGTCATTTTCTGAGGTCCCTGAACCTCATGTCAGCTATACAAATTGTGTGTAAGGTATATGCTGTCATTTTTATTGTTAGATATTTTTGTTTTAGGGTGCGGGCAGACGAGCGTAGGCGTATTTACGTTCGCACGAGCGCAACGTATAATCGCCCGAGCGATCGTTTTTCACCGATCACGACCAGAGCTAGAAAGCGTATTTTCGTTTGTTCCTACTTTGCAAACGGTCTTTTCGGCGATCGAATATGCGTTGGCGCGTATTTCGGTCGCATATGTTCCGTTTTTTTTTCGAATTGCCGTTTTTACGCGCCGTAAAATCGCCCATGTGAATGAATACATTCGAAACCATTGCCTCAGATGGTCACGTATATACGTTTGGTCGCAAAAACGCGCCATTTATGCGCTCGTCTGCCCGCACCCTTATGCTGTGGAGCTCAAAGATAATACACATATGTTTTGGAATGACCATTAAATACATCCTATTGCTTTTCAACACCTATAGCAACATGGGATAATGTGTGGCATGCAATCAGAAAACAAAACTGGCTGCATATTATTACAGGATTATAGTTATTAATAAGTCATATTATGCATTCAATAGTTATCCTTAATAATTATCATAATTCTAACTGGCTACATTTAACCAAAATTCAATACACATACATATTTTGCCTTTTTAAGTTTTCAGTTTTTAGTAACTCTTGTCCCTGACCACAAGTAAATCTCACCTGCCAGACTTGGTAATGATCATTTCTGTGCCTAAGTCATGGAATTTGTCCCAAAGTTCTTTGGTTTCCAAGCTGCAAGAAATCTTGGCCATCTCTTCGCTGGGGATGATGGGAGTAGTGGGGATTAAAGGCTCTGTACACAGAGTAACTGGACTGCTGCTAAAGTCCCCATGAGGGTCCACACTGGATATGTCACTCAGAGGCTGCCCACATGATGACTTCTCCACAAATTGTTCTAACACAAAGGAAATATAGAAATGACTGAATTAACCAAGACACCAAGAAACAGTCCTGGGAAGTCTCTCTTTAATTTAAAAGCAATTGAATGTACTGGACTGGTGATGAGAAAGATAAAACTGTGCATTAGTGTCCATTCATTTCATATCATTGAGGGACATCATGTATAAAGTGTAGTGAAAAGTAATACAACTGCATGCTGGTAGAGTATGACAAACACTATTCATTACTTGATATGCAGTAAAGTATTCTTCAGAACTGTACTAAAAGGTAAAGTAGGAGGAATTACAGCACATAAAATGCTAAGTAACTAATCCATCAGCTTTTGGAAATTATACAAGTAATATTAGTCCTACTAATTTTAATACGCAGAATTGTAGCATATATTGTAAGATATGCCATCACTTTTAAGGTTTATCCAGTCCCTAGTTGATGACATGTAAATATACAGATTACTTCTTCTGTTTAACACCATAAAGACACAGCGTACAACAGGAGGACACATTGTGGCATCTGCCTTGGAACTATTAGAAACAAAGTATACAAAAATATCTTCAATCGTATTAAACATTGAAACTATCGTATATATAAACAGAACAGTGAAACCTTGCAATAAAATATTTACTTTGTGAAGCAATGATTGACCCGAGTTTGTGACTACTAGTTTACCAGATGTTATTGATCATGTGCAAAGTGGGCACTGGATTTAATAAAGAAGCACTATTTATAATAGATAGATACCGTAGATAGATGGAGAGAGAGAGAGAGTACATATTTGCATTTCTATATGCAATATTGTAGCATTTCACTGCTTTGGATTGCATTATGTTATTTGATCCCAGCATTACCTAACGGTTCTCTTGCAATAACGAGAGACAGAGAGCTCAGTTTATCCATTGCGATGTAAATAGTGTCTATATATATATATATATATATATATATATATATATATATATATATGTTTAGACAAGTTGTATAAACGACCTACGACAAAAATGACCAGCCATATTTTGTAAATTTTATTGATGATGCGCAGATTCATCATTTATAGAAGGAAGCATTTTGTGAGGTGCCCATAGTCATACAACAGTGCTACTTACTGCCCTTATGCATGAGTTAGTATTTTTTATTTAGCTTTTAAATTATTATTTCTTCCCTTACCCAAGATTTGTGTGAGGGAAATCTATACATATGAAAGTTTTCTCTCTGGCTAATAGCCGGACAGTTTTCGGTGGAAACAGTCCCGAGGCTTTAGAAGAGGAAGGGCTGATTTTAGTTTTTCCATGTTTGCTTGTTTTTAATTATATTGAAAAATTGGTGTACAAATGGTATCAAACTTTCAACCAGTAGCGAGTGCTGTCTGGGGCAGGGGAATGCTAGATTTTATATATACATATGGTCTATAATAGACGATATAATGCACACTGCCTATAGAATTATTCTGACAAGGGAAGCTTCCAAGTCTAAGTAGCATTAGGAATTAGCAATAAAATTCCACCTTATGGTGTAGATATATATATTCGATTTTTTCCTTCATCCCGTGAAGCGCTACATTGGATAATTTTTTATTTTGGATGTGCATATGTATACATTGCATTTCTTCTCTTACATGAACATAGGCAAGAAATTTTCTGTACTCACCCAGCGGCTTGATTGTGCTCTCAGTGTCCTTATCCTTGACTGTCCCGCTAGACATGATGGCCGCAATGGAAAAGGCATTAGCCCTGGAGGAGAGCTGGGGCTTGGGAGAAGCTGTGAACTCCATGCTAAACTATGTCTCCACCAGGTATAGAAGCAACAAGTAGCCCACTTCCCTAGTGTCTTTAGAGGTGCAGTGGACAGGACACAGGGGCCAGGGAGAGTTCTAGGAGCAGCACATTATTATTGAGTCTTCTCCAGGGGCTGCTGCTCTCCTTGGGATGTTGGCACTAAGTGTAGGAGAGTGTTGCTGGCATGAGGTCAGGAGGAGCCGGGGTGGGTCTAGAGTATTGGCTGCAGCTGCACTGAATGTAGTAGTGTGTGGACTCTCTGCCTCCCCTTCCATAATTTGATGGCCACACAGATCCTATCTCCCCTCTGGCCAATTGGAGACCTTGATCATCATACGTGCTGGATCCAGCTGATAAATGCCTGGGAGGTGGTGGGCACAAGGGGTGAGGCTTGCAGCTACTTCATTATCATTATTAGCACTCTGCACCCTGCTCCCTCTCCTTTCTTAATACAATTAGGGGGTGGAGTAGTCTCAGCATGTCCTGCATGAGGATACTGGGGAAATGACTGTTATTTCAGGATTATTTACAGCACAGACACAAGTTTTTTGTCACAAATATTATAGGATTAAGGACAATGAAGCGCTGTGTCTTTGGCAGTACTGAACTACATAATTCACAACTCTATTCCATATTCATTGAACTGGCTGAAATAGACATACTGTGGGGATACAGGACAGAGGTCATCTTCATCCTCCTCCATGGTGGATGGCAATAGAGGTAGCAGCTCCCTAAATGATGGAGGCAGACAATTCCAATTAATGACATTCGTCTGCCTATGATATTAGGAGTATTAGTGAGTGATAGAGCAGCTCCTAATTACCTCCCCACCAGCAAGGAATGGATCCTGCTTCTGACAATTAATGGCTTGTTGTCCACAGTGTTATTATGAGTCTGGGCTAATTATCTCTCGCAGAAAACTAAAGTGATATCTGATAAATAAAAATTATAAAGAATGCAAAAAAAAAAAAAGAAATACTGATAATTTATTACGAAGAGAAATGAACAGTATGCGAAATCATCTTTATGGTGCCAGGGAATGTGATGATTCCTAACTCTCATTTCCCTAGTGTGTAATTATATACATTATACTGTGTAAAAATTGAACAAACAACAGAAAAAGTAAATAAAAAACACCAAGAATAATTAGTACTAATTATTATTATTAGTCAGTTGTAATATAGTATTCCTACAGCACTTGCACATCATGTCATCCTGTAGATTGTGTTCTGCAAAAGTAGAGACAATATTGTCTCTTGTGCCTCAGAGACTGTGTGGCTGCATTTTTGTATAGTCTGCACCGTTTTGCTATCACATCCAGACCCCTTTCTCTCAGTGGGAATAATCCACTCGACTACACAGCATGTCGTGAACAGGACAGGACAACAAAACACAGAGGAGCAGGCGGCAGAAAGCCCCTCAGTGCCGGTACATTGACAAATGTGTTTTCTTACGATGACATATCCCTGGAAGTGTCTAGTAATGTTTTGGTATTTTCCTTACATCAACACTCCATATCGGCACCTCCTTGCTATACTCAACTCACTCCACCTCTGGACTGAAAGGAAAGGACTGGGGTAGACCTTGGCCAAACTTGTTCCAAAAAGGCTGTATTATTTATTTTAAAGTGTGTTTAGATAGATAGATAGATAGATAGATAGATAGATAGATAGATAGATAGATAGATAGATAGATAGAACTAGATATATCTAGTTTGTACAATAGAAACACCGTTTTGATGAAAGAATTAATTGTTTGCTGCTTCTTTATTACAAGATCCTTTCAATAGCCCAAAATATTATTGCTTGAAATATATTCAGAATGTGTTCAGATTCTCTTTTATATAAAGCCATTTGCTAAAGCAGGAAGTGTTGTCCTTCATAGTCACAATGTAGCTAAACTTTGTGGTTTTGTGTTTTTATGTAGCATCTAATCCTGTAACGAGTGTATACTGTTTGCTATCCTATGACCTCATGGAAAGGTCTCTTGTGTCCCCTCTAGAGACGTTTTTCTTTGCCCCCACAAGCTGATAACGAAATGCCTCTAGTCTAGACGCCTATGGCTTTCTCAGTCTCATTCACATACAGCACATGGTCTTTCCCTTGTTTGTACAATTCATTTATTTCCAGTCATTTTCTCACATCCCCTCTAAGCAATATATTTATAATATAACGATAATACAAATAATACATAGATAAATTATTTTTTTTCAGACGAGAACAATCTGGGCATTATCTTTCACTCTCTGAACATTCCCAGGCTCTACAATGTTTGCTCACACGGGGAGAGCAATCATCATCAGTACTATTTCCAACTGAAGATTAATTCTTTGTAATACTCCATGTCAAGTAATGCACACTACCAGGGAACTGGTGCCATTATCTTATATAATGTATTTATACTGTAATCAATCAGACATTTTTCATATATTAATTAGCAGCATTTCTTTATGTCATAATAAAGGACAACACTATCCATGCAGTCCTTTTTCCTATTGCACTCTTAAACTATATTATACTTTTCAGTTATCTAATCTAACCTGTTTTTATTGGAAATATCTTCTTGATAATCAAATATATTTATTTTCTGAAGAATAATTATATATATATATATATATATATATATATATATATATATATATATATATACATATTTAGCTCAACTGATTTCCATTAATATTTCTCTTCGCTAGTTACTGACATTAGTAATGATAGGCATTTAAAGATTATTATTTGACTGAGATCTGAACCATAGCAAAATAAAGAATTGCTGCAGCTGTTATTATTCAGATAACAATTAGAATCATCTTCATCAATGCAATATATGATCCAGTAATATGTTGTCATAGATGCTATTAAGTTAGTATTATTATTATTTTATAGAAAATATTCATGTTATGTTATTGACATTATTAATATTTTATTTTTTAGGCAATAGTTGTTCACAAATTTTGTAACAATTATTATTGCTCATCAATATTATTTTGGTAAAATATGTATTATTGTTATTATTTAAATTGAAACACTACTTTAAAAGAAAAATATTTTTTTTGTAATGAATATGAAGAGAGATATGTGATCAGCACTGGATATCACAGCCAAATTGCCTAGGGGACCTTTCACACAAAGAGAAAATATTCTGCAACAGTGTTGTGGAATATGCCCTGCTGTAGAATATTCTGCACTTCTAATGTACAGATTTTGGTGCGGAACTGAAAATAGCACAATCCTTTCAGCAATTCTGCATTAAAATCCACAGTTTGCAGTGCAGATTTTAGTGCAGAATTCCAGTATGGCATTTTCTGCAACAGTATTGTAGAATATTCCATCCCCTGTGAAAGGTCTCTTAGTTTTGAGCTAACCTCTGTATGATTTCCCTGCACCTGCTCCTTGTAGTAATCACATTTAGCTCTCTATCCCTCTCTCCCTTTGTACTGTGTACCAATTTTCTGGATCCTCCATGTAAATCAATCCCTATATTTATTTTATTACAAACTGTCTACTTTTATCTGTTAACCAAGACTATGCCAGGCTTAAGTCTGCATGTATACTGGCTGTAGGTATATTTCCCTGCAATCTACTATTACCACTTGTTGCTAATGTTTATTTTCATCTCATGTACAGTGTATATTTTAAGTAGCGCTTTGATGTCTATGAGGAACGATTTACTTGTTAGTGTGTTTCTTTGTTAAATTATTTATAAATGGGGTTAGCAGATAAGGAAGTTACAAAGATGTAACAACGTACACATAATAGGGAACTTTGTCTCTTAAAACAATGGTTACCCATTTGGTACCATCTATTTTACCAAATCTATACAAGAAACACTTGAATTGTTGGACATGTAGAATTTTGAAAAACTATGAGCCAAATATTGTTAAATCATACTATTATCACACCTTCTAGATCTAAATTAGCTGCTTGTGTGATCTTATGAAAACAAAAGTGTCGCCTTCATATATGGAGAATCCGTTGCGAAATTACAGCTTGCGGAATCACTGAGGAAATTCCACAATATTCATAGTACAAGCCAAGTTAATGAGAGTTTACAAATCGTCTTCACACATCGCAGAGTCTTTCTGCTGTGGATATACAGAAAGTTTGAAAAATGTTGTGGATTACAATTCTACAGTTTGTCTATTTATGTTACAGAAATGGCGCAGAAGTGCAGCAGATTTTCTCTATAGAAAGCAATGGAGAACATAAAAAACGCACCAAAATTTGCAGATTTTGTCAGAGAAACTCACTGAATCTGCTTGGAAATCTATGTTTATTGATGTATGAAAATAAAGTTTGCAATGTGACCTCCATGCAGGAACTACCAGATCACAAAAACACAAGATATTCCGCAGCAGTAAATCCACACATAAAAACACAAGTACATATACAAAATCGGCAACAAAAAATGCAGCAAATTCTGCAAAGCTTGTTAACTTGGTAATTCTGCCCATCTGCAAAAACAAAATAGTGCAGCGTGTGTGAATGTTGCCAAGCAGTTACAAAATAACAAAAACATGTACAAAACATTTTCCTTAAAAAATGCAGTACCTTATCTTTCCCTACTACTGGAACAAGAAGAGCTTTCAGCCAAAATGCATGTCAGTAAAAGAGGTTAACTGACAACTATCTACTCTCTATGGCTAAGTAGTTATTTAATGTGGGCGACAACCAACATGCTTTTCATTATGGATCCCCAGGGGTGGTAACTTAGCTTTGAATGACGAGCACCATGAATGGCAGATGTTCCCAGTTATGTAGCGATAAGCCAGTGAGAGACATATTTCTGCATATCTAGGATGTGCAATTCAGGAGTCCTTAAAATGTGGGCAAACAACCCTTTGAGAGCTATAATGCCAATCCTATTACTAGTGACCTCTCAGATACACAAGTAAGTGGTTAGCTAGAATGAAGTCAACAGAGGGGTGGGTCAAATATGTATATTTACTGGTGATTTATATTTATTTTGGGTGGGAAGGAACCTTAAATACAAAATGTCAGGAAACACTATCAGTGGAACATTCTGATTAGTGAAGCTTATAAGAGATCAGTAAGGCAATGTATATTTACTTTGATTATTGATTTGTCTATACAGTACCTTTAGGGCAGCTTCAGACAAGCGTATTGCAAAATACACCCATTCCTGTGCAATGTTTTTGCACAGTAAACGAGGGTACTTTGTGCGCATGCCTATATGTGTATTTGCACAGGCACCGCTAGTTTACATGAGTCGGGAAATAACTCCTGAACTGATTTAAATGACTATTAGGCGGTGAACGGGTTTGCGCGGCATATTGTGCATACAGGTGCATATGTATGTACGATTTGACCACCTCCCTTAGACCTCTATTGGGCTCTTTGGTGCACAAATGCACATTAAATAAAGCAGGTCCTATTTCACAAAAATGGGTTTCAATGGGTTCTATTTTCCCACACGAATACCATCGTGTGAAGTAGCCCTTTAAGGGTTTTACAACTTTTAATACTCATGACCAATCAACATATGATCAATTTGTAATCAAAACCCCATTAAACACATTAGCAAAACACAATTAAGCATTGCAACTAGAGATGAGCGAATGTACTCGTTTCGAGTAATTACTCGGACGAGTACCGCCATTTTCGAGTACTTCAGTACTCGGATGAAAAGATTCGTGGGGCGCCGGGGGGGGGGGGGAGGGAGATGCGTGGCGGCGCGGGGGGTAGCAGCGGGGAACAGGGGGGAGCCCTCTCTCTCTCCATCTCCCCCCCACTCCCCACTGCTAACCCCCGCGCCGCCACGGCGCCCCCCGAATTTTTTTGCCCGAGTATGGAAGTACTCGAAAATCGCGGTACTCGGGCGAAAAAGGGGCGTGGCCGAGCACGTTCGCTCATCTCTAATTGCAACTCTTTTACTGCAGGACCAAACACAGCACAGCGCAGCTCCGTACTGCAGTACTGACACATTGATGCTTTCAATCTTGCCGCTGTATTCAGTATTGCAACTTAAGGCCTTTCTACACGGAAAGATTATCATTCAAAAATTCTTCAAATAAGCAAAAATGAACAAATCAATGTAAATTATCGCCAACAATCAAATGACTTTTTATTCATCATTCATATTATGCAGGCATACAAACATGGTTGGCTCGTTCACTAATCGTGAATGACTGAGTGATTTCTCGTTTGAATGAGCCAGCGATGTATCTGCTTGTATAAATAGGCTGCATGAGCGAATGAGTGAACTCTGATGTAAATGAACCCTTAGGCCTCTTTCACATGACCTATGCGTTTTTACGTCCGGCCATACGTAGCGGTTTTTTTTTTTTGTTGCATGAATGAAGATATGCCGCTTCCAAAGAAGTCAATTGGTGCTTCCTGCGTATCTCGGCCAAAGTTAGGGCAAGACCCATCTTTTGACACGGCGTATAAAATTGGCAACTGAAAGCGGTCACCCATGTGCTATTATGCATCTGAATGAATATATTGCAATCCAATGCTTTGGATGGTCACGATTTTTGGGCGATTTTTTTTGACGCAGCTAAATACCTACTTATATATGGTAGTGTGAATAAGGCCTTAGCCAAAGCATAGCCTCCTTCACTTGATTAGAACTGAGCTGCAATACCTGACACAAAAGCTCGTACCCAGATGGAACTATGTTGGGTACTCCAGTGGGTCCTGGGGTTCGACCCCCGCACACACTGATGACCTATCCTAAGGCTATCAAATTTTAAAGAGATTCTGTCACCAGGTTCACAAAGTTTGACTCAGAGCTGAGCTCCAAATCATGAAGGTGGCCGGTGTCAGCCTCTCCCTAATCTGCAACATGCAGATTGACAGCTCTCTCCCTGTACACAAAAGTGGAGAAAGCTATCAATCTGCATGATGTTGGCAGGGAGCAGCCAGCAGAGACCATCTCCATGACTCAGAGCTTAGCTGCCAATCAAACTTCATGAAACTGGTGACATCATCCCTTTAAATACTAGAAAAGCCATTAAACGTTATAGTTACACCTCTTTATTTTAAATGTGCTATTTGTACAATATTTATTATTTTCAACCCAAACCAGTTCTAAGAATGAAGAATAACAGGTGCCTCATAGAGTTCATTGAGGAACTCAGTTTATACACCTTGGCTGATCATTGTACATGTTACAATGACTACAAATACAAATTACATCAAAAAGTTGAAAACCCATTAATATCTAGGTGTTTGACTCAACACATTGTGGTCTCTGGATATAATAAACTGCATTATACAACTTGGGCAACAAATACTGATTGGTGGTCCATGGAATATTGGCATTCTGGTGATCATTGGTACATTTAGCAGTTTATAGCAACCAGCAGAATTGTGAAGACAGAAGCTAGGATGTACAGAATTCATGTAGACTGTATTAACAGCAAAGACGTTTTAGACATAACTGTAAATTCCATAATGCTACTGCTGCTACTGATGAAGACTGACGTGTTCTATGAAGTCTTTACTGAACACATTCGTGATACACTGCTGTAATACACTCGTCTGAACGAGACAAGACATTTGCATGTAAACTTAAATACAATTGTCTAAATTTTATAAAAACTGGTGCTATTTGCTGGATGGATAAAGGGAAATTCTGTTCATATACTATGAATACATGTTCTTATTATATCAGGCAGGCTATTAGTTGTTGAATTTTCTTACTGTATTTGGATCTATATTCTGTGCCCTGGTTCTGTCTGCTAATTCTGGTGCTACCTGGTACTTAATGGCACAGTAGCCACCAGTGCAAGAACCTGAAAATCTTTTTGCAGTAAAATTAAATCTTACTTCCAAGGATTAAGAGTGTAGACCCGGGTGCACAACATGCGGCTTATTATGTCATTCTGTGCGCCCCCAATCATCTGGACACAGAAATAGCTCTGTGGCTTCTCACTTGTAGTTTCCATGTCAGGGTGAACAAGAGAGGCACATAGCAGAACAACAGAAGCAGATAAGTACTAAAGGTGCACTGTATAGTCATGTCTGGGGCCCCTATATATTAGGACAAGTACTAAGGGTGCCCTGTGTAGCCATGTTTCGGTCCCCTATATATTAGGACAAGTACAAGGGGTGCCCTGTATAGTCATGTCTGGGTCCCTATATATTAGGACAAATACTAAGGGTACACTATATAGTCATGTCTGGGTCCCCTATATATTAGGACAAGTACTAAGGGTGCCTTGTGTAGCCATGTTTCGGTCCCCTATATATTAGGACAAGTACTAAGGGTGCACTGTATAGTCATGTCTGGGTCCCTATATATTAGGACAAATACTAAGGGTGCGCTGTGTAGCCATGTTTGGGTCCCCTATATATTAGGACAAGTACTAAGGGAGCACCATGTAGCCTTGTCTGTGCCCCTTATGTATTAGTTTCCATGTCAGGTTGAACAGGAGTGGCACATTGCAAATCAATAGGAACACAAAAGTAATAAGGGTGCGCTGTGTAGCCATGTCTGGTCTCCTATATATTAGGACAAGTACTAAGGGTGCACTATGTAGCAATGTCTGGGTCCCCTTTATATTAGGACAAGTACTAGGGGTGCACAATGTAGCCATGTCTGAGTCCCCTATATATTGGGACAAGTACTAAGGGTGTCCTGTGTAGTCATGTCTGGTTCCTATATATTAGGACAAGTACTAAGGGTGCCCTGTGTAGTCATGTCTGGGTCCCCTATGTATTAGGACAAATAATAAGGGTGCTCTGTGTAGTCATGTCCGGGTCCCCAATATATTAAGGCAAGTACTAAAGGTGCACTGTGTAGCCATGTCTGGCTCTCCTATATATTAAGACAAGTACTAAGGGTGCATTGTGTAGTCATGTCTGGGTCCCCTAAATATTAGGACAAGTACTAAGGGTACACTATGTAGCAATGTCTGGGTCCCCTATATATTAGGACAAGTACTAGGGGTGCACTATGTAGCCATGTCTGAGTCCCCTATATATTAGGACAAGTACTAGGGGTACACTGTGTAGCTATGTCTGGGTCCCCTATATATTAGGACAAGTATCAAGGGTCCACTGTGTAGCCACGTCTGGGTCCCCTATATATTAGGACAAGTACTAAGGGAGCACCCTGTAGCCATGTCTGCACCCCCTATTTATTAGTTTCCATGTCATGGTGAACAGGAGTGGCACAATTCAAAGTAACAGGAACACACAAGTACTAAGGGTGCGCTGTGTAGCCATGCCTGGGCCCCCTATATATTAGGACAAGTACTAAGGGAGCACTGTGTAGTCATGTCCGGGTCCCCTATATATTAGTTTCCATGTCAGGGTGTACAGGAATGGCACAGTGCAAAGCAATAGGAAGACAGAAGTACTAAGGCAGCGCTGTGTAGCCATGTCTGTTCTCCTATATATTAGGACAAGTACTAAGAGTGCACTGTGTAGTGATGTCTGGGTCCCCTATTTATTAGGGAAATTACTAAGGGTGCACTGTGTAGTCATATCTGGGTCCCCTATATATTAGGACAAGTACTAAGGGTGCTCTGTGTAGCCATCTCTGGGTCTCCTATATATTAGGAGAAATACTAAGAGTTCACAGTGTAGTCATGTCCGGGTCCCCTATATATTAGGACAAGTACTAAGGTGCACTGTGTAGTCATGTGTGGGTCCCCTACATATTAGGACAAGTAGCAAGGGTGCACTGTGTAGCCATATCTGGTCTCCTATATATTAGGACAAGTAGTAAGGTTGCACTGTGTAGTCATGTCTGGGTCCCCTATATATATGGACAAGAACTAAGGGTGCACCATGTAGCTATATCTGGTCCCCTATATATTAGTACTAAGGGTGCACCATCAAGCCCTGTCTGGGCCCCATATATATTAGTTTCCATGTCAGGGTGAACAGGAGTGGCACATTGCAAAGCAACAGAAAGACAGAAGTACTAAGGGTACGCTGTGTAGCCATGTCTGGTTTCCTATATATTAGGACAAGTACTAAGAGTGCACTGTGTAGTGATGTCTGGGTCCCCTATATATAAGATAAATCACTAAGGGTGCACTGTGTAGCCATGTCTGGGTCCCCTATATACTAGGACAATTACTAAGGGAGCACCGTGTAGTCATGTCTGGTCACTATATATTAGGACAAGTACTAAGGGAGCACCGTGTAGCCATGTCAGGGCCCTCTATATATTAGTTTCCATGTCAGGGTGAACAGGAGGGGCACATTGCAAAGCAACAGGAACACAGAAGTCCTAAGAATGCGCTGTGTAGCCATGTCTGGTCTCCTATATCTTAGGACAAGTAGTAAGGTTGCACTGTGTAGTCATGTCCGGGTCCCCTATATATTAGGACAAATACTAAGGGTGCACAGCGTAGTCATGTCCGGGTCCCCTTTATATTATGACAAGAACTAAGGGTGCACCATGTAGCCATGTCTGGTCCCCTACATATTAGGACAAGTAGCAAGGGTGCACTGTGTAGTCATGTCTGGGTCCCCTCTATATTAGGACAAATACTAAGGGTGCACAGTGTAGTCATGTCCCGGTCCCCTATATATTAGGACAAGTAACAGGGGTGCACTGTGTAACCAAGTCTGGGTCCCCTATATATTAGGACAAGTACTAGAGGTGTACTGTGTAGCCATGTCTGGGTCCACTATATATTAGGACAAGCACTAATGAAGCACCGAGTAGCCATGTTTGGGCCCCCTATATATTAGTTTCCATGTCAGGGTGAACAGAAGTGGCACATTGAAAGTGCTCTGTGTAGCCATGTCTGTTCTCCTATATATTAGGACAAGTACTAAGGGTGCACTGTGTAGTCATGTCTGGTCCCTATATATTAGGACAAGTACTAAGGGTGCCCTGTGTAGCCATGTCTGTTCTCCTATATATTAGGACAAGTACTAAGAGTGCCCTGTGTAGTGATGTCTGGGTCCCCTATATATTAGGAAAAATACTAAGGGTGCACTGTATAGTCATGTTGGGGTCCCCTATATATTAGTTTCCATGTCAGGTTGAACAGGAGTGGCAAATTGCAAAGCAACAGGAACACAGAAGTCCTAAGGTTCGCTGTGTAGTCATGTCCGGGTCCCCTATATATTAGGACAAGTACTAAGGGTGCTCTGTGTAGGCATGTCTTGTCTCCTATATCTTAGTTTCCATGTCAGGGTGAACAGGAGTGACACTCCAGAAAGGAGTATATGAGTTAGAGGCATCATATATACATGCAGCTCTCTCCATTGTACTTTATAGGATTTATGAAATTCCAGGCTTTTATCTTGACATCCATCATCTACAATGGAGACAGCCGCATGCATTGTCTCCTCCTCTCTGGAGTGTTCATTAGGGAGAAGGTGTTCCCCATTTTCTCAATACATGAGAGTCCTGGAAGTGGAACTTAAGGTCCATTTACAAGCAAAGATGATCGCTCAAAGTTCGTCAGAAACTGACAGTTTTGAGCACTTATTTTGCATTAGGGAGTAATGGGCTAATCAGCCCATTAGTAGCTAACTAGCTTAATTTGCATGTATTTAGAGAGCAGAGGTTGGTCTGCTCTCTAAATACATTGTTTTTGTTTTGCAGGATGCATACAATGCTATCAGCACTGCCCGCTGAGAACACAACATGCCTCGCTCCTTATCAGGGACAACAGATTTTATCCTGACTTGAACTCAGCGATGGACAAAGAGTTTGGACAAATTGTGAGCGATAATCGTTACGTGTAAATCAGCCGTTACTTTGATTTATTATGGCATATACTTTGGATATGCCAAAAAAGGTTGTGCACCCCTGGTGTAGACCAAAGAAAGTTCTTAAAGGGGTTGTCCCGCGCCGAAACGGGTTTTTTTTTTCCAATAGCCCCCCCGTTCGGCGCGAGACAAACCCGATGCATGTGTTGAAAAAAAAAACCGGATAGTACTTACCCAAATCCCCGCGCTCCGGTGACTTCTTACTTACCTTGCGAAGATGGCCGCCGGGATCTTCACCCTCGGTGGACCGCAGGTCTTCTGTGCGGTCCATTGCCGATTCCAGCCTCCTGATTGGCTGGAATCGGCACACGTGACGGGGCGGAGCTACGAGGAGCAGCTCTCCAGCACGAGCAGCCCCATTCAACACGGAGAAGACCGGACTGCGCAAGCGCGTCTAATCGGGCGATTAGACGCTGAAGATTAGACAGCACCATGGAGACGGGGACGCTAGCAACGGAGCAGGTAAGTATATAACTTCTGTATGGCTCATAATTAATGCACAATGTACATTACAAAGTGCATTAATATGGCCATACAGAAGTGTATACCCCCACTTGCTGCCGCGGGACAACCCCTTTAAGCAAGCAAGAAAAGGGATACTATAGCTCAATATGACCAGTATTCTGGAAACTGTCCTGCTGCTACACAACAAGATAACTGTAAGTATGAAGATAACGTTTCATGCTGAAAATATTTCCTACTGTATAAGAGTTGCATGAACTGTGATATACAAAAAGATCTATATCTGTTACAACTACTATTATCACGTGTTTTGCAAATTTCATTAGTGGGAAGCCTTTGTTTAAATTGTCAGTTTTCAAACAACTTGTACTTATATAACAACCAGTGCAATAACTTGCAAAACTGCTACTTCCTTCTTCTACCTAAAGTGATGTTTTTGTGCTGAAAAATCTCTCCAATGTGCTGGCCACTAGGGTTTTCTCTAGCTTGCTGTTCCCTGTCCTCTCACATGTGACAGGAGGCATAAGGATGTTAAAACAGGGGTGGAGGATGCCATTAAACCATCATACTCATTGAACTATACGAAGAGTGGGACGACGCAAATGGAGAGACACTCACGCAGAGATGTGGTGAACTATCTGCTGCTATTTATTCACATGTACACTGTTCAGCAATGCTGTGCACACCAACGTGATGATGCTTTGTATCTCTGTGTGTGCCACAGACAGCTAGAGATCAAACTCTGTAGTTCTTTGTGCCCCAGTCTACAGAACACAGCACAGAAGCCAAGTTTCTCCCACCAGTCCTGAGAAAAACAGAAAATTGATGGCAGAAAAAGACCACATGATCACAATCCTCCCACCCCCCAAAACCACAAAGGCCTCAATCATCATAGAAATATTAGAACCAATTTATTGTGGGTCTCATAGCATTTCCAGAGCTTGCAGGTCCTCTTCATAATGATAAGCAATAAGAAAAAAATAATAAAAATAGATACTTTTATAAAATAATATGCCCCATGAGGGTCTGTCTGTCTTAACATATCATAGAAACATAGAAAATGGATGGCAGAAAAGACCACATAGTTCATCTAATCTGCTGTTATATTATGCACCAAGCAGGCCTGAATTCATTTGTGGTTGATTTGTTGAGTGGAACAGGTTGCCACGGGAGGTGGTGAGTTCTCCTTCAATGGAAGTGTTCAAACAGAGGCTGGACAGACATCTGTCTGGGATGATTTAGTAAATCCTGCATTGAGCAGGGGGTTAGACCCGATGACCCTGGAGGTCCCTTCCAACTCTACCATTCTATGATTCCCCACCCACATCTGCTGAGAGTAAAAAATATTTCCTGATGTTGCTTTTGTTTTTCTCCCAACTAATCTCAGATTGTATCCCTTGTTCCAGTCTGTAAATTCCTTCCTGAATCTTATTTATACCTTTGACATATTTAAACATTTTGATCATGTCCCCCTTCTCCCTTCTCTCTTCCAGGCTCTACAAATTAAGTTCTTTAAGGGTTTATGCACACTGCCATATGAATTTTTGGCACGTGAAAATCGCACAGTTTTCACTACAGTTATATGTGTGTGTATTTAGAGCGCTTTTGGTGTGTATGTGTTTTTTTTTTTTTCATTTGTATTGATTTTTTTTCACAAAAAAAGAAGCGAAAAAACCCCCCAATTGTTGTCACTATTTTTTTATCCACTGTCTCCTGGCAACACACATAAAAACATGGATGCAATACAGACAGCAAAAAAACGCCTGTGGGAATGTTTCCTGGTAAGTAATTTTTGAGGATTTAGAATCACAAGATACATCCTGTAGAGGGTAAAATGATAGGTTATCAATAGATGATTGGTGGGGGTTTTCCACTTAAAGGGGTTGTCCCGCGAAACAAAGTGGGGGTATACACTTCTGTATGGCCATATTAATGCACTTTGTAATATACATTGTGCATTAATTCTGAGCCATACAGAAGTTATTCACTTACCTGTTCCGTTGCTAGCGTCCCCGTCTCCATGGTGCCGTCTAATTTTCAGCGTCTAATCGCCCGATTAGACGCGCTTGCGCAGTCCGGTCTTCTCCCTTCTGAATGGGGCCGCTCGTGCCAGAGAGCGGCTCCTCGTAGCTCCGCCCCGTCACGTGCCGATTCCAGCCAATCAGGAGGCTGGAATCGGCAATGGACCACACAGAAGACCTGCGGTCCACCGAGGGTGAAGATCCCGGCGGCCATCTTCGCAAGGTAAGTAAGAAGTCACCGGAGCGCGGGGATTCGGGTAAGTACTATCTGTTTTTTTCTTTAAACCCCTGCATCGGGTTTGTCTCGCGCCGAACGGGGGGGGGGGGGGGGGGGGGGGCTATTGAAAAAAAAAAAAACCCGTTTCGGCGCGGGACAACCCCTTTAAGAGCCCCACTGATCAGCTGATTCCCATTGCAGGAAGTAGACTGAGCTGTCTGCAGTGCTCCAGGTTGGTACTCCAGGAAAACCTCCCATTGAATTAAACTGGGCCACTGCATCACAGCTATCTGTTTCCAGTGAATCCTTAAATTTAACAACCCTAAGGTTCTTGGTAGTTGCAAAAAACATTTGCACACTATTGGGGAGGAAGTTAGGGCCATTCCTCCATGCAAATGTTTTTCATTTCATCCATGTTTCTGGGATGCATTGAATGCACAGCTCTCCTCAGGTCAGGCCACAGCATCTCCATAAGTCACCTTCTTTTTCAAGCATTGTTTAGTTGATTTACTTATGAGATGTTTTTTTTTTTGGACAATGGTAGTTTTGTTTATGGTGTCCTTCCATGAACATCATTCTTGTTTAGTGTTTTAGTGGATACATGAACAAAGGTTTTTGAGTCTTCTGTAGGCCTTTTGCTGTTCAGCTTGGCTTCTTTTTAAAGGTTGCAGCACGGAATTCCGTTGGTTGGCAGAAATCCTCGGAATGCATTCTAAAAGCTTCAATAGCGGCAGCTGTCTTCTTTTCAGAGCGCAGGACACAGGTAAACTCCCTCCTTCTCCCTTTTTCTTTCAGCTCCCATAACTGTCTATGGGAGCTTTCAGCATTTTTTTCTCAAAAGATAGGTTGAGACCTGATGGTGTAATTTTTTCAAGGCTCAAAAATGAATAAATACATTGGAATCCAATGCTTTACATGGTCGCAATTTTTGGCTAACATTTTAATGAGGCCTTAGGGATAGCAGCAACAGTGCTGAATTTTCTCCATGTGTAGATACTATTTCTAACCATGATTTTTTCTACACTCAGGTCTCTTAGAAATGCTTTTTAGCCTTTTGCATCTTCATGTGTCTCTATAATATTTCTTTGAAGGTCTTCTGAAAGTCTGAAAATGAATAGATTTGTCAGTAACCAGGGTTTGTGTACTTTCATTTAATGGGCAATGGACCTGTGAAATGCATACTTTTAATCTTATCTTCTTTAATGGAACCCATGTTGTCAATTAACTTCTGGAGAAATCAATAAATGTATGTTTGCATAGCTGGATGAAGAGATCAGTGCTGATTTAGGACTCATTCACATGGGAGCCAAAATCGCGCAGAAGATAGCTGCACAACAAATCACAGCTAAGTCGCTCAAAAATCACGTGAATGGCTGGCTTTTCCGTGCTGAAGTCCCGAGCTGTATCAGCATTGGCACAACGCTAATGAGCAACGGAAAGAATATGCTGCTGTTTGGGAGTACGGGGACAAGAGAGAGAAATCACAGCAGCAGCCCCAAAGGCCCTCTGAACAGCAAGTTTTCACTTTTTATATGTCCCGCTGTAAGTTTCTGTTAGTCCCCGGTGGGGATGAAGGGAATCCACAGCAGTGAGGAAGGGAACCTCTGCCGGGTACTCACTTCACCTCTACCGTGGCTTCCCTTCATCTCCCTGGGGGTTCCGCTCATTGCGGGGATGAAGGGAAGCCCTGGAGAGTTGTGTCGTTGCCTTGATGAAGGGAACCCCGGGGAGATGAACAGAAGCCCCAGGGCTTCCCTTAATCTTTCTTTCTCCAGTGAGGGAAAGCCCCGGGGAGATGAAGTGAAGCCTCGGGGAGTCCCTTCATCCCACAATGATGGAAACCCCTAGGGAGATAAAGAAGGTCCCCCAGGGCTTCCCTTCATCTCTGTCTCTCTCCAGTGAAGGGAAGCCCTGGAGAGATAAAGGGAAGCTTCACCACGGGGGATGATTTTCATCTAATTCGTGCAAATATTGCATGAATTAATAACTTTTCCATGCTGAAGTCCCAAGCTGTATAAGCATTGAAACAATGCTGATGAGTGACGGAAAAGATGCGCTGCTGTTCGGGAATGAGAGAGAGAGATCTCTGCAGCAGCCCTGAACTCCCTCTGAATGGCAGTTCCCTCTGTAAGCTCCTGTTAGTCCCTGGTGGGGATAAAGGGAGTCCCTGGCGGTGATGAATGGAACTCCTGCTAGGGAATCCTTTCTTCCCTGCTGTGACTTCCCTTCATCTTCCCGGGGGTTCCATTCATTGTGGAGATGAGGCGACTCCCTGGGACTTCCAATCATCTCCCGGAGGAGTCCCCTCATCAATGAAGGGAACCCCCAGGGAGATGAAGGCAAGTCCCATGGGAGTCCCCTCATCCCCGCGATGAATGTAATCCCTGGGAGATGAAGGGGGTTCTGAAAAAAAAAAGCAAAGGGAGTTTACCTCTGTCTGGTGCTCTGGAAAGAAGACAGCTGGCTCTATTTAAGCTATTAGAAGGATTTCTGCTGTGCGTAGCATTCTTTTCATGCGACATGCCTATGTGAATGGACGAGAAAACGATAATTATTCTCAGAACTTGATCACGGCTATTCTTCATTGATGCGATTTTCAGCTGCAATGCGACCTGCATGTAAACGCAGCACTCATGTGAATGAGGTCTTATTAACAACTCTAAAAGGGCCACATCCCAACTGCCCTTGTGTGCAAACATTTTATTGTTGCAACAAATCTGAAATAAAAAATGAAACAATGTTGCAAATAAAGGGCGAACCATACTGTTTTTAGCATCATCCATTTCATGTGTTTATGGTGCTCCAAGTTCGGGTTTAGATGCCTGCAGCCAAGCTGGGGGAAGGCCTCAGAACTCCGCAGATGGAGCTCAAGACAATGTGGTTAGCCCCTAACCTTTATTAAAACAGTTCTATGCTTATATACAATTTCAATACAGACCTAAGTGTCTCCATAATAATAGACAGCAAGCAAACCCTGTATAGTCGGATCATACAGTCACCTTTTAGGGTCCTTTTACACAGGCCAAGAAATTGTTCAGATTCCCATGATCAGCGAGAATCTGAACGAAAGCGCAGTTTTAGATGATAGTATGCACAATTGCGTATGCTTCAGTGCAATGTATTAGGCCATTAAAGAGGTTTGATGAGGTAGATTTGCATGTGTATTGGCGCACAGTACTATACTTTTGCATATGCAGAGCATATCCATATGCGCGCAACACCCCCTTTCCTATGGGAGACTATGCGAGGCAGCCAGCAGAGGGTGATTAATTCCCCAGCAGCGATGACAGCGGGGTTTCCCTGCAGGGCAGAAGAAGGAATTCCCCAGTGTTGTGTTGTCAAAAGGTAGCATAAGTCCTATATTTTGACGGAGAGGAGTCTCGCCTCCAAAAAATGGCACCTGTGTTCTATCTTTTGACGTGACATTTTAGGTGCGTCAAAAAATAGTTTGCTTGAAATGCATAGGAAACCACAGCTTCTATCAGATGTGATTTTTTTATGCACTTACTCTGCGTCAAAATGATGCTTATGTGGAATAGGCCTTAAAGGGGTTGTCCCGCGCCGAAACGTTTTTTTTTTTTTTCAATAGCCCCCCCGTTCGGCGCGAGACAAACCCGATGCAGGGATAAAAAAAGCAAAAACGGGTAGTACTTACCCGAATCCCCGCGCTCCGATGACTTCTTACTTACCTTGTGAAGATGGCCGCCGGGATCTTCACCCTCGGTGGACCACAGGTCTTCTGTGCGTTCCATTGCCGATTCCAGCCTCCTGATTGGCTGGAATCGGCACACGTGACGGGGCGGAGCTACGAGGAGCCGCTCTCCAGCACGAGCGCCCCATTCAACACAGAGAAGACCGGACTGCGCAAGCGCGTCTAATCGGGCGATTAGACGCTGAAATTAGACGGCACCATGGAGACGAGGACGCCAGCAACGGAACAGGTAAGTGAATAACTTCTGTATGGCTCATAATTAATGCACAATGTACATTACAAAGTGCATTAATATGGCCATACAGAAGTGTATACCCCAACTTTGTTTCGCGGGACAACCCCTTTAATCAATAGTATTTGCAGTTTCCTTCTTTTTTTTTTCTTACTTTAGATGCTTTTAAGAAATGTAAACGGTTGAAAAACTGTTTACATCCTGTTAATGATAATTGACCTACTACCGGCTCCGTTTTTTAATTCTCTGCATAAGTTCGTTCTTAACTACCAGTATGAAATTTCATTAGTACGTAGTATGCTAACTAATTTCTATTATTTCTCTTATCACTCATAAATGTGCGTATTTGCTAGCAAGAGGGGTTAATGGCCCATTCAACAGCGCCTTGAGATCAGACGCCCGTGCGGTGACCCACCAAGTAACTGCTGGAACCTTCCCAGCCTGTATTAAATTTGCCATCTGCATCAAATTCCTCAGCAAAGCGCCTCAATGTCACCTACACTGAGAGGACCCAAATGCATCGACGCTTAAGCCTATTAGAGGTTGATTTAGAATCACATTCACTGAAGAGAGGGAGAAAGGCTCTATTAAGACCTGAGAGTTGAAAATTAGATTATAGTTCAGTTGCTAGCGGATAATGTGCTAAAAGCTTTCTCACTCATTGTAACTCCTTGCTGAAAATTATTCACACTTTGCAGGTTATTGCACACATACCCAACGGAGGAACTGCCAACAGGGAAAAAGCATCGGCAGACTTTTATTTCAAATGCATACAGCATGTATAACAAGCAGCTCTTTACTACAAGTGGTCTCCAAACGCTTATTACGATCGATAAACATATGTAATATCCCATTTATCATTTTCTTTCCATTACAAGCCAAAGCTGCTGGTTCGTAGCACTAAGATGGCAGAGATAGTCATTGGGGTTCTTTCCAAATTTTTACTACATGGAGTATCATATATAAAAACTTGCTTCTACGACTATAAGCATGCACAAATGTTGTGATGTCACGCAATAAAAAGACACCGTGGCCTTTCATCAGCATGCTACTAGTACCGGCTGCCCAAAGTATCGCAAAGTAACCCTGTAGGATAGTATCAGATTGCCAAATCTATAAAGGAAGCAACTGTATTTCTGCCATGTTAGGGAATTGCTAATGCGAAGAACGAACAATATCTCTATAGGGCCACCTATTGGAAGGCAGCATTCCTGCAAGTCAATGTTAGACTTTTTAAAGAAGTCTTGTAACAATGACTAGGAATTGTAAGTATGGTTTGGCTTGCAATTCCTGGTCATTGTTACAAGGCTTGTTTAAAGAGTCTAACATTGACTTGCAGGAATGCTGCCTTCCAGTAGGTGGTGCTGTAGAAGCTTTGCTCCATCTTCGAATTTGCATATTTCCCAGAGGAGCATGAATGGCCTTATGTCTCCTCCTACATCTTCTAGGTTCTCTCCCTAAGGGGAAACGATACCCTTCCTGACCCAGGGAATTGCTAGTAATGTAAAGCCTGAATACAATTTAAGTGACTGCAAACGTAAAGCTTCATTTAACTCCTACTTGACCATATTTTAATGCTGAGTGCTTAGTTACCATTTTTGATTTGCAGTAATGCAGGTCTGGATTCGAATTTATCCAAGCCAACAGTTGTATGAAATTTGTATGCAAATATTTGGTATCCCTCCGTTGTGTGGGTTTCTATTGGGTACTACCGTGTCCTTCAGAATACCGAAAACATACCAATAGGTCAGGGTTCTTTCACATCTGCATTGGGGATTCCACTTTTCTGCTCTGTTCGGGGAGCATAAAAGGGGAATCTCCACAGCTGAATGGTTCTGTCTGTGGACGGAACCAAACAGCGCCAGACCGACTGCAATGACTATAATAGGGTCCGCCTGTTATCCACCCACCTGCTCGGCTTTTGGACAGAAGAAAAAGCTTTGCATGTAGCACTTTTCTCCTGATATTTTGAACCGAATCTGTGATGGAAACTCCAGCCAACACATATGTGAAACCGGCTTTAACTAATTTCCAGTGAAATTGGCCCAGGTGTGTGTCTGATGCAGGAAAATTAGAGTTAATCTCAGCATTGTATTTGACAATTGCCAGCATAGTCTTGTGACAATTATGGCATGTCATTACTGCAACCTAGTAGACAAAGACCAATGGGGCACCATAAACTCACTGAAAGGGGATTTGAAAGGTGAATACCAATAGTTGAAAATATTAACTCAAAAATAATATTACACAACACAAAACATGCAAAATAGCCCGTGCTTTGCTAATCTTGACATATTTAGTGTCAACATGGTATAACAACTCAGCATTCTAATGTATTTTAATGTACAGGATGTAGAGCTGCAAACACAAGTACAATGGAAGGTAAATGAAATAAAAACACCAGATGACTTGACAGACAATGTATTTAATGTTTTTTCCCAGGCATAATTTATAGCATCCAAGAAATCCCTTCTGTCCTTACTTTGGGTCTGGAGCACTTAAAAATGTTTGATAGTGTTTCAGGAATTCTACCCAGACACTTCCTTTCTGATGGCTTGTGCTACTGAAAAATAGTATGTCCTTTTCTGATCCCCGGTAGGGCTTGTAAGGGCCAGCGATGCCTGGAAAGTATCTGCTTTACATAATTTTATGTAGTTCTAAATTCATTCATCTATTTATTCCATCTTTATTTACTGCAATGTTAAGAATCACTTTAATTCTGACCTTTGATGAGGCTTTTCTTCTTTCAGATCTTGACAAAAATTGACGAATCTTTGCAGGCTGAACAGAACCTCCCCTCTGCTTTGAAGATCATCTCAAATAATCTGTTGTCAATTTGCACATAAAAAAGTGATCAATATTAAAAGTATTTCAAGACATGCTGATTATAAGAGTAGGACCAACATAGCATGCATTATATAATGTGTAAAGAAGAAGTAAACAAAGTAACTAAACTTGTACATGGATTTTGGCAATAAGTGAGTATCAGTGATTTTCAATTTAGGGGAACCCCTGAAAAATGTCCCCTACAAGTACTTCATCAATACTGTACAATTAAAAACAAGACGCCCTGTTGGAAAATTGTAATACACTCTTAAAAAAAAAAAGCACCCCAAAGGAGTTGTTGTTTTACTACAAAACTTGGCATACAGTTACATCTCAGGCAGATATGCAAATGTTTGGAGTTGTGGTGGGATTAAATGGATGGTTTTGCCAACTGAGGTCCCAAAAGTGGTTCCACCTTTGCACTATAAAAAGATTCTCAGAGGCCCTTGTGTGTAGTGACTTCTTTTTTAAAACTTGTGTAGAGCTTGTTTACCAGTACACATGCCTCATGTAAGGCTGGTTTCACAGGGGCGAGCGCAATATCGGTCCAAGAAACTTGGTCTGATATCGCCCTCGTCATTGTGCATTTTATTCGTTGATGCAAGACTTTTTCAGGCTAAAAAGGTCTTGCATCGTTTTGGTGAAAGTCCGATCCTCTCGCACGTGTGTCACACACGATAGAGTCCAAAATATAGCAATAGGTGCAGCACAACTATAATAGGAGACAGTAATGTACTCACTAGAGCTTATAAGTAGGCAAGATGCAGAGCTGATGAAAGACGCGGACCCTCCGTCCAAATATGATCATCCAGAAAAGAAACGTCAGCAGCATCAGGGGTGTAGGTAGAGATGAAAGAGTTTTTGCTGAGTTTAAAACATCACCTTTAATTCATCTCGCATAAAATACAGCAACGTTTCGACTGTGCAATAAACAGTCTTTTTCAAGCCAATGCATAAAAATGGATACCAGTGCAGCCATTAAATAACCCATCACCAACAAACAATGACCAATGCTAGTGCTTAAAACATCATCATCAGGCCTGTCAGCCTGTTACCTGTAACAGGAGGCTACGATTGAGGACTCATTTTGCTTCTTCCGCTGTGACGCCCACTGTGAGTACTGATAGTATTGGTATTACGAATACACTCACTGCATCCAGATTGGGACTACGTCCGATCAGCCACTATCAACCACCTGAACAGGACCACGCCATAATGACATACTCTAAATTGGTCCTCAGGGATTTATCTAAATTGAGATCTAGAGGTTACGGTGGTAACACAGTTGAGTATAAGGCTATGAGAGCATTGAGTGATGATACCAGAATAACAATACGCGCTGCTGACAAAGGCGGCGCGGTTGTTATTATGGATACAAGTCAATACCATGAGGAAATCATGTCACAACTCTCAGATGTTTCTGTATATGAGCCACTTCGGGAGGACCCTACTAAATTATATCTTATGGAATTGGGCTCCTTCCTTAAGGAGGGTCTTGACTTGGCCATCACCGATAAGAAATTATATGAGTTTCTTCTTCCATCTCATCCGACTGTACCGGTATTATATACCCTACCAAAAATACATAAAAATCTGACAGCACCACCTGGGCGGCCGATAGTCTCCGGACGTGGGTCCCTCTACAACAATAGTTCCCGGTTTCTGGATAGAAGTTTACATAAGTTCGCTACTGATGCAACATCATACATACGCGATACTTCAGACTTTTTGCAGAAATTAAAACATATCACTCCTGATGAACAGTCATTAATTGGATCGATCGATGTATGCTCCTTATATACTAATATTGAGCACGCCTGTGGTTTAGAGGCGGTAAGAGAATTTTTGATTGAGTCGGAGCTCGCAAACAGCACTATCGAATTTGTTATCCAACTTCTGACGATGTTACTGGAGCGTAATTTCTTCATTTATGGTGGTAAATTCTACAGGCAGAGGCAAGGGACAGCTATGGGGTCCAATGTGGCCCCAACTTTCGCAAATATATTTATGAGATATGTGGAGGAGCGTCGTCTTTATACCTCCCCCTCCTGGGCTTCGGTCCTGGTGTGGTGGAGGTATATTGACGACGTTTTCTTTATTTGGAGAGGCACTGCCGTGGAGTTGGAAGCCTTTCATGCTGAAATTAATAATCTTATGCCAAAGCTGAAGTTCACATTGGTATATTCACCAGACACGGTACAATTTTTGGACGTGCTTGTCCATAAGGTTGGACGGACATTTAAAACTGATTTATTTGTGAAAGACACAGACCGGAACAATCTATTACTCTACAGTAGTCAACATCCTCCAGGGATATTATGGTCACTTCCCTGGAGTCAATGTTTGAGAGTCAGACGTATTGTTGAGGAGAAACTTGCAGATGAGCGACTATCGGCTATGTGTGCGAAATTTACCAAAAGAGGTTATCCCAAGGATTTGATAATGCAGTTTAAGACCAGGGCGCTTGATGTTACTAGGGAGGAACTATTTACTAGTAAACCTGCTTCGGATACACTCAAACGCATGCCGTTTGTAACAACATTTGGTCCCCTTAGTAAAGAAGTTAAAATATATTGTACAAACACTGGCATATTGTGACACACACTCACCCTGATATTGCAGAGTTTCAGCAACCACCGCTGATGTCGTTTCGACGGGGTAAGAACCTTAGTGATGCATTGGTCCACACAGGTCAAACCGATTCCATTGATGTTGAACAGGGGAGATTGGCCCCGCTGAGACGAGGAAACTTCCCCTGTTACAACTGTACCAGTTGTAGTAATATGATCAGAGGGGATAGTTTTCCACACCCCCATACGGGTAAAATATTTAACATCAAGAGACACTATTCGTGTCGTTCTACGTATGTGGTATATGCCATCCAATGCCCATGTGGCTTGTACTATGTGGGGGAGACCACAAATAAAGTCAGACGTCGGATTTCGGCTCATAAGAGCACCATCAGGACGTCCAAAAAGGATTTACCCGTCCCTAAACATTTCCTTGAGGCTGGCCACACCATTAGCCAGCTACGGTATAGGGTAATTGATTCAGTTGAACCCCACTTGAGAGGTGGGGACCGTGAGAAACGCCTCAAGTATCTCGAAGCTAGATGGATCTTTGAGCTAGGAACGTTGTGTCCTAAGGGTCTAAACATCGATTATAACTAGAGATGAGGGAGCACCAAAATGCTCGAGTGCTCGTTACTCGAGTCGAACTTCCCGCGATGCTCGAGGGTTCGTTTCGAGTAACGAACCCCATTAAAGTCAATGGGCGACTCGAGCATTTTTGTATATTGCCGATGCTCGCTAAGGTTTTCATTTGTGAAAATCTGGGAAATTCACAAAAGTGATGGGAACGACACAGAAATGGATAGGGCAGGCGACCAATCTGATTGATCCCGCTGAGCCAATGACAGGCAGCAGTCACTCACCCATTCATGAATTTATGAATGGGTGTGTGAGTGAGACCTGCCTCTGATTGGTCAGGCTGTGACCAATTAGAGGCAGCTCATTCAGCAGGCGGAGATTTTAAAGCCCCAGCTGCTGAATAGTATAGAGAAGCAGTTCAGGAGAACTGCTGGTGGCCGCAGCTGAACTCCGGCTGCAGCGGAAAGGTGAGTATATATATATTTTTTATTTTTACACATTTCAGGATGAATTGCAGGGAAGGGCTTATATATTTAACCCCTTCCCGACAATTCATCCCGCGATCGCCCGCAGCGCATTGCTTTCATTGGAGCCGGCTGTATTGCCGGCTCCATTGAATTCAATGGGCAAACATCGTTCTTCTCTGCCACAGCTGTTACAGCTGTGGCAGAGGAGAACGATCTTTATGCTCACAGTGCAGGGGGGGGGGGGGATCTCACTCCCGCGCTCACCGGCAGCCCATTGCTTTCAATGGAGCCGGCTGTATTGCCGGCTCCATTGAATTCAATGGGCTAACATCGTTCTTCTCTGCCACAGCTGTCACAGCTATGGCAGAGGAGAACGATCTTTATGCTGACATATTGTTATTTTTTTTATTTTTACACATTTTAGGATGATTTTCAGGTAAGGGCTTATATTTTTAAGCCCTTCCCGAAAATTCATCCTGAGATCGCCGGCAGCCCATTGCTTTCAATGGAGCCGGCTGTATTGCCGGCTCCATTGAATTCAATGGTCAGTGCTCTTTTAATCGAGACGAGCACCGCGTGGTGCTCGTCTCGAGTAACGAGCATCTCGAGCACCCTAATACTCGAACGAGCATCAAGCTCGGACGAGTATGCTCGCTCATCTCTAATTATAACCCATTGGTATTCAGATGAGTCAACACGGATAAAATGTTCATAATATAGACATTGGTGTGCATCTTGTATGTTGATATCAATCTAGCCATGTTTTCTGATTTTTAACATTGTTTTATGTTTTTAGGTCAAGTCCTTTTGGATCAGGCAGCTGCATCCATGCGTTTTTTGTAGTCGCGACTATTTTTTGGATTCCACCCATGCTGTGGTTCGCTGTCATCATGTAGCCAAGTTTACTCTATTAAGGGTTGTTTTGCCAAGACCGATTTAAATAAACATTTCTCTTTGTAACATATGATATGTTTGGTGTGATCCCTTTTTGATTTAACTTTTACTTTGACGTTGTTTTAGTGGGGGGTCCCATGAGCTTGACACTCTACATATGACTTTAAATATTCAAGTTTGTGGCGGTACATAGTAGTAGTTACACATTGGCCATCTATATATACACTATAAACGGATATTAACTTATTGGTTATCCTAGTTTGTCTATGGCCGATTTTCATCAGTGTCATTAACAGTGTCATTAACAACAGGGAACACAAGAGTCCATTTACAACCATCATGGTAGATTCCCCCATGCGATACATGGACATTTGTGTGTACAAAGTTGCTATGGCAACTCCTTGTTTGTGCCTACATTGTGGGCGCTTGTATTAGGGGTTAATTAGGTCTGCGCAGACGCAGTATATTGCTGCTACACACTTGGAGTCCCGCTCCTATGTTTAGGAGGCGGGGCTGATGACGCGGCCACGTCTTACGTCATCACGTCGGCGGCAGCGCGTGACGTCATGACGCTGTTGGAGGGGGAAGCGGTTTCCTTCTTTCCTTTGCCCAGCGCTCAGCTGTGATGGACGAGTGCACATGGTATTACAATACATTGCACTATGATGATGCACACACCATGATGGGCAGCATAATGATGACATGTTCTTTAGATGAGCGAGTGGATACAGCTGCAAGGTCCAGGACTCCCCCTATGGGGTTACAGGTAACAGGCTGACAGGCCTGATGATGATGTTTTAAGCACCAGCATTGGTCATTGTTTGTTGGTGATGGGTTATTTAATGGCTGCACTGGTATCCATTTTTATGCATTGGCTTGAAAAAGACTGTTTATTGCAGTCGAAACGTTGCTGTATTTTATGCGAGATGAATTAAAGGTGATGTTTTAAACTCAGCAAAAAGTATTTCATCTTTACCTACACCCCTGATGCTGCTGACGTTTCTTTTCTGGATGATCACACACGATAGAGGATCGTAGGTGTTTTGCATTAATTTCATTGGGAAACCTCACATCGCATGGCATGCAAGTGCCATGCAATGTAGTTAAGGTCCCATTGAAAATCAATGAATGATGTGTTCCAAGGAACGCGAAAAGATAGGACATGCAGCAGTTTTTTCCTCGCAAGATCATTGTGAGGGAAAACATTGCTCATGTGTATGACTCCATTCAAAAGAATGGAGTTCTCATTCACGTGAGTTTTGTGCATTTCACAATGTAGAAGACTTGAGCGAGATTTTTGCCTATGTGAAAGTAGCCTAACAGAGTCTGAGAGAAGGTGCATTATTGGAATGCGAGAAGCTGGATGGTTATATCGACGAATTGCCTGCCACCTGGGTTGTTCTAACCAGAGTGTTAGGAGGTGTTGGGACCAGTGGATGTGTGAGAGCACACAAGGCAACCGGGCTCAAGACACTCTCAACAGACCATTGGTAGAGAGGATCATCTGATCATCTGACAAGCATGCACAACTCCAACTGTGTCATTGTCCACCATCCAGAGACAGATGGCACCATCATTACAGAACCCTGTGTCTGTTGAAAGCATTTCTAGGCACTTGGCTGAAGAACATTTGGTCTCAAGACACCCATAACATTTACTGCCTTTAATACCCATCATCACCTCCATTTACAATGGTGTCATGAACAACAAAACTGGACTGCTACAGAGTGAAACTGGGTTGTCTTCAGCAAATAAAACCCAATTTAGTTTGGGTAATGATGATGGCCTTGATCATGTCTGGAGACTTAGCGGTGAGTGCCCCAATTCTGCCTTTGCTGTGGAGCGACACACTGCTCCCATTGCTGGTATGATAGTCTGAGGGGCCATTCCATATGACAGCCGATCCCCCCTACTAGTGGTATGAGGGACTATGACAGCTCAGCAATATGTTCAGGACATCCTGCAACCACGTGTTCCTCTCCTGATGGCTTCCAAGAGGCATTTTCCTGCAGAATAATGCTTAGCTGCACACAAGGGAGTCACAGGAATGCCTTCACAACATTGCCACACTTCAGGGGCTGCCTGGTCACTAGATTTATTACCAATAAAACATGTTTGGGACCATCTGAGATGCCAACTTTGACAATCTGAGTTTGCATGACCTAGAGGCTCAGTTACTGCAAATGTGGACTGATATGTCACAAGATACCATGCGGAACCTGTATGTCTCCATGTCCGCCCCCATATTACATCTTGTGTCCAAGCTAGAGGCAGCCCAACAGGGTACGAGAGCCTCCATATTCCATCTTGTATCCAATTTAGAAGCAGTAAAACAGGGTACTAGAGCCTCCATGTCTTCCAGTATCACATCTTGTATCCAAGTTAGAGGCGGTTCAACAGGGTACTAGAGCCTCCATGCCCGCCCATATCACATCTTGCATCCAAGCTAGAGGCAGTACAACAGGGCACTAGAGCCTCCATGCCAACCCGTATCACATCTTGCATCCAAGCTAGAGGCAGTACAACAGGGTACTAGAGCCTCCATGCCTGCCAGTATCACATCTTGTATCCAAGTTAGAGGCGGCCCAACAGAGTACTAGAGCCTCCATGCTCCCCATATCACATCATAATAAAAGGTCCTTTTGCTCTGATATTGTAATCACTTACTGATAGCAATGTTATAATCACACAGAGGAAGTTTTATTAGATTCCGACAACTTCTTGGGGAGGGGTGGCTGCTGAAAAACATATTCTGCACGTATGAACAGATACCAAGGATGCCAGCCATAGATAAGTGTTCCACACCATACAGGATTACAACCCTTACTGGCAAAGCAGTGGGTTGCCCTATATCACCACAGTGCACCACACTGGCAGGGCATCCTGGGCTTCCCCAGCATCTATAGCACACTGCATGCAAAAGAAACACTGATAAATGCGGGTGTTAGTTTGCATTTTGGTCAAAACACATAAGCTGATGGGCCGCTGCAATGCCACCACACATATGTCAGAACCTATGCTATCTCACTAATAACTAAATTGAAATCACAGAGAAGAGAGAAAAAATGTACAAAGACATAACTTACAGAGAAAGAAGCCAAATATGCACCACATGATAAACTGCAGGGAAGGATCAATCACCTTATACTGCATGAGGAGCTGTATGTGCATGTGCAAACTAATCAGCAGCCGAGGGGTGGCTGCTCACAAACATAGTCTGCACATTTGAAACGATGCAAAGGATGCCAGCCATAGATAAGTCTGCCACACTGTACAGGAATGCAACCCCTACTGCAAAGCAGTGGCTTGCGCTGTATTACCACAGTGCGCCACAATTGCATGACATTCTGGGCTCCCCCAGCATCTATAGCACACTGCAAGCAAAAAAAAAACACTGATAAATGTGGGTGTTATGGGGCATATAATCAGCATATATCATGCGTTCTTTGACAGTACATCACATGTATACACTGATTAGCCATAACATTGAAACTGCTAACAGAATAAGAGAATAGCATTGATTATGTTATTGGCACCTGTCAAGGGGTGAGACAACTTAAGCAGCAAATGAACAGTCAGTTCCTGAAGTTAATGTGTTGGCAAGCATACATTGTGATAGTTAGGGTCACGGGTGATAGTTGGGTCAGAGTATGTGCAAAAGGAAAAATATTGTGAGTTGTTCCCAGTGTCCAGTAGTTATTAACTATCAAAAATGGTCAAAAATAGGACAACTATTGGCCTAGGGTCATGGGGTTCCAAGGCTAACTGTTGCATGTGAGGAACAAAACCTAGTTGGTATGGTCTGGTCCAACAGAAAAGCTACTGTAGCACAAGCTGCTAAAAAGTTTCAGCGAGTTTCAGTTTGCAGAAGTGGACCATGGAAGAAGGTAGTCTGGTCTGATGACACACATTTTATTTTACAATATGTGGTCGGCAGAGTGCTTATACCTGTAAAGGAGGTGGCACAAAGATGAACTATCTGAAGTAGGTAAACCAGCGAAACTGTGATGATTTGCTTTGGGCAAAGTTTTTCTGGGAAACCCTGGGTCCTGGCAGTCATGTGGATATTACTTTAACTTTTCCCACCTACCTAAACATTGTTGCAGAACAAGTAAAGCCCTTCATGGCAATGAGATTTCCTAGGGGTAGTGGTCTCTTTCAGCAGGAAAAATTGCCTTGCTACACAACAAAAATTGTTCAGGAATGATTTGAGGAACATGAAAAAGGATTCCGGGTGTTGACTTGGCCTCCAAATTCCACCGATCTCAATCTAATTGAGTATCCTTTACACATGCTGGAAAAACAAGACCAATCCATGGAGGCCCATCTTCCAATTTAGAGGACTTAAAGGGGTTGTCTCATGAAAGCATGTGGGGTTATGCACTTCTGTATGGCCATATTAATGCACTTTGTAATATACATCGTGCATTAATTATGAGCCATACAGAAGTTATTCACTTACCTGCTCCGTTGCTGGCGTCCTCGTCTCCATGGATCCGTCTAAAATCGCCTCTTCTGGCGATTTTAGACGCGCTTGCGCTGTGCGGTCTTCTCCCTTCTGAATGGGGCCGCTCGTGCCGGAGAGCTGCTCCTTGTAGCTCCGCCCCGTCACGTGTGCTGATTCCAGCCAATCAGGAGGCTGGAATCGGCAATGGACCTCACAGTGAAGATCCCGGCGGCCATCTTACTAAGGTAAGTAAGAAAAAGGAAGAAGTCGCCGCAGCACGGGGATTCGGGTAAGTACTACCCGGTTTTTTTTTAACACATGCATCGGGTTTGTCTCGCGCCGAACGGGGGGCCTATTGAATAAAAAAAAAACCCGTTTCGGCGCGGGACAACCCCTTTAAAGGATCTGTTGCTAACGTCTTGATGTCATATTACAGTACACCTTCAAAGATCTTGTGAAATCCATGCCTTTGACTGCTTACAGCTGTTTTAGTAGCTGTTTTCACTAGACAAGATATAGTACTTCTTACAGGACTATGTTGATAGAGTGCCAATGTGGATGTCGTCACATAATAGAATAACTAACAACAATGGATGATCATCTCAGCTAATTACAAAACCACCAATAAAGGAGTTGTGGTAACCTGGGAGTTATTCGCTTATAGGCATTGTCATCTTCAGTTCCTACGATAGTTGGCACAACTCGCAGATAGACGCTGGACAACTGGATTACTTCAAACTCTAGCTTTTGCCAGCTTTAGTGGACACAGCAAACATATCACAGTATCAACACACTGCATATACACTGGAATACATAACAACTTCAAGATGCACTGGGCTGATCTTTCCATAGTTATTAGACATGAGCGAGCATACTTGTCCGAGCTTGATGCTCGTTCGAGTATTAGGGTACTCGAGATGCTCGTTACTCGAGACGAGCACCACGCGGTACCAAGTCAATTCCATTTCCTTCCCTGCATGTTTAGCGCCATTTTTTAGCCAATAGACATGCAGGGAAGGCATTACAACTTCCTCCTGTGACGTGCCAGCCCTATCCCACCCCCTGCAGTGAGTGGCTGGTGAGATCAAGTGACCGCCGAGTATTTAAAGCGGTCCTGCCCGCGGCTCGCCTCAGACACACGCTGGCAGAGATTAGGGAGAGTGGTGCTGCTGCTATAGGGAGAGTGTTAGTGTCTTCAAGAACCCCAACGGTCCTTCTTAGGGCCACATCTGACCGTGTGCATTACTGTTGTGGCTGGCTGGGAGCAGTTTTGCACAATTTTTTTTTTCCATCTCGGGCTGTGCAGGTCATTACAGCTATAGCATTCTCAGTCTGCAGTCTATTTTACAGAGTATAGAGACAGTGCTGGTGAGACAGGGACAGTGGTAGTGTAGAATCCTGTCTACAAGAACCCCAACGGTCCTTCTTAGGGCTACCTGTGACCATGTGCATTTTACTGCGTGGCTGCTGGGAGTTGTAGTGCATCACTATTGCAGAGCCAGACCTTTTTCTAGCCTTCCGCATATTTTTTTTCTGGCTGCAGTTTGCGTTACAAAACCACTGTCAGCCTCCAACTGTACGCCAATAATTCCACAATTTTTTACACCGCTCTGTGTCTGCCGTCAACTTCACACACAGCGTACGGCCACAGCCACTGATAGAGGGAAAGTCATATACACGCTATATAGCCTGTATTATTTTTCAATTTTTTTTAAAAAAAGCTCCTTCTTAGGGCTACTTGTGGCCGTGTGCATTTTACTGCGTGGCTGCTGGGAGTTGTAGTGCATCACTATTGCAGAGCCAGACCTTTTTCCAGCCTTCCGTATAATTTTTTTCTGCCTGGAGTTAGCGTTACATAACCGCTGTCAGCCTCCAACTGTACTCCAATAATTGCATAATTTTTTACACCACTCTGTGTCTGCCGTCAACTTCACGCACAGCATTCGACGACAGCCACTGATAGAGGGAAAGTGATATACACGCTATATAGCCTGTATTCTTTTTCAAAATTTTTTTTAAAAAGCCCCTCATTAGGGCTACCTGTGACCATGTGCATTTTGCAGGTTGTCTGGTGGGAGTTGTAGTGCATCACTATTGCACAGCTAGGCCTGTTTGCTGCCTTCTGTATTCTTTGTCTCTGCCTGCAGTTAGCGTTACAATACCGCTGTCAGCCTCCAACTGTACGCAAATAATTCCATAATTATTTACACTGCTCTGTGTCTGCCGTCAACTTCACGCACAGCGTACGGCGACAGCCACTGATAGAGGAAAAGTCATATACACTCTATATAGCCTGTATTCTTTAAAAAAACATTTTTAAATAAAAGCTCCTTCTTACGGCTAGCTCTGACCGTCTGTAATTTACTGGGTGTCTGGAGGGAGTTGTAGTGAATCACCATTGCACGGCTAGGCCTGTTTGCAGCCTTCTGTATTCTTTGTTTCGGCCTGGAGTTAGCGTTACTAGGGTCTGCCTATACTGCTGCCATGTAAATGTTACAGCAGTCTGCCTATACTTCTGCTACAGAAATGTTACTGGGATCTGTCTATACTGTTACTACAGAAATGTTACAGGGGTCTGCGTATATACTTCTGCCACATAAATGTTACAGGGGTCTGCCTATACTGCTGCCATGTAAATTTTACAGGGGTCTGCCTATATTACTGCCACAAGGATGTTACTGGGGTCTGCCTATACTGCTGCCACTTAAATGTTACAGGGGTCTGCCTATACTGCTGCCACAAGGATGTTACTGGGGTCTGCGTATACTGCTGCCACGTAAATGTTACTGGGGTCTGTCTATACTGCTGCCACATAAATTTTACAGGGGTTTGCCTATACTGCTGCCACAAGGATGTTACTGGGGTCTGCCTATACTGCTGCCACGTAAAAGTTACAGGGGTCTGCCTATACTTCTGCTACAGAAATGTACCTGGGATCTGTCTATACTGTTACTACAGAAATGTTACAGGGGGCTGCGTATACTTCTGCCACGTGAATGTTACAGGGGTCTGCCTATACTGCTTCCACGTAAATTTTACAGGGGTCTGCCTATACTGCTGAAACAAGGATGTTACTGGGGTCTGCCTATACTGCTGCCACTTAAATGTTACAGGGGTCTGCCTATACTTCTGGCACGTAAATGTTACAGGGGTCGGCCTATACTGCTGCCACAAGGATGTTACTGGGGTCTGCCTATACGTCTGCTACAGAAATGTTACTGGGATCTGTCTATACTGTTACTACAGAAATGTTACAGGGGTCTGCGTATACTTCTGTTACAAAAATGGATAAGAAGAGAAAAAGGCCCTCAGCGCTCACACCATAAGGACTGAAAAGTGTATATATGGAAATCTCAATAATGTTACTTACTTCGAGGAGGCGCCCTTGGTATAGGCGCCTCCTGATCCAAGTTGGCGTATCAAGGGATGGCAACAACCCGCAATGATGGAAGGTTCCACGGTTTAATATATAAATCAAAATGTAATACACAACGCGTTTCGGCCGCACGGCCTTTTTCGTACACTTGTAAAAGGCCGTGCGGCCGAAACGCGTTGTGTATTACATTTTAATTTATATATTAAACTGTGGAACCCTCCATCATTGCGGGTTGTTGCCATCCCTTGATACGCCAACTTGGATCAGGAGGCGCCTATACCAAGGGCGCCTCCTCGAAGTAAGTAACATTATTGAGATTTCCATATATACACTTTCCAGTCATTATGGTGTGAGCGCTGAGGGCCTTTTTCTCTTTTTATCTATTTCTCCTCCTTCATGCCATGATAGGAGTACTCCTCTAGCTGCTCTCTCATATTTATATGAGATTGTCTTCAGCACCTACGAGCTTCTGTCCCCCATCAGAGATTGGGACAATTTACCAACTATATCCCTGAGTATCCTTCAAGTGAGCGCTTTTCCTCTATTTTCCTCTGTTACAAAAATGGTACTGGGGTCCACCTATACTGCTGCCATATAAATTTTACAGGGGTTTGCCTATACTGCTGCCATAAGGATGTTACTGGGGTCTGCCTATACTTCTGCTACAGAAATGTTACTGGGATCTGTCTATACTGTTACTACAGAAATGTTACTGGGATCTGTCTATACTGTTACTACAGAAATGTTACTGGGGTCTGTCTATACTGTTACTACTGAAATGTTACAAATACTGGACTCTGCCTATACTGCTGCTACAGAAATGTTACAGGGGTCTGCCTATACTGCTGCCACGTAAATGTTACAGGTGTCTGCTAATACTGCTGCTACATAAATGTTACTGGGGTCTGTCTATACTGTTACTACAGAAATGTTACTCAGCTCTGTCTATACTGTTACTACAGAAATGTTACTGGGGTCTGTCTATACTGTTGCTACTGAAATGTTACTAATACTGGGCTCTGCATATACTGCTGCTACGGAAATGTTACAGGGGTCTGCCTATACTCCTGCTACTAAAATGTTACAGGGGTCTGCCTATACTGTTGCAACACAAATGTTACAGGGGTCTGTCTATACTGTTACTTCAGAAATGTTACTGGGGTCTGTTTATACTGTTACAACGGAAATGTTAAAAATACTGGGCTCTGCCTATACTGCTGCTACATAAATGTTACTGGGGTCTGCCAATACTGCTGCTACACAAATGTTACAGGGGTCTGCCTATACTTCTGCTACACAAATGTTACAGGGGTCTGCCTATACTGCTGCTGCATAAATGTTACAGGGGTCTGCCTACACTGCTGCTACATAAATGTTACAGGGGTCTGCCTATACTGCTGCTACATAAATGTTATAGGGGTCTGCCTATACTGCTGCTACACAAATGTTACAGGGGTCTGCCTATACTTCTGCTACACAAATGTTACAGGGGTCTGCCTATACTGCTGCTGCATAAATGTTACAGGGGTCTGCCTACACTGCTGCTACATAAATGTTACAGGGGTCTGCCTATACTGCTGCTACATAAATGTTACAGGGGTCTGCCTATACTGCTGATACACAAATGTTACAGGGGTCTGCCTATACTGCTGCTACTGAAATGTTACAGGGGTCTGCCTATACTTCTGCTACAGAAATGTTACTCGGGTCTGCCTATACTGTTACTACACAAATGTTACTGGGCTCTCCCTAGACTTCTGCAACATAACTGTTACTGTGGTCAGCTTATACCTTTGCTACAGGAATATTACAGGGGTCTGTGTATACTATGGGTGCACTAAGTCTTCCCATCGCGGTGTTCTACCTATCTGGCCCCCCCAAAAACCCCGACTGACTAGGGCATGGATTGTGGGCTGAGGCCAACATGTATTTTCTCTCACGTTACCACAGCTATCCGGGGCACTGCAATGGGATTTCTTTATGTACCGTCTGTGGGTTCCTGGGAGCCACCCATGCTGTGGGTGCACACAGACTTCCCATAGCGGAGTTGTACCTGCCTGGCACTTTAAAAAAAAAACAAACAGACTGACTAAGGCATGGAGTGTGGGCTGAAGCCAACATGTATTTTCTCTCACGTTACCTCAGCTATCCGGGGCGCTGCAATGGGATTTCTTTATGTACCGTCTGTGGGTTCCTGACAGCCAACTATGCTGTGGGTGCACACAGACTTCCCATAGCGGAGTTGTACCTGCCTGGCACTTTAAAAAAAAACCCAGACTGACTATGGCATGGAGTGTGGGCCAAAGCCAACCTGTATTTTCTCTCACGTTACCTCAGCTATCCGGGGCACTGCAATGGGATTTCTTTATGTACCGTCTGTGGGTTCCTGGGAGCCACCCATGCTGTGGGTGCACACAGACTTGCCATAGCGGAGTTGTACCTGCCTGGCACTTTTTAAAAAAACCCAGACTGACTATGGCATGGAGTGTGGGCCGAAGCCAACCTGTATTTTCTCTCACGTTACCACAGCTATCCGGGGCACTGCAATGGGATTTCTTTATGTACCATCGGTGGGTTCCTGGGAGCCACCCATGCTGTGGGTGCACACAGACTTCCCATAGAGGTGTTTTACCTGTCTGTCCCCAAAACACTGACAGACTTGGGTAGGGTGCAGAGTGCAGATGGTTTACCCTTTGCGTTGTCGATGAGGTATCCGACACCTAAACAGAATGAGTAGTGTGTGGACACATGGAGTCCCCATTGCTATGTCACTCGCAGCACCTTGGGCCCCACAAGGTGTTTGCTGGGACAGAGGCTGACCCAGGGCCCGCTAACATACTTCCCACACAGAGTATTGCTGCATTGTGGAGATGTGTAGAAGTGCTGGGCTGGCAGCTGAGTCCCCTTTATGCCCACGTTTGCAGCTCCTGACGGAGGTGGCAAAGGATTGGAATGAAGATCGAACGTCAATTTCTCATCGATTCTCTACAGCATTGTGGGCTATCGCCCCCCCCCCCTTTTAAAGAGGGTCGCTACCTGGCCCTGCCAACCCTCTGCAGTGTGTGCCTCCGGTTACTCCTCATCGCAAACGCACTTATAAATAGACATGAGGGTGGTGTGGCTATGAAGCCAGCGTGGGGCATGAGGGCAGCTGAAGGCTGCGCAGGGACACTTTTGTGTGCGCTGCGGATGCAGGGTCGTGCCAGGGTGTTGGGCAGCATGTAACCCAGGAGAAGAGGCAGCAGTGTGTCCCGCAGGCAGTGATTGGGCTTGGTTGGAGGTAGTGGGGTGCTTAGCTAAGGTGTGCCTTGCTAATGAGGGTTTGTCCGAAGTAAAAATTGTTAGGGGGGGGCGGGGCCCACTCTTGCCTCTATTGTGGCTTAATAGTGAGACCTGGGATCCTGAGATGCAGCCCTGCATGTTGCCCCTCGCCTGCCCTGTCCGTTGCTGTGTCGTTTCCATCACTTTCTTGAATTGCCCCGATTTTCACACATGAAAACCTTAGCGAGCATCGGCGATATACAAAAATGCTCGAGTCGCCCATTGACTTCAATGGGGTTCGTTACGCGAAACGAACTCTCGAGCATCGCGGAAAGTTCGACTCGAGCAACGAGCACCCGAGCATTTTAGTGCTCGCTCATCTCTAATAGTTATCCAACGGAAAGCGTTCGTTGCATTACCCGCGTGCGGATTATCGCCACGGATAACGCAATGATATATCACTAGAGATGAGCGAGCATACTCGCTAAGGACAATTACTCGATCGAGCATTGTTCTTAGCGAGTACCTGCCCGCTCGGAAGAAAAGGTTCGGCTACCGGCGCGGGTAAGAGGTGAGTTGCGGTAGTAAGCAGGGGGGAGTAGGGGTCTGGGAGAGGGAGAGAGAGATCTCCCCTCCATTCCTCCCGGCTCTCCCCCGCGTCGGCAGCTGAACCTTTTCTTCCGAGCGGGCAGTACTCGCTAAGGGCAATGCTCGATCGAGTAATTGTCCTTAGCGAGTATGCTCGCTCATCTCTATATATCACCCATTGACAGGAGGCCTTAAAGTGCTAACAGGTAATGAAGAGGCAGAAAATGCTAATATAGACTAGATTAAGACAATATTAATGAGATTTCATTATCAGTCATTTATATTTCATCCATTGTAGTTAAAGTTTTTGTAATAAAGTGATGACAGGTTGTTGGTCACATTGGTTGACTTCATCACAGCCATTTATATATGTGTATTTCATTTTGGTTATCTTTAAAGGGGTTGTATCAAAATACAGGGTTATTCAAAAAGAAGGAGCAGATTTTGAGATTTAATTACAAACAAACTACAGAAGACAAGTGCACAATCCACACATCACTGAAAAGGGGAAGGTTCAAAGTTTTTTATGACATACCAGTAAGTTCCATTTTCTGCCACATAGCAGCACTATTTCTTGCTGTTTACAGTTTATAAGAAAATAGTGACACCACAAGAGATATTGCTTTGTGTGCTTGTGTTTGCTAAGTGTGAATCCATTGTTTAAAGGGGTTGTCCCGTGAAAGCAAGTGGGGGTATACACTTCTGTATGGCCCTATTAATGCACTTTGTAATATACATCGTGCATTAAATATGAGCCATACAGAAGTTATTCACTTACCTGCTCCGTTGCTAGCGTCCCCGTTGCCATGGTTCCGTCTAACTTCGGTGTCTTCTTGCTTTTTTAGACGCGCTTGCGCAGATGCATCTTCTCCCTTCGGCTGGTCTTGGAAGCATCGGCGTTTTGGCTCCGCCCCCTTTTCGCGTCATCGCGTAGCTCCGCCCCCGTCATGAGCCGATTCCAGCCAATCAGGAGGCTGGAACCGGCACACGTCATGGGGCGGAGCTACGCGATGATGCGTACAAGGGGGCGGAGCCAAAATGCCGATGCTGCCGAGCGGAGCCGAAGGGAGAAGAAGGGAGAAGACGGATCTGCGCAAGCGCGTCTAAAAAGGCAAGAAGACACCGAAATTAGACGGAACCATGGCGACGGGGACGCTAGCAACGGAGCAGGTAAGTGAATAACTTCTGTATGGCTCATATTTAATGCACAATGTACATTACAAAGTGCATTAATATGGCCATACAGAAGTGTATAACCCCACTTGCTGCCGCGAGACAACCCCTTTAAGTGCAATGTGAATTCAGTTGTCAATTCCAAAAGCAGCCACCTCCTCAGAAGCAAATTTACGAGTGGCGCAGGAAATGTGTTGAACTTGGTTGCACATGGAAACAGAGAAGCACTGATTGCTCAGGAACCATAAAACTGTAAATGAGACTCCCAGTGCTGCAGAAAATGGAACTTACTGGTATGTCAGAAAAAACTCTGAAACTTCCTCTTTTCAGTGATGTGTGGATTGTGTGTTTGTCAACCAAATTATGCAACAGAACTAAAAAGGTAAGATTTAACATTGG